>NC_142134.1:46584300-46890000 GCF_024610735.1 Ursus americanus
GATGATTCACCAATAGAACCAAAGCTAGCACCCCAAAACTAGCACCCCAAAATAAAAACATATTTATAAAGAAGGTTTTGGGGAAAAAAAGTAAGTAAAATATACACAGGAAAAAGCATCTATGCCTTGCTATATTTAAAGTTAGGTGACATTGGAACGCCAAGCGCAGTTAAATTTACAAAAACGCTGTGGAAGACCTTAACTTGACCCTGCCTGAGAAAAATTCTCTGATATTTAATTGTCTTTGCAGAGATACTCTTAATTCAATGATGTGGGCAGTTTTCAGGTCACTCCATTCCCAACAGCTATGTGACATGCATTAGCCACGACCATGGAAGCGTGAAGAAATTAAGCAACTACAGAAGACATTAGGGAACTATAAAAATTCAAGGACTGAAAGTGGCAATGTAAAGTTGCAATTAGCCTATTTTTATTCTTTTTTGGATGAGATTTCACCGATGTACATAAACTTGCAAATAGCAGAATAGAATGTAAAGACACGTTCCCTGAATTTTTACAAAAAATTTGTAACTTTATTATGGTAATAGTCATTTGAATTAATTTAAAATCGTTAATCCTTCCAGGGGTATGCCAGACATTGTGAGTTAACTTTAAACAACCATTTCCCATTTTTAAATTTGGTATGCATTACTTTACCACATATGCAAGATCTTTGGGAAAAGTTGACTCCATCCCCAATGCTAGAGGTGGGAGAGAAAAATGGGACACAATATTGATGGAGATAAAAGGGGGGCATACCTTACTCCTTACCTTTTCAGTAATCCCATACTTACCTCCTGCTAGACAATCTCCAACCCACACAAAAAAGTAATCACATTCTTTGAGAAAATGAATAAAGAGCCTTACTGAATAGCAGAAACAACCTCAGAAGAATAAGAGCTAGAGGAGAATAGTGGATTGTACCTCGCTATTTTTCTTTATATAAAGGGGTAGTTTGTGGAAACAGTGATCAGGAAAAGGAATGACTAGAACGCTGTGAAGCTAAAATCTGTTCAACAAATGGGATTCAGTGGGTTCTCTTTTCTTGTGGTTTTTGCATGACATTGCATCTGGAGATAGCCTCTGCACAAAAATCGCTGCACTAGAATGAAAGCCCCCAATAGAAGTTAACTTCATAATAACAGAAACTTTCTTTTCTTTTCTTTTTATTATGTTCAGTTAGCCAACATATAGTACATCATTAGTTTTTGATGCAGTGTTCGGTGATTCATTAGTTGCATTTAACACCCAGTGCTCATCACAACACGTGCCCTCCCTAATATCCATCACCTGGATACCCCATCCCCCCACCCCCTTCCTTCCTTAACCCTCAGTTTGTTTCCCAGAGGCCAGAGTCTCTCATGGTTTGTCTCCCTCTCTGATTTCTTCTTATTGACGAATTAGTTGGTTCAAGAAACAGTTATTGAAAAATCTATGTAGAAGGTATTGGTCACTTTGCTGGAGGTGCTGCAAGGGTCTACTCTGTGGGATTTTCATTATACTTTGGTAGAAAAGCACAAAAAAATAAACAAAAATATTAATAAATTAATTTCAAAAAGTAATTAAGCAAACCAACCAGTTTAGTGATAGAAAATGATGGGGATAGAGTAGTGGACCATTCAACAGGATGATCACAGAGAGCCTAAAGAGATATATTTTATTAAGAAATGAATGAAGAGGAGGCAGATGAATGATAACCAGGGAATTGCCTTCCTCTTAGATGGGAACCACAAATTCAAAGGCCCCAAAAGGAAAAGGGCTGGGATCTAATTTGTTAATTTGCTGTTGAATCCCAGTAGTTGGAAAATATTGAGTACATGTTAACTGTTAATTAAGTTAATAAATGATATATTTTTTTTACATTTGGAAAGATTAAATAAGGGAGAGTTTTGTTATTTGCAGAGGGCAATGTATACATTTGAGGAAGCTGGAAGTCATAGATGAGTCATGTGCTTTGTTGAGTTTTGTCGTAGTTTGTATTCCATAATATACTATTTATTAATTTGATTTATCAATGTGTTTTCAAACCTACAAGCAGTTTTACCTTATTGATTTCTATTAAATATGATAATTAATTACTAATTTCATAATAAGCAATGTGAAACTTTCTTACTTGAACTCTGGACACAAAAGTGCTGAAGGCTTGACATGAGAAGGTGGAAACATGGAACTAAACATTCATGTAGAGGAAAAAACTGAACACGGGAAAGATCTGTTACATAGGCTAAGAGCAACACTTATTTAAATGCACACGACAAAGATTTTTACCACCTAGGTTTTTGTTAGAACAAATTTACAATATTCCTAATGAATTATGGAAGGTGTTTAACTTGGAAAATAAGTAAAAGCAACATAATGTTGAATTGTAAAAATATCGAGGTTGAAAATACTCAGATGTATTAAAATAGTTTCAGTATGTTGTATTTCTGGAAAGTCTACAACTGCTTTCTTTGTTGCAAACGTCCCACCTGGTTAGGTAGAATTATTTAAAATCCTTGAAGTGAGTCTCTGTGCAGAACCTCTTGGCAAACATACGGAGTGCTGCTTACGGAGTCTGTCATCCTACTACTATGGCAATTTCACATTTGTTACCATAGCAAAATCTAAAATTACTTTTGTGTTCTACCTAAATCTCAGTACATAAATAATAAATATCATAGACTGTTTTGCCTGAAACTGAGATTTAACTTGAAGTAGTGACTTTCTATTTAAAAGAAAATATGCTATACCAGTACAGAAATCTAACTTTCTTAAATCACCTCTCCCCAGTGCATTGCCTTTCTATTGCTTAGGTATTTTCCACTTGTAACGATTGAAAAACTTGTTGCGATTCATGACTTAAATTACTTCCAAGGACCACAACAGTCTTAACTTAGTCTTTGCTTCATATAGTACTGAAAATAATTTTCATTAAAAATTTAAAAATTTTCTTACATGATATCATAGTCTACCTGCAAAAGATATAATCCAGAGACTAAATGGTTTTTTAACTAGATCTAACAGCCAGGTAATAGAAATGGAAGAAATTCACTGGTGGTTTCTTCCACCATACTGTAAAATCATGAAAGCAGGTACATTATATATCTTGGTTACAAGTTACTGTTTAATTCCCTTCAGCTTACAGAGGCCTTATCTAATTTAGTAGGTAATTTTTAGCTTTTGCTCAGTGAGTGATTTAATTGGTGATAATTGGAAAGGTAAGTTGGAAAAGAGAGATAAGAGTTTGAGAGACTTGAAGATGTTGATTAAAAAAATAAGCATAATTGGGGGTGCCTGGGTGGTGCAGTCTTGGTCATGATCTCAGGGTTGTGCAATTGAGTCCCACGTTGGGTTCCATGCTCAGTGTGGAGTCTGCTTAGGACTCTCTCTCTCTCTCTCTCCTTCTGCCCCTCCCCATGCTTTCTCTCTCTCCCTCTCTCAAATAAATAAATAAGTCTTTAAAAAAATAAGCAAATAAGTTTGGTCTGACAAATAAGGAGCTTAGAAATTGTCACTCCATCCTAACAAGTAAAAAGCTGAATAAACTGAAAAATAAGCAACTCTCCTTAGATATTTCAGAGAGTGAGCTCATGGACAAACCACTGCTCCTAAAACTGGAGAGACAGAGAGGCAGATACAGAGAATCACAACTTCCCAGAGCAGAAACTTCCACAGAAACCAGTCCAGGGTTAGGAAACCTGAACTATAATTAGTGAATTGCTTGAAGATTTTGTGTGGATATGACTCTGATAAAAACTCCAAGGGGGGACTAAAACTCCAAAAAACAAAAATAAACTCCAAGGGGACCCAGCCATAGGGAGCCTCCATACATTTGTGGGTTTTACCTCCAGGAGCTCTACCAGGTCCTCATAGTTAATAGTGGAGAAAAATTTCCTCATGCTTCTAGCAGGAGAAAGGGAAAAAGAAACATTTTGAAAAATACCCCTTTTATCTATACAAGAACTCAAAACTCTAATGGAAGTTACCAATGAACAAAAGAAATTGAGAGAGACTCCATATTCATGGATAAAAATAGTCAATGGTCAAGATGTCAGTTCTTCACAAATTGGTCATTGGTTCAACACCATCCCAATCAAAATGTCATCAAGTTAATTTATGGATATCAGCAAACTGATTCTAAATTTACTTGAAGGGGCTGAAGATCAAGAATAGCCAACATAATATTGAAGGAGAAGAACAAAGTCAGAGCACAGATAATACTCTTTTCAAGACTTACTATAAAACTATAGTAATCAAGATAGTGTGGTTATTGGTAACAGAATAGACAGATCAATGGAACAGAATAGAGAGCTCATAAATAGACCCACAAAATTATGTCAACTGATCTTTGACAAAGGAACAAAGGCAATATACTAGAGCAAAGAGGGTCTTGTCAACCAACAGTGCTGGAACTGGACATCCACATGAAAAAAAATATATATATATAGACACAGACCATACACCCTTCACGAAAATTAACTCAAAATGGATCACAGTCTAAATATAAAATGCAAAAGTATAGAACTCCTACAATATAGCAGAGGAGAAAATCCATGGCCTTGGATGGATTAAAGGCACAACATTAAAGGCACAATCCATGAAAGAAACAATTGACAAACTGGACCTTATTACAATTAAAAACTTCTTCTCTGCCAAAGACAATGTCAAGAGAACAAGAAGACAAGCCACAGACTGGGAAAAAATATTTACAAAAGACACATCTGATAAAGAACCATTATCCAAAATATACAAAGAACTCTTAAAATGTACATTAGAAAATGAACAACCCAATTAAAAATTAGACAAAAGACCTGAACAGGTACCTCATCAAAGAAGATATACAGCTGCCAAGGAAACAGTTGAAAAGATGTCCAATTTCCTATGACATCAAGAAATTGCAAGTTAAAATAAGATGCCACCACTCACCTGTGAGAATGGACAAAATCCAAAGCAAATGATCCCAAATGATGGAAAGGATGTAGAAAACGGAAACTCTCATTCATTGCTGGTGGGAATGAAATGGTACAACCACTTTGTAAGACAGTTTGGTGGATTCTTCCAAAACTAAACATACTCTTACCATGCTATCAAACAACTGCAGTCTTTGTATTTACCTGAATGAGTTGAAAACATGTCAACATACAAACCTGCACATGGATGTTAATGCAGTTTTATTCATAATTGCCAAAAACTTAGAAGCAACTAAGATGTCTGTTAGTGGGTAAATAGATAAAAAACAAAAACAAAAACAAAACTTCAGTACATCAAATGAGATTCAGTGCTACAAAGAAATAGCTGTCAAGCCATGAAAAAATGTGAAAGAAACTTAAATATGTATTATTAAGTAAAAGAAGACAATATGAAAAAGCCTACATACTGTATGATTCCACCATATGACATTCTGTAAAAGTGAGAATTGTGAAGCAGTTAAAGTATCTGTATTTGCCAGGGTTTAGAGGGAAGGAAGGGGTGAATAGGCAGAGCAGAGAGGATTTTTAAGGTGAAAATGTTCTGCATGGTACTATAATGGTAGATACACCTGATTATACATGTATCAAGATCCACATAATATATGACATCATTAGTGAACCCTAATGTAAACTATGAACTTTGGAAGCTAATAACATGTTAACCTAGGTTCATTGGTTGTAATAAATGTACTTCCATCATGTTGGATATTGATAGTGGGGGAGGTTGTGCATCTCTGGAGAAGAGGAATATATGGGAATGCTCTGTACTTTCTGCTCAATTTTGCTGTGAACCTAAAACTTCTTTTAAAAATACAAGTTTTTTTTTTTTAGTTTAAAAAATAAGTATAATTGAATGATCACCATGAGATGATTGAGTAATGAAGTACATTGGCATTGGTATAAGTCCAACTTGGGTTTGAATCTTGGCTTCATCTTTCGTAAATTGTGTGACTATGGGTTTAATTTTTCAAATCTCATTTTCCTTCTCTCTAAAATAGGGTTCATAATTCCTAAATTATATGCTCTTTTTGAGGTTTGTGTGAGGTGTTATTTGTAAAGGCACTGACTCTCCCTCTTTTCTTCCTTCCCTTCTCTTGCCCCTATCGTTCTCGCTGCTCCCTCCCATGTACAGTTTTGGCTGGGAATGAAGAGCAACGGAGTCAGAAATGGAGGAAAAAAACGACAAAAAGAGCCAGGCATTCACAATGTCAGTTATGCAGATTCAGTTCAACTCAACTCTCTGGGAGTCCTTCTGATTTGAGGCATGGAAAACTGGGGCTGTCCTTGTACCAAGTCCCAACTGATGCTAACCTATCCTCAGCAGATTCCCTGCCTTGTGAACTAGGCTTCTGATTTGCCTGTAGAATGCCAACATTCCCTAAAATTCTCAGCCCTTAGACGGACTCCATATTCGTGCATTCTTACTGCAATGCCCTCTTAATTCATATATTCCATCTTCAGTATTAGGTTCTTGCCTTGTTCTTGCTAGTTTCTTCCAGGGTCAGTAGTTGAGCCTCTGAACTAGACAAGAGACTGGAATGATTTTGACTGCTTATTAACATTCTTGCTGCTGACTGTCAAATCCCAACAGATGGCAATAGATAGATGACACATTCAAATTTCCAACCTCTGAGTTCTCCTCAGAAATCCTTTCCTTGTATTTAGTCATTTCCTCTCCCCTTCCTCAAAAAGGCTGTCATATCTTCTCTGGGAGACGGGAGGTCTGTAAAGTTCAGGTAGCACTTGATTCTTATTGAACAAGAAATCAGACTACCTGTAAGGACATTCTCAACTTCCTTTTCTTCTCCCTCTGACCTTATTCAAACCTTAATTCATGTGTATAAGTTTCCCAGGGCTGCCGTACAGACTTGGTGACTTAAATCAACAGAAATTTATTCTTTCCTGGCTCTGGAGGCCAGAATTCCAAAATCAAGTGTCGGCAGGGCCATACTCCCTACAGAGGCTCTAAGGGGAGAATCCCTTCTTTGCATCTTCTTGCTTCTTGTGGTTACCAGATTCCTGGCTTGTGACCACAACACTCCAGTCTCTGCATCTGTCTTCATTCTGCTGTCTTCTGTCTGTATCTGTGTCAAATCAAATCTCCCCCTGCCTTTCTTTTATAAGGACACTTGTGATGGCATTTAGAATCTACCTGGATAATCCAGGATTATCTCCTCATCTCAAGATCCTCAATGTAATCACATCTGCAAAGACTCTTTTTCCAAATAAAGTAGCACTCATATGTTCCAACAATTTGACAGGGATATTTTTTGGAAGGCTATTTTTAAGCCTATCACATCGTGTTTTTCTCTCTTTTTCTATGTCAGTAGAAGAGCCATTCTTTACTTCTTGGTCTTTACTCTTGATCTCATCCTGCCTTAGTTCGGTTCCCCTAATGTTAAAGCCTGAGACAAGCATATTATTATTTGGGAGGTGGTCCCAGAAAACAGGAGTGATAAAATGGAAGTGAGAAAAACAAAAAAGGAGAAAAGGCCAATTGCCATATTGCAGCAGCTGCAATAAAGACTCAATTCTTTTGTAAGGTTTCTGGTTGTGTCTTTTACCCATTGCTTAAAATTGTGCTGTTTGTCATTTGTTATTGATTTTTAAGAATTCTTTATATATTTTGGATACAAGCACTTTGACAAATTTAAGTACCGAAACTATTTTATTTTACTCTGGGGTCTATCTTTTCACCTACTACCAATCAGTCTGGGCCAAAATGCTCTCTCTTCAATATTATTTCTTGGTCATATCACTCAATTTTTCTTAACAAAGTTTCAATTTTGTCCTATAACATTCACATTACTTTTATTCTTTCAATAAAGAAATTTAATGTTCCATTTCCCAAAATATATTCTGTTATGAGCATATCTATTTCAATGTAGGTCCACCTACATTGATTTTCCTAGGGAGTTTCATTAATAACCTCCTGGTGTTCATATGGAATAATACACGAAAATAGCTCTATGGCTTCTTCTTTTCTTAGTATCCTGAAAATAAGACATATTTTTTTTTAGCCAGGCTTTTGAATCGGATTTCCAGAAAAAATGGCCTCACTACATCAGGCCCGTATACATGCAAACATTCAATTTCATTTAATTTGGTGCAAATATGAACAAGACAGACTGTGTCCTGAAAAGGTTCACCATGCACGGAAGAGAATAATACAAATAAACAAATCACAGTGAACCCCAAGATAAGGTAGACTTTTAAAAAGAAAATAAAGGAAAGAAAAGTACAAAGTTCCTAGCACACAATGTCTCCTAGAATAGTGCCTGAATGGAATTGCAGTTGTAATTGAAATGATTTGTTTGTTTATATCTATATGGTGGTGGGTTTTGGAAGAAAGCTAGAGAGAGAAGGTGGTTGGTGAAGTCAGCTTAATGGATACATGTCTTTTCTTGCCCTGGCTTTAGAGAGGGATACAATCAGATAACAGAATAGCGGGATTGGAGAGGATGGACAGCAGTGGAGACTTTCGGGAGGTATATGCTATTAATGGGTATGCTTTGAGTTTCACCAGCATTGGTTACAAATGAGGTCACATGTAGATTACCATACCAAATCCCAACAGCTGTGAGTTACTACCTGTTTATTAGCAAAATTCTAGTCTTTAGTGGATCTTCTCCCCCAAGTATTTCTGAGGTTCTCTGGGGGAATTTTCTGTGTTCTTAATTCCAACCTCCTTGTGGAATGATTGCTGCTAAGGTGTTGGAGAACTCAGACATAGTTCTTGACTCTAATTCCTAGTAAGGTTTTGAAAAATTACAAGAATTACAAAAACAGAGGTGCTTGAAACTGAGTCATAATGTGGTAGAACTAAGAGCTAAGATCCCTGCAGCTGCCTTAGTGTTTGTCCTTATGATCTTAGAGAATTGGTGTTTGCTTTAATTCTAAGATTGACCCCAATATCCTTCTAATAAGTTTCTGTTTTACTTAGGTTAGCCAGTGCCAATGTCTGTTATTTGCAACCTAAAGAATCTTAACAAATGAATTATACAGCCCTAAATATAAGTGACAACATGTGGAAGAGGGATGTTTTATTCACTGCAGTAAAATTGGAAGCCAAGTCCTAGAATCCAGTTAAGATGTCTTGTCAGGGAGTGATGACTAAATAGAATTGGGTACTCAGGTTTATTGGAAATTGCAAGGACTTGGTGTTAGAAAATCTAAATCTGAACCATAGCAATGCCTTTCTATGTGGAATTTGGTCAAATTAATGTTAAAATAAAAATATAAAGATATGTAAAAAGAAATATAAGAATATAAAGTTAACATATAATTATCAATACTATCAACACTAGTAAATATTATTTTACGCTTCTACAAATTGGAAATGCTAATACAGTACCTGATTACAGTGCTGTTGTGAGAACTGAATGGCAATGAGATTGAAAGTCATGGCGTAGAGTCAGCATCTATAAGGTTTGTGCAGGCGTCGTTGAAGATAAGGTCGGAAAGACAAATTAGAGTTACACCTTGGAGAGCCTTACTGCCATCGTGAAAAATTGGAAGTTGATTTATTTGGAAACTGGAAGGCATTGAAGGTCTTTGAACAAGGAAGTGATATGATTATTGCTGTGCTGTTTGGAGATTAATGTGACACCATGATATGAGATGGACAATTGGGCAATGGTAAATGACAAACTCTCAGATGTTCTAGTTATCCAGATGATAGGAATGAGAGCCTCAGCTAGGCTGGTAACAGAGGGAACAGAACAGATGGAAGGTATAGGAGACACATAATGTGCAATACGTTGTTTGTGGGGGTAGGGTGAGAAGAAATACATACATCAGAAATTCTTGAGGTGCCAAGCCTAAAGTCTTGGGATAAAAACAAATATAGTTCTGGATGCTAGAGATATACGTGACATATAATGAAGCAAAATTTGCAAATGGAAAGAGAATGATAGAAACCCTGCTTTGAACATTGACTATAATGTTTTTATATCTTATAAATCTTAGGTTTTGATCCATTATTATCTTGTGTGTTAATTTATCAGTACTGGGTTATGAATCATTCACCATCTATGTATTAAGCTGATTATCATTTGGAATTGCCTTAAAAGAAATAGTTTGGCTTTTCCTTAGCCCTCCCATGCTTTCCTATGTAGAACTCACCCTTAAATTGTATCAGATTTCTACTTTAACACCACCTACGATTGGTTGAGCAATTCCTTTGTACCTGAAATACTGCCGTTGTTTCACATTAATTATCTAACTTTATTTGTTTAGTTTTCACAAGTCCACTGTTTGCTGTCAACACTATTATTCTTGTTTCAAAGATAAGGTGGCTAAGATTCCAAGAGGTGACTGTTACTCAACCCGTGGCAAGACTTCTTGGGATTACCTTCTGTTTGTTTTCCAGTCACAAGAACAAGTCAACATCATGGACGTGCCTCTTGAGACAAATGAAAAATAGTTTTGAACGGTTATTTTCTCCTTCTGAAACTTAAACTAGCTTTCCTTGGAAGATTTACTACCATTAAAGATGTCCTACTAAATGTTAAAGGTGCTTACTTTGAAATAAACAAAATTAAATTGCAGGTAGGAGCTGTAAAATGTATATTAATGACAATAGTTTTCAAACTTCTTTATGCCACAAAAAATTGAGACTAAGTTACAAAGCTTCCAGTGGCAATGGCTCCTTAAATCAGTTGGTTCTTGTTGGTTGGGATATGTACGGATGGGGTAGACATATCTGAGAGTGCGTAACATTGCAGAAACGACCAGTTGTGGTTTTTTTTTTTTCCTGATAAGTACTTTTAAGTGGTGTGGTGAGCAGACGTCTTATCCCTACTTGATCTCTATGAATAATAGATATATTCTTCATGGGCTAAATCTGTCCCCAGCTTCATTCTGAATTTGTAACTATATTGATAAATTTTTAAAAAGCTATTACTTAAAATTCCTGTATTGGAAAAAAGAAAAAGCATAAAACAAATGATTCCAATAACAGTCCTCTTAATTATATATTTTACAGTTATGTTCTAGCTGTGAATTACTTTCTTATCCTAGATATCACTTGTCAACAAAACAAGGCAAATGTGGGATAAAAAAGAAAAAGATGGGCTTTAGAGATAAGTTTAGAGGTATCTGTTAATATCTATGTACCTCGGTGAACTCTGGTAAATTTCTAGCTTTTTCTGAGCCTCAGTTTCATTATCGGTAAGATAGAGGTTTACGAGGTTGTATCCTGACATAGAGTGAGTGCTCTGTAAACACTGCTTCCTTCCTACCCACACGCTTTACTAACCTCCACCTTCTGTTCTAAGGGGCTTTCTCAGTTCAAGCTTCTTCCCATCTACCACAGGTGCTACTTTCGCTCCTGTGTTTTCTTTTTTCCTCATTTTCTCTTGCCCACATCTGTTTTAGGAAAGATTTTGAAATAATTTCAAGTCAATTCTCAAGATATTTGTAGCAACTATTTTTAGTAACTCTAGTATATTAAGCAAACGATAATTTGAAGAAATGAGAGAGGTTCCTGAAGGTAAGATAGACCTTCCTGAATCCAAAACATTTCCCTGTGTAGGCCAGTATCATTCACTGAATACAGTTTTAGTGAGGAGAGATGGGTACATACAATTAACAACAATTCTTTAAAATAAAGGTACTAACCCAGACATGAGGCAAGGCAGGAGTGGCATTGATTGATTCTGTCCAAAGTAGGATGGAAAGGAGGAAGGCATATTAATGTGTAGGACTGATGCAAAAAGGGCATCATTTAAGCAGTGTCTTGAAGGATGAATAGGACTTTTCTAGGTATAGGAAGAAAATGTCTCAATTAATTTACCTAAAAATATATTACTTTATTCTAACTCGTGTTTCCACCTGAAAACTCTGGTCTAGGAATGTTCTGCAGTCTTTAGACAGAAGTCTTAATTGTCGTCAGTTTATAAAAGCTGACATTCCATGACTAGCTAATAATTTGAGTCGTGACGCTATTTCCATCTTAAATGACTCACACAGAAAAAAAAATGTGGAATTAAATTGTCTTGAAATCATTTCACTGGATTTACTTTATTTCTCAGAATTTTTTAGACCAATATATATCTCAAAGGGAAATCATACAAAATATGGCTACTTTGGTAACTTCCTATGAGTTACCTATTTCTATTTAATTTTTATATTAAAAAATACAATGTACTTTGGAGTTATACGTGATTCAAATTTTAATCAGATAAATAAATGAAAGATATGGCAAATTTTGGTATATTAGTGTTTTTATTGACAAGGGTGGTCACAACGAATGACAAACGTATAAAATGGTTGTAAAGTGCAGATTTACATATAGCAGCTACGTGAACATATATATACTCAAAAGAGCATACAAAGTATAATCTCTTCTTCTGGAGGCTTTTATATATATTTAAGCGCAAAAATCTTAGAGCATTCAGTGAATTTTACAAAGTGACCAACACATCAATTAGAGACCACCAGATTCAAGATACAGAGCATTAATGGCCCAGAAGCAATCCTCCTGGCCCTTCATAGTCATTAAACCCCATAAAGACAGTCACAATTAAACTATCAAGACTTCTGTCACCATAAATTAATTGTGTCTGTTTAGAAAAAAATTTAAAGATTTTATTTATTTATTTGATAGAGAGAGAGAGAGAGAGAGAGAGAGACATGAGCGGGGGGAGGGGCAGAGGGACAAGCAGACTTCCTGTTGAGTGCAGAATCAGCCCCAGGGCTGGATCCCAGGACCCTGATATCATGACCCGAGCTAAAGGCAGACCAGGCGCCTCTGTTTTAGAAATTTATGGAAAATAAATCATACTATATATATTCTTTTGTTTTTAGTATCGTTCACTCAACATAATGTAGTTGTTGAATATAACAGTGATATACAAATATATGTTTTATATAATATATATGACTCAATTACATGAATAGTCTGATACTTGAGATTTTGTTCCCCATTTTTGACAAGAATAATAGTTCTATATACACTCTTGATGTAATGGTTAAAAGAATGAGATCTGGAGTCCAATGGCTTAACTTTAAATCCCAATTTCAAAACATATTAACTGTGTGATCTTGAATGAGTTATTTAGCTATATTTGCCTCAGTTTCTTCATCTGTATAATGGGTAATCATACCCACACTATTGGTTAATCTGTTTATTATGTTAAAGAATACAAAGTCCCTAAAACAGTGCCTACCACATGCTAAGAATTCAGGATCTGTTTGTTTTTCAGTTACTTTTTTTTCCCCCTTGAATTATATTATCAATGTTGCCATTTCTATATAGGCCATTTTTATTTCTGTAGCGCATTTTTGGCTACTCCCTTTCTTTCAACAATTCTGTGTTAATCTTTTAAAATTTTGCTGGGGCATCTAGATGTGGAATTCTTTCAGAAGTTTTAGGGACAATAAGCTTTTTGAGTTCTGGAGTGTCCAAAAACGCCCCTGGAGTCCATGCCGTCACATTCGAAGGTAGTTTGACTAGATGCATGTTTCTAAGTTCTAATGAGCACTTTTTTCAGAACTCTGCTATCCTTTAGTTAATTACCTGCTGTTCTGTCCAAGCTCGCTCTTTCTCCCACAGCCCCCTAGCTCTTTTCTTAGCACTATTCCAGAGTTAGTCCAGACTCGGCAGGGCATCCTCGTTCTGATGCAGGGGATTGCAGATGGCTCAGTTCTTTGGGCTTCCCTTTTCAGTTAGGTCTGTCCACCAAGGGCCTCGTTGCATGGTAACACATTTTTCACTTCCCGCACTGCAATGGATTTCATTTTATGCTTTTTTTGTTATTTCAGGATAGTTTTGAGAGAAAAAGCAGGATAATATCTTGAACAGGAAATAAGATTTTTTTGACATAGTCTTTAACATTTTACTTATTTTATCCCTCATAATTTAATATTGGAACAATGTGGCTTTTTATTCAGAGACCTATGCTTACACTCTTCATTGCCTCCTGAACAACTGTGGGCTCACAAGCAAGGAACAGACCCCTCTTTTAGTTCTGGTATCTTCATCTCTAATGCTAACTGGTTATCATGTGGTAGTAGCAAATGTACAGAGAAATGCCATCAGTTAATTCACCACCAACCACACGCTTCTCTGTAAGCCTTGTGGGAAATGGGGCCAGGGTTGGAAGACGATGCTCAGGGACTTGAAAGCTTGGGATTCTAATTCTAGGTAGCATGCCCTTGTCTTGGTGAGTAAACTTGGACATGTGATTCCAAGTTTTGGGGTCCCAATTTCATTTTTTAAAATAAGGGGGAGTGGGTATAATAATTAAAATCCCACAAAATCCTTAAAATACCTCGTAGGTTTAGAAGTCTATGTTTCTAAGCTTAAATTGAGATGGCACCATTCAGCCACTGCCGAGTTAAGGTGCATGTGTATACGTACTGCACTGGGGTATCTGAGGGTGTGTGTGTGGGGGGGTATGTTGTGTATGTATGTGGGGGCTCCTGAAGGAAAATTTGTCTTTAGAGAAGACATTGTTTTTGGTGTTGAAGTTGAACAGTTCTTTGGAATGAATTTAGCTTGGATCTATTTGTTTTGGCAGAACTATCAGGAAGTGTGCTCAGTGGAGGGAGGGCCTGTTGACTTGGGGTTTGAACAGAAGCCATTTTGCATATTTATCTGTCCTCTCTTCTGGCCCTGGGGGAGCCTGAGGCTTCTGCTTCATCTCATTCCCCTGCTGGGCCAGTCCAGGGGCTGCCCCTTCCCTCTCTTTTCTCCCTTGATATTCATTCACATTTTGTGAGATTTTAAATACTGATTGCAGAAAGACTGTATGAAATAGTTATCGTTTATATTCTCAACCATTTATGTTTCTTAAAGAATTATCATTGCTTCTTTAAATAGGTAGGTATAGAAATCTCCCTTCTATGTCTCCCTGGAGCTAAAAAGGATCTCTCCACCTAGCACCTTATTGCAAAGGGAAAGAGCACACATCACATCTTCATCACATTCTTTGCAGTTAAGGGGCGGTGCTTGTACTACTGTTGGAATCCTTTTGCATGGTTGTTTCCTCTTCCCTGCTCTAGGCCACTTTAGAAATATCTTTATTTAATTTATATTCTGAGCCCACTAAATTCTGTCACTGGCCTATACTTAATGTTTGAGTGTATTTTACAGTGCCGTCCGTTCCCACTGTGATCGACTGTAGCGTTCATTTAGGCTTTTTTTAAAATTAGAAAAATAACACTCTTATTGAGCACCGGACACTGGGCATGGTTGGAAAGACTGAATGCGTGCCTGCCCCTACAGAGCTTAGAGGTTAATAAAAACACGTGAATAAAGAATTTGACATGCAGAGGTATATGTATTTACAGATTTTAAGCAAAGAGGGAAACAGGGAAAGAGAAGAGCTGGGGATGACTCTTTTGTGTAGTCAAGGAGTCAGGGAAGGCGTCTCTGGAGGTGATATTTAAGAGGGGACTGGAAGACAAGAAAGAAGAGTAAGGTGAAGATTTGGGACAGAGCGTTCTGTAGGGGGAAGGTCTACTTCAATGTTTGGGCAGGGGCATAATCCAAATCCTGTTCAATTAGCTCTAATATTTAGAAAAACGCTCTGACAAGTCCAGACGGAGATTTTGGGTTGAATATGGGGAGAATGTCAGGAAGCAACAAATCATACTTGCTCTACATGGCAACATGAGATTTCTGAGATTATGAAATGAGGTGAGGGGAGTGAAGATGAAGAAACAGTAGAAGAGAGAAAGATGGGTTCGAGGGTGGGGCACCAGTCAGTCATGGAATTCCAGAAAAAGCGCAGAGAATGGTACATGAAGTTCCTAATGGAAGGCATAGTCCGTAATTTCACAAACACAGTGATGATGATGTTGTTTGTAAAATTGTCTCTTGTCTTCCAATGTGATTATTCTCTTAGGTATATCAACTTTCTATAAAAATTGTCAAACACAGTAGCCTAAGCTTAGCGGTACTTTAGGAAGAATAGAGAGTTCGTGTTGACAGTCGTAGGAGCTGGGGTGATCACAGGAGGCAGGTAATAGTGGAGACTCAGGCTGCTGCATGGATGGAATCAGGAGCAACTGAAAACCCCACTACTAAGTCATCCTACATTTCACTGGATGGGATCCGATACTCAAGAAAAGGGTGCTCCTGGAAGCCTGGAGAATTTGGGACTGTCTAGCCCGGCAATTCTCAGCTGGGAGTGATTTTGCCTCCAGGGCACATTTGGCAACATCTGGAGACATTTTTGGTTATTACCAACTTGGGAAGCAGGTGCTACTGGCATTTACTGGTTACAGGCCAGGGATGTTGCTAAACCTCCCGCAATGCTCAGGAAGGCCTACCCTCCTCTCTCCACCCGACAAGGAATTATCTGCCCCAGAACGTCAATAGTGCTGAGGTTGAGAAACTCTGATGTAGACTGAAGGCATTTTGGTCATACCTATTTCCTAGTCTTGTTAAAAATGTTGGTTAAAAAAACTAGTCTTAAAGAATTTATGTGATACGTATGCTAGGTCCCTCTGTGATGCAATTTACTTCCCATAGTATCTAAACAAAATCATACGGAAACTTTTTTTTTTTTTTTTTTTTGCGTTCAAAATCTTTCCTTGCAGTCAGAGCCAGGGCTGTAATAGATGTACCAGTGTGATCCTAGTAGGTCTAGACAAGGGAGCATGGAATTTAAATGAAGCTTAGTCCTACATATATAAATCATCTCAGAACTGCAGTTTTGTTGATAGCATATCCACATAGTCCATATGGAATGACATAAGATAAATTTTTAAAGATGAACATGCATGACATTTATGAAGAAGGGTGTGGGGGCACATGGCATTTGTGTCATTAAGGAGACAGTGTGGTGCACATATGGGATAAGAGAGAAGAGAAGAGATACCAGTGAGGATGCTATAGTGGAAGATTTGGTTAACTTTGATCAAAGTCCTACCGGTATGAATGAAGAAGAATCTGGAACAATGCTGGTGCTTGAATACCATCTCTTGAACGAATAAATAAGTAGAATGGATATGATTTGATGATGAATGGGGTATGGAGCAGTACGAAAAATCTGAGGTGACCCTAGGGTTTCTGAAATGGAACATTAGGTGAATGGCTGTGTCTAGCACGCAGATATGAAAGAGGAGATTTACAAGAAGGATGTGGAAGATTAGGGCAGAAGTGGAGGGGTAAAGTTGACGATACCTGTAGGCTATCCATGTGGAAACGTATGATAGTCAAGGGCCTGGCATTCCAGAGAGAATTCCAGGTTAGAACTAGAGATTGGAAATGATTGGCACAATAGGTAATGACTTTGGCCGTAGACGAGATAGCTATTTTACTGACTTTCCAGGTCACCTAACAGAAACATCAAGTCAACCTGCCAGTGCATTCAGGCGCAATGACAAGATAATTTAAATAATTGCTTTTGTTTACTATTACCTCAGATGTTTTGAAAAGTATTGAATACAAAAACCATTCTCCTCCTTGGAAGTGGGTACCTCAGAAATGCCAACAAACGTGTTATGACAATGCTGCCAATACTCACATTTTTAGACTTCCTTTTTAGGAATTACTTAGAAGTTTTTCAGATCTTTTCTAGGAAGCTCACCTTTTCAAAAATGCATTTAAATACACATGCTTTTTGAAAGCTACAAAGTAAAAATAGTAATAATAACAACTGATGTTGATCGAGCAGCCGCTATGTGTAGTAAGCACCGCACTAGGGACTTAGTAAACATGATCATATTTAGTCTTCATAAATCCCCAGTTGGCTAAGTATATTTAATATTTTTTTAATTGAGAAAACAGGCTTAGAGGAGTTAAAATAATTTGCCCAAGGCCATGGGGTGTGCTTGACTCTCAGAACAGTCTTTTGAATAGCTGGAGTAGTAATAATTTGATCTTAAAATGTAAGAGTAGAATAATGAATTTCTATGGTATCCCTGAAGAACTGCTTTCCCCCTCAAAAAAACAAAGAAATTCCAAAAGTGACTGAAGTGTGTACCTATTAAAAGATTATTTTGGATGAATAATCTCCAATCAGGTTATATTTTGTTTGCACAATGTTTGGTTAATAACTTAAACTATTATATAGTCACCCATTTTGTTCTAATCATAGGAGGAAAAGCGAAACTGAATTATGACTCTTCCACTCATTTGGAATTTAATCACAAACTACTTTCATTTTTTTTTTTTTTTGTTTTCCAGATTTGTTCCATTTGTCCTGTCTAGATTACATGGTCCTGAGGCAAGTGACTGGGTTTTTAATCCTTTCACACCACAGAATCTTGCACAATATTTTGTATAGGAGAGAATCGATTAAAACTTGTTAGGGTAGATGAATGAAGTTAAAATATTCAGTATTTTCAAACATGAAAAAATACATACAAAGACACACACTCCAGGAATGAATCCATACATATATCTTTGGTGTTCTCTAATTTCCTACCAGAAGTAAATTTTCCAATAGTCATCCAAGAAGTTATTTTCAAAGATTGGTAACATAATAAATATTGATTATTAAAGTAAATAGCTTCTAAAATCTGTGATTTTAATAAAAAGTACAGCTATAGAATGTCTTCGGGTGTTCCTTTGATGTTAAGCGGTAATGTCTTGCTTTTTGCTGGATAAACAAATGGTAGAAGAGAAGGTTCATCTCTCTTTTTTCCCCCTGCCTTAAGAAGGGGTAGTTATATGAAGAGGGAAGGAAAGAATATCAGTTAAAACAAACAAACAAAAAGCAATATTATCTTTCCCCCCCAAAAAACTGACTCCTTTTGAGGATATCTTTCTTGTTAAATTCATGAATGAGGAGACACTTAATATACACATTGCCAGAGGGTCAAGATTTTTTTTTTTTTTAATTCTTGGAAATATCTGCAGGCCATTTCTTTGAGTAGTTATCAAAATGTGCATCGCCTCTTGTTTTTAGGTGATTTTGTAGGTGTTTAAGGATGAAGGTAAAACTTGCTGGAGCTTACCACCAGATATTTATTTTTAGTGAATATATTCATTATTAATCACCTTACCTTCCTAATGGGTGAAGGCATGATTAAGAATGTTACAGAGTCATCTTTAGGAATTGAGTTGTGCCTAACAAAGTCAACATACGACCCACTTTATTTATCATGGACTCCATCCCAGTCATGTTTTAGTGAAACTACTGAAATTCTGGACTCTGTTTAAGCAAAGGCAGTATAAACAATTATTAGAGCATATTAACAAATATACTGTTGACTTTTTCTATAACCCTGATCATAGGGCCCATTAATTCTGGCTGCTTGCATTTACTGTAATTCAGAAGAATATCAGTTGATCATGGAATGGAATATTCAACTCTTCTTACTGTTACTGATCTTTCATAACTGGAAGCAAGGTTATTTGTGTTTTGTAAAGATTGTTTAATATGTTCGTACAATATGAATTATAACCAAAAATCTTACATAAAATTTCACAAAGATAATTTGATAATCAATGTGTATATTAAATATATAAAAGTAGTCAGTCATATTGCAATATGGAAGCAACTGTATTTTTTAGGGTTTAGTGCATATTTACAACTTAACGTGCAGTTGTGAGACATCAGGAAAACCAGACAGAATAACTGGTTAATACTCTTTAAAATGTGTACCTTCTTAGGCACTGTTGTTTATATGATTTTAGTGTCATGCTGTGAAGTCAGACAAAGACAGAATGTCACTCAAAATCCAATAGAAACTAATTTAAAACATACATAAAATCTGTGGGACTGACAGACTAGAAAAAAGAATGTAGAATTCCATCTACACAGTTCAAATGGTAAAATTCAGAAGCATTGCAAAAACTATTCAAGGGAATGTTATTGTAGTGTCTTCAGAGATGAATTAGAAGACAATACAATGTCTTAGAGAGCCAATGAATGGCAAAATCAGAAAAGAATTAATTAAAACTAACTGAGTAGTGAAAGATTCAAGTCAGATGAATGAATTACACTACTGCGTAACTTGAGTATAGGGAGGGAGGAATGTAAGCCCAAATACCCTTACAAATATGGAGTCTGTTTAGTTAAGCCTATAGACGTAAGAATTTTCCAGTTTCTCCTAGGAGGAAAGAAGAAAACAAAGGGAAGGGGAGGAGAGGGAAGGAGAAGGGAGGAAATCCACTTTCCCAGAGTTCCTAACAAACCTTTCTTTAGTCAATATACAACCTCATTTTTCAGCCATGTAAATCCCAGTTTGCTCTGGGAAAAATAACAGTTTCTTTATTGGGTAAACATCTTTTATCAAAGATAAATGATTTACTTCCTATGAGTAAGTATTAAGAATTTTATGTTATTTTAAGAAAAAATTCTGTGTTTTTTGGTAAGTTAAAGTACTTGTACTGCTTACTTCTTTATTTTTATCATATTATAATAACTAACCTGTAATTTCAATTTAAAATAATTAAAGAATTAATTATAGATTCAAGTTTTAATTTGAAAGTAATAATATCATTCTATTGTTTGAAAACAGTGAGAATGATTTAAAAACTTTTATGTTTACTATATTTAGAAGTATCATTTACTCGATGTAAAGGAATTACTTAAGAATTTGTGAGATTCTTGTTTATTAGAAGAGTTTTTGCCACTCTTTTTTTGTTTGTTTGTTTTATGCACCTAATGACATAGGAACTCCAGGCATGCAAGATCCCACTCACACATCCTGAGGTCTGAAGACATAAATTTGGTAATCCCTGCACAACGATACTTTTTATATCTCCATTTAGAATGCTCACAGTGAGATAGTTAAACTTCATATAAAAAAATTGAATATTTAAAATGATAAATGCAGGAACACCTAGGTGTCTCAGTTGGTTAAGCATCTGATTCTTGATCTTAGCTCAGGTCTCAAGCTCAGGGTCATGACTTCACGCCCTGCGTTGGGCTCCACACTGGGCATGGAGCCTACATTAAAAAAAAAAAAAAAATATATATATATATATATATATATATATATATATATATATATTAAAAAATGATAAATGCAGATTGAATGTTTTGGGGAAGCTAACTATAATTATAAATTGGGCAAAATATTAATCAAAAGCTACCTTTAAAGTGGTTGTTAAATCTTTACTGGATTTATAACTAGAGAATAAGATTGTGAATTAATTTAAAAAGTTTATGTGTAATGGGGACCAAAAATACTTTCCCACCTGAAGGAACTGAAAAAACAGACAAACAATATGAAACAGCAGTTCTCAAGACATTTGGGCATGAGGCAACGAAGGACAGTGACCACTGAGAGTTGCGAAACAAATAAGGTGAGCCCTGTGAGTGTCCGGATTACTTCTAGAATGAAGTTTCCAGGCTGCAGCCAGAAAGCACATCCCTGCCATCTCCCCAGGTTAAGGAGACACAAGTGGGAGCCCATGGAGGCCAAAGCAGCTGCATTTTGCAGGACAGAGTACCAGAGAGAAGAGTGTTGCTGCCCAGAGAAACAACCAGTGCCCGCAGAGGGACTCCTTGGAGTTTTCAGTTGAGATCTGATCAGCACACATGTGTGAGGAAGCTATTCTAGGCAGATAAAGAGCCATCTAAAAGGAGTAGAGTGGAGCTCACACAGGGTCCAGAACAGTGCTGTCCCAACAGCCAGAGTGGAAAATCTCGCAATTCACAGGGCAGGAGTAGATTACTAAAAAGGTTCTTGCATCATTAGTGGAGGAAAATTAACCCTAGGCTATACCTTGGTCCTGCCAAACAAACCTTAAAGCAGACCTGAAAGGATTGGATTGTTTCCAAGTAACCTAGTGGCTTCCTGTAACAAAGGTCAAGAACGGTCTTGGTGTTCAAACACACTGAGCATCCTAAGGACAGAATTCAGTTTCTGGTATCCAATTAAAAATCAGCACACATGCAAACCAGCAGGAAAATACTAACCATAATGAGACAAAAACTCAATCAAAACTGATCCGGAATGACAGAGATAAATTATTAAATGACATTCGCAATAATTAAAATTGATTCCTGATAAAAACCTCAGAAATTAAAATGGAAGAGAATATTCTCATCTTGATAAAGGACATGTTTGAGAAATCTACAATTAATAACCTAATTTAAAAATGTACAGCAGATTTGAACTGATACTTCACCAAAGATGAGATACAGATGGGCAAAGAAGTGCATGAAAGGATCCACAAGATCATTAGTTATAGGGAAATGCAAACTGAAACCACAATGAGGAACTCCTACGTGCTTACTGGAATTAGAATTATCTAACATTTAAAATATTGACCTACCGCATGTCGGTAAGGATGTGAAGCAACTGGGTCTCTCGTATACGACTCGTGGTAATGTGAAATAGTACAATCACTTTGGAAGACAATTTGGCAGTTTCATAAAAAATTAAACCTTTACTTAACCATATGAGCCTGCTGTTACACCTTTAGGTATTTACACAAAAGAAATGAAAACATATGTACATGCAAAGTCTTGTACACAAACGTTTACTTCAGCTTTATTTGTAATAGCCAAAATCTGGAAAGAATCCCAAAGTACATCAACAGGCAAATGCATAAACCCGTTTTGGTTTATTCATACAACGTAACACTACTCAGAAATAAAAGGAAATGAACTCTTAATACAAAAATAACATGAACAAATCTCAAAATTTTTCTGAATGAGAGAAGCTAGGTACCACTCCATCTTGAAAATAAAAGAAAAATAAGATATTCTATATGATTCCATTCCTATATAAAATTTGAGAAATAGAGCTAAAGCCAGTGATTGCCTATGAGTGGGAGGAGAGGTGCAGAGAGGGAGAAAAGGAGTGTTATAAATGGGAATGAGGGCATTTTGGGGGGGGGATGGCAGGTATGTTCATCATCTTGATTGTGGTGATACTTTCATGGGGATATACAGATGCCAAAACTTATCTAATATCCAATTTAAATATATGCAATCTATTATATGTCAATTATACTTCCATAAAGCTATTTTTTAAATCTTAAGGGAAATTTGGATTTCTGAATTCATTACCTTAATAAATTAATTGTTAATTTTTAAAATCAAAGAATTAATTAAAAGTCTTCTCTATAAATAAAGTCTCTTAAGTGCATCCAGAAGATTGCCACTGTCAGACATGCACCAGATTTATTAAGGCTCTTGGAAGTGAGTTTCAGAAATGTCTACAATTTTAGTAACAGTTCCAGTTGATTCTTATGCACATGAGGTTTGAGAATCATGCCCTAAGACAGTCAGAAGGCTTACGAATTTTAAATTTTGCAAAAGTCAATTGAGGGTATTAAAATTCCCCCAATAATTTTATAATTTAAGCTTAAAAGTTTTTCAAAGGATGCAGAACACTTGAACTATTTGGCCGGGAAGATGATAGAATATATCCAAGAATAAATAAACAAAGAAACTGGCTCAGTATTTTATATGTTTTTATGTACTGGAAAAATATTAGAAATAATTACATAAGAAACCCACATTATTAGAGCTCTGTGCAGCAAATATCACTCCATTACTTCTGGAGTTTCATTAATACAGCAGGATGTAGTGGGAAGAAAAATGGTTAGCGGCAGAGAAGATACATAGGCTGATGCCTCTGTATTTCTGCTTTCTAACTACCCTACAGAAGAACAGGCGGCTGAGGTGTTTGAAGAGAGGAGTCTGAGAAGGTATTAGTGAAGGATATAGAGAAATGCCAAGAGGAGGACAATGAGAACAGAATATCACAGTGCCAAAGAAAGGAGTCTTGAATGTATATGGCGCCCCAACACACAGTTATAATAGAACTTATTGTTGTATATAGTTGCTTTTTTTTTCTGCCAAGAAGAACTGAATCATAATTACCTCAGTAACTTGGGAAATTCTCACTTTGGAAGTTAATGAAATAATCCTCAACTTTATATACACTTTAATTACTTGTTTTTTTAAATGAATGTGGGATAGAAAGAGCATACTATTTAGTGGAGACTCTGATGGGTATTAATGCTCACTCTGGTCACTGTTCTTCATTGCTGAGGTCTGAATGGGATGTACACCACTTTCTTAAACCACAGAGCTGTCTCTCAAAGTTGTATTTTAATTCAGAGTAGTAGCTGGCAGGAGATGGATTCTGCAAATGCTCACAGATTCTCTCTGTTGAATTAATGGTATTAAATATGGAGTAAGACCTTGCAATCAGGTTAATTCAATGAAGGATGTTTCCTCCTTATGAAATGGGAATAAAGCTTGTTGTAAGAATTCATTAATATAATGCATGCAAAGCACTTCACCATTGCTTGGAACATAGTGAGCATCCAATAAATATTAGCTATTAGAAATAGTGTGGAGGCAACATGGCATGGTTGAAAGTCACTAAATTATAAAGCAGAAGACAAAGCTACTAATGCCCTAAGTATAGAATTTTGGGGAAAGCTCTTATGCCACTCAAGGTTCCTTCACTGAATCTATACAATGGATTTAATAAAATCTCTGACTGGGAGCCAGATCAGTTGGATATGATGAGGTCCTCTCCAGGCTCAGGTTTTGTTCTACCCAAAGAGGGCTCCAAATAACAAACTGAAAAGTCCTGAAGGATTAGATAGAGACATATTGGGAAAAGCTACTTGAAAATGACATTCAGAAGATATATCTTAGATGTGTTGATCTTGATGTGTTGTGACGTGCTGCTTGTCCCCCAAATAATTCCTTTTGAAACATTTTGTAATAAGGTAGAGTCCCCCAAATAATTCTTTTTGAAACATTTTGTAATAAGGTAGAGTCACAATAGAGGCAGATAGAATGAGTGGCACATTCGTGATGCATGGAACTAAAAGAAGAAAAGTAATGAGTTGAAGAGAACTGCTAAACAGATTTGAGTACTGAGGTTGCTGATCCATTTCTGATTCCAATTAACCTTAATTTGTTTAGAGGCTCAGCAGCACCAAATGAATCTAACTGGCCAATTAGCAGACCAGCAACATGAGTTCAGCTCACCAAAAGCTGTTTATCAGCTGGACATGATGAGGGCGAAATTCTGTTAATTCTGTGATAAGTGTCAGGGCACGGCTCTGCCTTGTAGCGCTCCTTAACTTGGGAGATACAGAACGTACACATTCTGAGATACTAAGTGTAGAGATTGCAGGAGGAATGACCTGCACTTCATTTGGGGATTCACTTCATTTGGGGATTTTATTAGCAAGTACAACTGCAGCTACTTACAAGCAAATATTAATAAGACTATTGCCTAAACCCATGAGGTTTCAACTATGATTAATTCTTTGCCTCGTACAGTTCTTACTTAGCAAGGACTCAGTGTTCAACAGATGCTAATGAAGATGCTTCTTTCATTTTTAAACTTCACCAAGTATTTCCTTAGTTCATACTCATTGGTCTTGCCAAAAATCCGTTCTACCTATTATGGCAAAAATATGGTATGTCATATTTTAAGAACAGAATTTTTAAACACAGATCTGCTACCAACCTTGTTGAAGAAAGCATCATTTCCTTCCTGGACAGCCATCATCTGACCTCTTGTTTAAAGGTGAAATCTTTTGGTCACTATCAGAACAAGCTGAAATAAAATCTATTTTATAGCATGACTGGTTACAAAACTTCAATTTGCCCTGTCCAAAATTATTAAATATACAAATTACATTTGCAACACACTGTTGATCCAATGGAAATGATGTAGAAAGTGGACTTGGATGCTTTTTAGGACAGGAGAGGACCTGGCGAGGTCTTAAAATGAGAGTGGGAAGCAGCAGCTCATTCCAGCTCTGATAATAACTTGATATGTAGCCTCCGGCAACTCATTTAATTTCAGGGAGCCTCCAGTTTTGTCCCAGTGATAATAATGTATGCCTACTTCCCAAATCTGTTGTGGGGATTAATTATTTAATGTTTACCAAGTGCTTTGAAGATGCAGACAAGACGAGATGCTAAGTTTATTACTTAGAATAGGATATATCAGGAAACCGCATTATTTCTCACCAGCTAGTGCTGGTGTGCAGTGAGGGGAGCTTGAAGCAAGAACAGCTGAAAGTGTAAGAGAAATGAAGATAAAACAGCCATTTCTCAATGAATCAGAATTTTGCTCCTGTCCTCTGCTTTTGAAGAAATGTGTTTGACAGCTAAGCATAAGAGGAATGTACTTAAAAGTTATGTCTGGAAAATATCTCCAGGGCCAAAGCAATGTCAGCTTGATTTTCTACCATACCTACATCAACTGCTTTATGAGAGTTCCTATTCTTAATAATGGCTTTTAGACAACAGGAACTTCCAACTATAAAGAAAGGTTTATGTCTAATTATTTTTTTTAAAGTGATAATCTGAGCAAATTTAAATTGTTGGTTTGAGTGTTGTTTTAAATTCAGAAATAGAAATAATTAAAATTTATGGTTTCTAATAGGGGAAAAAACCAAAAAGATTTTCTAGCCAACTGTAAACAGAAAATCATATTGATCAGTTCCACTTTCTCATGTCCATCTATTTCCTAAGAATTGAAATGTGCAAGGAATTTACTCCAATTAGTAGATTTGAGTGTTATGAAAGCTGTCTATTCTACCAGAAGGATTCTGCAGGAGGAGAAAGTAAAGGTTAGTAACTGTTCATTTGGTTAATTCAGAACTAAAGCAGTACTCTCTTTTAAATATTGTGGGTCACTAGCCATAGATGAATGACCAAAGAGTTTCAAAAGTTTGCATTTCTTATACAGATGAATTCTGCACTATTAGAAAAAAATCATAGAAATATGAAAAAATTAAGTTACTAATTTTAAATTACGCAAGTGAAGAAATCAAGGCCTCACAGTTGACATGGTTAGACCAAATTTTCATTGCTAGTTGAGAGCTGAATGAATACCCTGATATGTATCATTTTTCTCCTCCACCCTGAACCCAATTAATTATGTTCTAGTGACTAAAAATAACAAGAGTATAACACAAGGAATTTAGCTATATGTGTGCCCAGGTGGTGATCTTAGTCCAGGGGAACACACTGAAGTTTCCCCGAACTATTATTCATAGAAAACTACAAACATTTGTTCTTCTACAGAAACTTTCTGTACCTGAATCCCAAGAACTAAATGTGAAGACACCTTGTAATGTTTATAGGGCCAGGTGGTGCATTTAAGATATTTGGCTCCCAACTAAGGGCTGAGTCAATCTCAGATATTAGGGCAAACATGGTTAGTCATTTAACTACCTTTTCCTTCTATCACATCTCTCTGTTGCTCCAAGTGTTTGGTCCTCACTTTCGACTGACCCAGCTGATCTATACATTTCTCTGTTTTCTTCATTCTCTGGCAGCATTGTTGAAGGTAAAGTCTGAACCATTTCAGATAAAGTCCTTTTTTTAGGTCTTCTCCTTCTTCCTCTACC
The DNA here is from genome assembly GCF_024610735.1 of Ursus americanus. Classification (NCBI taxonomy): domain Eukaryota; kingdom Metazoa; phylum Chordata; class Mammalia; order Carnivora; family Ursidae; genus Ursus; species Ursus americanus. The sequence continues at coordinate 46,611,508 of NC_142134.1, forward strand.
TTTCCTCTCACAGTGATATGAAGTAAAGGATAGAGAAAAGAAGGTGGCAACAAGATGAAACGATGGAAAACAAATGAGAGGAGGACATTCTGGAAGGATATAAGGCTTCCATATTCCTTCTCTTTCAATTAGGGATCTATTAATGTAATAAAAATGGCTCATCACTAATCTTTATGAAATCATACTCACTCTGCTAAACCATTTATATATCATTTAACCCTGTAATACCTATTGAAGTAGTTACTATTTTTTCCCCAAATTACTACTCAAGATCAAAAACAACTGTGAGAATTATAATTTTAAGTGTGATTTTCTGACTGTAAATGATTTGGTATAGAATTCACTGAGATTAATTCATTAAAGTTGGGTAACTGAAAAGGAATGTTAGCAAGTCTGAAAAAGGAGATGTGTGAAGGGAAGTATGAGCGATGATAACCAATCAGAACATACCCTCCTTGCCTATGTACCCCTCAATAAAATGAAAACTAAGAAAAATTCCATGCTTATGGATAAAGAGAACAAATATATTGTTAAAATGTCTATATTACCCGAAACAATCTACAGATTTAATGCAATCTCTGTCAAAATGCCAACAGCATTTTCCACAGAACTAGAACAAATAGTCCTAAAATTTGAGTGGAACTGCAAAAGACCCCAAATAGCCAAGCAATCTTGAAAAAGAAAAACAAAACTGGAGATATCACAATCCCAGATTTCAAGATATACTACAAAATTGTAGTAATCAAAACATTATGGTTATGGCACAAAAACAGATACAAAAATCAATGGAACAGAATAGAGAGCCCAGAAATAAATCTGCAATTACATGGTCAATTGATCTTTGACAAAGGAGGCAAGAGTATGGAATGGGAAAAAGACAGTCTTCTTAATAAATGGTGTTGGAAAAAATGCACAGCTATATGCAAAAGAATGAAAATGGACTACTTTCTTAAACCATACAAAAAAAATAAACTCAAAATGGATTAAAGACTAAATGTGCAACTTAAAACCATAAAAGTTCTAAAAAAGAGCACAAGCATTAATTTCTCTGAAATTGGCCATTAACAACATTATTCTAGATATGTCTCCTGAGGTAACAGAAACAAAAGCAAAAATAAACTTTCGAGACTACATCAAAATAAAAAAGTTTCTGCCCAGCGAAGGAAACAATCAACAAAACTAAAAGGCAACCTATGAGATGGGAGAAGACATTTGCAAATGACACATCTGATAAAGGGTTAGTATCTAAAAAAATATAAAGAACTTATACAACTCAACACCACAAACCCAAGTAATCTTATTAAAAATGGGAAGAAGACATGAACAGACATTTCTCCAAAGAAGACATACAGATGGCCAACAGACACATGAAAGGATGTTCATCACCACCCATCACCGGGGAAATGCAAATCAAAACTACAATGAGATATCACTTCACACCCATCAGAATGGCTAAAATCAAAGACACAAGAAGCAACAAAATGTTGGCAAGGATGTGGAGAAAAATGTGCACTGTTGTTGGGAATGCAAATTGGTGAAGCTGCTATGAAAAATAGCATGGAGTTTCCTCAAGAAGTTAAAAATTGAACTACCTTATGATCCAGCAATGGCACTACTGGGTATTTACCCAAAGAATATAAGAACACTAAATCAAAGGGATACCAACACCCCATGTTGATGGCAGCGTTATTTACAATAGCCAAGATATGGAAGCAACCCAAGCGTCCATCAACTGACAAATAAGTGAAGATGATGTGGCATATATACACAATGGAATATTACTCAGCCATAAAAAAGGATGAAATCTTGTCATTTGCAACAACACGGGTGGATCCAGAGGGTATAATGCAAAGCAAAATAAGTCAGTCAGAGAAAGACAAATACCATACGATTTCACTCATATGTGGAATTTAAAAACCCAACCAATGAACAAATTAAAAAAAGAGAAAAAGAAAAAAACCCAGACTCTTAAATATAGGTAACAAACTGATGATTACCAGAGGGAAGGTGGGTGGGCGGATGGATGAAACAGCTGAAGAGGATTAAGAGGACACTTACTGTGATGAGCACTGAATAATGTATAGAATTATTGAGCCACTATATTGTATACCTGAAACTAATATAACACTATATATTAAGTATACTGGAAACAAGAGAACATTTCAGAAAAATACTTATGATATTTCTTTAAAGTTTAAGGCATGCAGAATAATATATGTTGTTTATGGGGACATGTGTAGTAAAAGACTACATGAATGGAAATGAAAAGCATCACATACTGGGGAGGAATTTCCTCAGGGGAGAGCGTTGAAATGTCATACCTTAAACTGGGGGATGGGAATATAGGTGTTGATTGTAATACAGTCCATCCCTTTTTATGCCTAAGTATTTCGTGGTAATGTTTAAAAGATAAGCCTTAAACTGGCATGCTATCATGCAAGGGCAAAATGCATCTCTGGCCATGTCCTGCATTCCAGCCAACCTCACAATGGTATCGTTCCACCCAGTCTATGGACCTGCAATGCAATCTACATTGCCCACTACCCCATGTGTCTAGAAACTCAGGGAAAAAATAAGAAAAGGTTATATATTTGAAACTCCACAAGACTTTGTTTCCATTTTCACTCTCATGACCTCCAAAGCATCCTTTCAGGTATAAATAAGTATAAATATTAACACACTAGGGGGCCCGAGTAGCTCAGCTGGTTAAGCCTCTGCCTTCAGCTCAGGTCATGATCTCAGGGTCCAGGAATAGAGCCCGGAGGCATCGGGCTCCCTGCTCAGAGTCAGCTTGTCCCTCTCCCTCTGCTCCTCCCCCCACCCCCACTCTCTCTCGCGCTCTCTCCCAAATAAATAAAATCTTTAAGATAAATAAATCAATATTAACACACCAAATTAAAATTAATACACAACTCTAATTGTACTTCGCACTTTAATTGAATTGGACCCTCAACATTTAGTCACTCAGCTCCTATTCGGATTCTTTTTTTCGCCTCCTAGTTCTACATTGCTCTCTCTCTCTCTCTCTCTTTTTTATTTGTCAGAAAAAGAAAGAGAGAGAGAGAGCACAAGCAGGGGGAGCGGCAGGCAGAAGGAGAAGCAGGCTCTCCACTGAGCAAGGAGCCCGATGTGGGACTCGATCCCCCACTGAGCAAGGAGCCCGATGTTGGACTCGATCCCCGGACTCTGGAAACATAACCCGAGCTGAACGCAGATTCTTAACTGATTGAGCCCCGCGGCTGCTCTCTTTTGTAATGGTGTGGGTTTGCATGCTGGCGTGCCTTTAAATGAGTCCATGCTTGTATTCTGTGCTTACATTCTAATTCACATGCTCCGCCTCTTTGTCTGAATCTACTCAAAGTTCAGTCTTAGAGGGAAGAAATTTCAGCTTTTTGTCTGTAGCTTTTCTATTTCTATTTCTTTTTAGCTATCGCAGTCTTTATGAAGTTGGTCCTTGTATGTGGCATTTTCATATTTACTTTCCACTTTAAGAGAGAAGGACTTTTCTGAAAGTTCTGCAATGAGAGGAAGGCTTAGATAGACCTTTTTGGCTTTTGGCCAAAAGAGAAAATCTTTCTGTATGAGGATCACTTCTAAAAGTATCTCCCTCATTTTATGTTTGCTTCCAGTACTTTCCTGCATACATTCTTCTGGCTGTTGCAACCTCAGATTTGGACATTTTCTGTTTCATATGCAATTATGTATTCTTACAAAAGAATATAAAGAAGGAACATAGCAGAAAAATGAAAACATCTAAGAGAACAGTTCTTTGAATCATTATCGGCTCAATCACTTTTCAGCAAGAAATACTTCTAGATAAAAACACAGCTGTACCATCTATGGGCTATTTCCACCCTGTTTCACAGCAATGGCAGTAATATTTCCAATAAGTAATGTGTAATATTTTACGTTAACTAAATACTTCAACATATGTTATAGCATTTCCTCTTCACAATAATCCTTTGGGTTTAGTGTTCCCGACATTAATGACAACATATGAAGAAGAAAGGCTCAAAAATCAAAACTATTGATATAATAGTAATGATAATGTTCATAACAGCAACAGTGATTATAACAATAATAATTTACTGAATGTGGTGCTTACTATGTGCCAGCCCACAACTCATTTAATCCTCACAATTGTGACAGCAGTTTATTATTGTCAGTATTTTACGGCAGGGTGAATGAAGGTCTGTAAGTCAAAGGCGACACAGCTGTTAATTCCTAGAGCTGGATTCACACGCAGGTCTCTCTGAAAGGGTCTAGAAGTCACTCAAACGCAAGTTCCAGACTGCAAATTGTCACGCTTCCTGCCACACTGTGCTCTATTGTTTGTACTACAGACATTACATGACTTATTTGACTCCCTTGTGAGTCATCCTTTATTGTATTCATCTCTTCTTCCAAGTAAGACTTCAGGCCTTGGAAGGCAGGAACTGTGCTATTCGCCTTGTAACTTTCCAGTTTCTAAGTTATCATCACTAGTAATGATAAGTAGATCTAGGCAGTTTAAAGAGATCCAGTGGAAGCCGTGAAGATTATTATCCTGCAGTAGAAATAAACTATTACATACCTAGCCAAAATCAAGTTGTATAGATAAAGATACAATAATATTAATTGAAGTCACTGTCATTACAAATATCATGCAATTCCTTCTGTGATAGTTCATTTTCTGTGTCAACTTGATTGGGTCGCTGAGAGCCCAGATATTGGGTCAAACATTATTCAGGATGTGTCTGTGACGGGGCTTGCGTATGGCATTAGCATTTGAATCAGTAGGCTAAGTAAAGCGGATTGGCCTCCCCATTGTGGGAGCCTGTCCAATCAGTTGAAAGCCTGATCAGAACAAAAAGGCTGACCCTCCCACAAGCCGAAAGAAATTCCGAACAGATTGAGTTGAGGTGTCAGTCTTTTCCTGCGTTTGTACTTGAACCGAGAGCTCTGTTCTTCTTGAGTCTTCTTGAGGCTTTCAGATTGGAATTTACACCATTAGCTCTCCTGGATTTTAGGCCTTCAGACTCAAACTGGAACCACACATTGGCTCTTCTGGGTCTCCAGTTTACCAACTACAGATCTCAGTACTTCTCAGCCTCGGTAGTCATATGAGCCAATCCCTTATAATAAATATCTTTATATATAAACATATATATTGCAGAAACTATTGGCTCTGTGTCTCCCGAGAACCCTAAAACAGATTCCTTCGGCAAACATAAATTAAGCATTAGCTCTGTTCAAGCACTGCCTTAAACATATCTAGTGAGTGCATGCTGTATGTAAGGTTTGTGTTAGGATCTAGAGAAACAAGTGAAAACCATCCTCTCTCGTTTCGAAAGGTATTATAAACCCAATCAAGTCCACAGAACACACGCATAAAATATAAGTAACACCCAGGAGCATATGCTGAATGTCAAATAAGTAAAACCTGCAGTAAATCCTATTAGATCTTGAGGTCTAGTGCTTGCTTCATGGATAGGGGAGCCATCCATCCCAGTTTAGCAAGGGACAGTCTGGTTTATGCCTGTTGCCTCAGCCCTATTATTTATAGCCCCATTTCACTCTTAACAGTGTTCCAGTTAGACAATAAACTATAAGGTCACCTTACTCACAGATGAGAATAGAAGGAAAGGTTTCTTCAAAAGGTGAATTGTGGGCCATGTCTTAAAAGAAGTAACAGACATGAATCACAGATCTGGCATGTTGAAACGTGTCTTTTATCATTTCCTTAAATTTGCAGCCATGAATGGCCTCAATCCCTACTGTCTGCCTTCATTCTAGGGAGTCCTGGGAGAAAGGAAGACATATTTTACATGAAGGGAACAGAATGTTTCATTGACGTCTCAGCTCTCCCTCTCCCGGAGGATGGCAGTTCAAGTTCAGCATCTCTGTGCCAGTGTGTGTGGTAGGGAGGCACGTGGCGCCACAAGCTCCTTCATCTTTACAGTTGCTAAAGCAATTACTTGCTGGGAATTAATATTACCCAGAGTAAATTAGCTCAAAAGTCACGTATTTAACTTCCATTCACTCAAAATAATTGCCTGCTAAATTAAAATTGGCTCACATTTGAGAAAATAATGTAAAAATGTCTTTAGTGGACATATTTGAATGCTTATCAACACAGATGGAAAGGGGAAGCATTTGAGGAATGCTAATATAACATTTAAGTATGTTTTGCATGAAAATCACATTCAACTTTTCAAAGCAATATAAAGATGTGACCCTTGGCAACTAATGCCACACGCTGTGGTAGAACTGGCTTCAGGATGAGTCTTCAATCACGGCAGGATTTTTGAAATAAAAAAAGAAGCAGTGGTCATAGACATATGTTCTATGAGGGAAAGCGGTGTATTGTAGTCTTCATGACTACATTTATATAAATTAAGAATTTAGATTATATGATTTCACAGTGAAAGCGCCACACTAGCTGTCAGATCTATGGGTGTCTATTTTTGAATGTGGACATTTTTTAGAACAAATGCCATACCATATTCACCTTGGTATCTCTTCTATAGTGTAGGGTGCCTGGTATATTTTAGGCAGTTGAAAGCTGTTGAATTAATTTGACTGAACTATGTATTTTTTTAATGACTAAATTATGCACAAAGGTAGATATAAGTGATGATTGAGTTCTAAAACAGCTTCTCAGGAATTTTCTGTGCATGTATGTGACGTTTGGGGATGTGGATTATTCTTTTGAGTCCTGTACTTACTCGTCACATACTCACAATCACCAAATGCATACCCAGAAGCTAGTTACACTGAGCAGAATTATTAAAGAATAATAAATGAGAGTAGGTCACAGGGAAACTTCTTAGGACCTTAAACAGTTTTGCATCTCAAGCCCTCAGACAATCCTGATCTTAAGTGTTGGTAAGGGCCTATCAAGAATGACAAAATTCCTGGATGTTCACAAATTCTGCTTACCTAACTAATGCTCAAGTCAGTCTGGAGGCTATTTATTCACCCTCTTTTAAATCGCAGCATGTTTTAGTAGCAATGAGCAGATTAAGAGAACAAATCATAGGCTAGAGTCTGAGTGCTGACTTTGACATGCTATGTGAGTTTAGTTACATCATTAACTTCTCTGAAACTCGGTGTGCTCACCTACAGCATGTCTCTGGAGTTGAGTGTTGCTTTACAGATCTCTGCAGATTGCAAATTATAGGAGTCCAGGAATTTCAAGAATCTGGACATTGAGTGATTGAACAATGGATAAGTAGTATGTGTGACATCTTTCAGTAATATATAGTTGAAAATAAAACAGATGTATTATTCAACTATATAAATGACAATTCCTATTTTAAAGTGCTTGGAAAAGATTGGGATGCAATTTTTTTAATAACAGTTTTTTAGTTCTTAACCTTTTTAATCAGAAATACAAGATGTAAAAAAGATTTTAGCAGGGAACAAATAAGACTTCAATGAAGTTAGAAGCTAAAACACTAGAGTAATTTACTTTTCTATATTGTGAGGATAAACTCAATAATAAGCATGATTAACGTGAAAATCCTTTCCTAGGATGAACCTGTAGGCTGACTTATCTAGCTTTGCAGCGTAGCATGAAGAAATACAGCAGAGAATTGCTAAATATCCACATTACTTTTGCTGTCATGGCAAATTATATAACAGTAATTCTTGACCCTTTCTGGGGATAACAAACTTCTCTTGAGACTATGATCAAAGTTACTGGCTAGCACATTAATCACCTGATGCTAAATTATGCTATATAACAAACGACTTGCAGATTTTAGGGGCTACAGCACAAGAACATTTATTTCTTGCTGAAGTGTCATAAAGTCTGTAGGGCTACTGTGATTGTGACCAGTGGTAAGTCTGCTCCAAAATGCTTTTTCATCCCAGGTCCTGGGCTGAAGAATCTACCCTTATCTGGGGCATGCTAGTCTCATAGCATAGGACAGTAACACAAGAGAGTCTGAAACAAACCTAAATAATTTTAAAGCTTCTACTTAACATGATTAACAGCACATCTACTCACATATCCCATTGTCAAGAGTATATCACCCGGTCAAGCCTAAAATCAATGAGGCAGGGATTTGATGATACATTATATGTTGGGCAGATGTTATCACACTATTAAGGGTGCGGGGTGGGGTTGCAAATGTTGAGGACAATAATTCAGTCTACCACTATTTCCACAGGAAATTCTAACTACAAGGCTATATTAGAAATTTCTAGGGGTTTCAAGTCATAGGTTATGTCTCTTGAGGAAATAGCCAAATGACAAGGTATTACTTTTCTTCTCAAACAGTTCAACATGTTTGGTAAATAGCCTTGAATAAATTATATTAGGCAGGACTTAAAAGACATTTTTTTTCCTTCTACTACTGCCTGACTTACTTAATTTTGCATTCATGAACATTTCCATGGAAAAGATTTGTTTTTTTGAATGAGATATCCAGATGTACAGTAGGGAAAGGATTGAAAATTGGGTCTACTTGAAAAATTCTTGAGTAACAATAATACCTTAATTTAACCTTTGAAAGTGACTTGTGAATATTTGATTCACATTGTTTTTCTAGTAAACATGAGTAGGGCACTAATTAGCAGGTTACTATGATCTAATGGAACTTGGATTAACCCAAGGTTTTATTTATTTTAAAACTTGCAAAACAATTTTTTCATATTTTCTCTGAAGGGAATAATGAAATGATTCTATGCAGAGATGGGAGGGTAGTGGACAAAAAAAAAAAAACAAAAACAAAAAACAAAACCTAAATCAAACAAATAAAAAATAGTTGAATAATTTGGAAATTCAATAGCAGTGATTCCTGTTAATAGGGGTCATAGTTAGAGGTAATGTCTTAACATTTCCAGAAGACAAAGTGCCTGAAAGATACCAGGCTATACCTCCAACATGGCTGACTTACTCCAACAGTATGCAAACCAGAATTACTACACTCTTTGATGTTATGTCTACACCATGAAGTGCAAAGTGAAAAATGACTGATTTTACAGATACAAAGATCAAAATAGGGCTGACTGGTACAAATAGAAGAAGAGAAGATTTTGGCTTAATGCGAACATTTATTAATTTATTAACCTATGTAACGGTTGTATGTTATTCCTCATTGGGGATGGAAAATGGCCTTACTATTTTCCTCAGAAAGCATTCTTTTATTAACTGAGTAGGTGACTGAGTGTGATGACTTCTCAGGTCACTTTTACCACTGAGATTCTGGGTCTCATAATTTCTCTTTTCATTTTTTTCACTTCTTTCTTTCCTTCTTTTCCTTCCTTCCTTCCTTCCTTCCTTCCTTCCTTCCTTCCTTCCTTCCTTCCTTCCTTCCTTCCTTCCTTCTGTTTAAAAAGTAGACAGTTTAAAATACAATTTTTTTCTCCTCTCTGAATTTATCTGTTATTTTGGTGTATTTTAATCAGATTATAAAGAATATAATTTTCAGATATTCTTTTGTTTAAGTATTAAACTTTTCTCATTTCCTCAATACTATCTGTACAAAGCACTATTTCTACTTAATTACTTTTAGAAGCCTATTTTAAGTTTCCATTTTCTTATATATTTAATCTTAACTATTACACTCTAAAAATTAAGCTATAAGATAATAATTCCATTTAAGTTTTTTAATGAAAAAACATAATATCAAGAGACTCTCCAAATCTTACTTTGTCGACAGTAATAAATAGGTCTTCACTTGAAGGCTAAAGATACCAGTGCTTTAGCAATATGGCTTTCACCTTGACTGATAATGTTGTCCAGTGGATTTGGTAATATTATGGACTTGATTACTATATTCTAACCACAGCATAAGATACATGTTATTACTTCTCCCCTCTAATACTTCTATAGAGCCATTATATAAGCAACTCATATAAGCCCCTTAGGAAAAGAATAACTTAAAAGATTTTTAAGAAGGCTAACATAATATAATAAAAAATCATTAAAAAAAAAAAAAGGTGGTACCAAAAAAAAAAAAAAAGATTTTTAAGAACGGTGTAAACCATTTTAAACTATATTCATTGTACACAAATCATTAAAGGAATTATTTTTTTCTAGTTAAATGAATGTTCTACTCAATGATAAGTTGCTTTATGTTAACTATATTGACCACCAATTTCCAAGACTTAGACATCAATAAAATATACTTAATACTAAAGGATTCAGAATGTTTTTAATGTCAAAACACACCTAAAAGATCTTACAGTTAACATTACAAAGTTCCATAAGACACATTCTATTTTTTTCTAGCCATTTATATTCTTGAAAAATGAGTTTTCATACTTTGACCGTGAATGTGGATATCTTTTCTTTTAAACTTTGTCTCCAATAGTGATGTGTCTTACAACATTCTCAGCTCCACCAAGAACTTGATCCAAACCTGGACAATACCTCCAGTTCTGCATCTTTTCCATCTTTCTTCTTTGATATAAAGTGTGGCAAATATGAATGCTTATGTGGCCAGGGAGATGACTGAATGTATTTAGGAGTAACAGTAGGGAGTGGTAGAGGCTGGTGGGCAATGAGGTCTTGCTTGTCCTGCCTAAACGGGCGGTGGCTGCTCAATTCCATCCGACTGTCACCATGTAGGGAAGTTGATTTTTGTTGTAAGATAAACAATTTTTCAAATGAAGCCACAAATATGGAATTTTATTTAAAATCTTCAAATAATTATTACCTACTAACATTTCTTTTGTTTTAGTTGTACCAACTAAAAGAAACACATTTAAGACAAAATCCAACTGCCAGCGTGAGACATCTATTTTACACCCACATTAATATTTACTTGATCAAAGTTCTATTATCTTAGGATATTTTTATGATGACACTTAGGTAATGAAATGAAACAAGCAATCCTGGATATAATAACCTCAAACAACTATTGCATATATAGCCCAATAAAAATGAAAACATGTATATTCAATTTGCTATTTAACATAAATGCTCCACAGTCTTAATAATACTAATTTGGAAATTATTGAAACTGAATTAGTCATGTCATATTCTTAGATATTTGTCAGTCTCCAAGAATTAATGCAAGTCAATTCCTCATTTCGATTGATTGTGTTTAACTCTTTTTCTGGATTTACAAGATTAAGGATACTAAGGTCACAGGAAATTTCAAGAATCTTAAAAGTAATATTTTAACATTACTCCTATGCCTCCAAATTATTTAAGTCCCTAACAATAATATGGGCAATGACATAAGATTAAAATATACCGAAAATAAGAATTTCGGACTTCTATTGAATGACCAACTACTTGAATAAATCTTTTGCTAAAAATAATTTAAATGTTGGATGAGCTTTAAAATTTAAAAATTTATTAATTTTTTTCTTTTAATGCACCCATGAGTTGTCAAAATTTGAAGCACACACAGGACAGGGAACTTGAAATCTTAGGAAAGCAGGTAAGCAGGCTTAACTCTGAAATAATTTTGTTGAGTCGTTGATTGCTCACCTTCTTGGCCTATAGTGCTTAGTGCACAGGGAATGATTTAGATTCTAATACTTCTCTTACATTTTCAGAAGCATGAGATAATAAATATTCCTGAATGCACATTTGCGATGAAATGTAGAGTTCACATAGGCCCAGACTTAATTATAGGTGTGTGAATTAGTAAGCAGGATAAGTTGTCTTACATCTGTATTCCATAAACTGGTTTATGTTTCATATTTGGCCATAGATTTGACTTGCAATATAGAACTTCTACTAAGGGGAGCAACCACTTTAGAGATGACTCGGATATCCTTAAGATAATATGAAAAGAGAAGGTACAGATTTGAAAAAACAAATATTATTATGAATTTTTATAAAACTCCTTTCTTTTATAAAGCCAACAACCTATATTCATTCCTTTTATAAGTAACTTTCTTCCTTGAAGTTGTACATTTTTTCTAAAGATGCTGGATTCCTGGACAGTGAGGAAATCTTAAAGCATTAGGAGCCACAGGAAATCCAGTCACCCAGTCAAAAATGAGGTCTTCTGGGTGGGCCTTAATCCAATATGACTAGTGTCTTAATAATAAGAGGTGATTAGAACATAGGCACACATGAAACACTGTGTGAAAACATCAGAATAAGATGGCCATCTAGAAGCCAAGGAGAGAGGCTTCAGATCCAACTCTGTAGACCTCTGATCTTGGACTGGACTTGCAGCTTAAGCAAATTAATACAGCAGACAACTGGAAACACAAGCCAAAGAGACCTGACACGAGTGGTCTACTGACTATTAAGGGATATCTATCTAGAAAGAGGACTTCCTGGAGGAGACAAAGTGAAGGAAGAAAAAGGGTAGTCATACTGTGTTCACATCAATTTAAGAGAGCATCTAATGCGAAAACAAGCAAAATTGCATTCAATTTTATTCTATAGAGGAATTGAATAATACAGATAGGTTCAGTTCATATTTATTGAATTGAATGCTTTGTTCACTTCCTTGTATTTGTGTGTGTGTGTGTGTGTGTGTGTGTGCTAATGAACACACTTAAAGCAGTGTTTTTGTTTTTGTTTTTGTTTTGAAATCGAGCTTTGGCTGAACTTCCTACATTTTGAAATACGCATAAATAATTAGTTTTGCTTCTGTTAGGATTCAGATCCTCATAGGCTCTTTAAAGTAAGTCATGAGGTGAGATAGGACTGAAGAGAGTGAGTGGCTGGTGATGGTGATGCAGATATAAATTGGGCTTTGCTTGGAATTGTTTTGGCAGCTTAGACTATGATTGTGACACTGGACTTGTCTTTTCCAATTAAATTTTCTAAGTTCAGATAAAAAGTATTAAAAAGAAACATAACGCACTGAAGGATAAAGGGGATGAATGGTTAAATATTCTTAAGTTATCTTACAGTTATATGCTATAATTTGGGCATTTATTTAGACATTTTTTTTACAATGCAAAGATTACAGAAAAAAATTAAGTTCATTTCCTGATTCATTAATATTTTAAGGTATTTGGTTATTCAAAACTTTGCCTTTGAGTAAAACTATGGTACTTCTTAATGAAATACAATGTTCTATTTTCTTTGATTTTTTTATTTAGTATTGAAATATTTCAATTTATAACAAAACCAGAGAATAGTACATTAAAATGGCATTAAGATAGCTAACTTTCTTCTCAATAAAGGAATCTTTTTAGCTGCGTAACTGACAGGTCATAATTCAACCTCCATTAGAAAATCGGCAAGGCTGGGTTTTTCAGTTTATTACAATTTAGCCTTTTGAAAGTTTTCTAAATACTGAAATTTGTATCATCAACATATGGTAAGTTGTTCATGAGATATGCCATGATTTATTCATTCTTATATCTCCTGGCCCATAAAGGGAGCTCAGTTAAAATGTGTGTGATTAAATTGAGTTGAATAGCCTAAGATTACCTGTCAATGGGTCAGTCAAGTTTTTTTTTTAATCCTCGAGCAAAGTTGAGTATTTCTTCGTTTTCTGCAAGAGCTTCAAGGACGTGTGAAAGACCTAACATTTCTGCTCAATTCTTAAATGTCCTTGGGATTGTAGCCTATTCCTATCTGATGCCAAGTTAGAACATTTACTGATCAAGTTTTAACGTCAATCTTAATGTTCAGTAAGTCTTGAGGTGTTGCTTTGTTCTGCTCATTTTGGACGCACTATTTGGGTGTCTTTGTGTCACAAATCCCTGGTGGTTTGTCTTCCCTCCCTCTCTTGGAGCTAGAGAAGATATGAACCTATGTGGTTAGTGGCAAAAGGCTTACAAATAGATATCAGAACATCGTCCAGGAGAACTGTTAATGGAAATATTTCCACCTAATTTTAATCATCAACATAACTATTCTTGTGCCAATAAAAAAATAAGTTCTCTTTGAAGAAGGTAAATACTTTTACAAAGCATGTTGAATCCTGAGAGACTCCTGGCTCAAATCTTTGTATACTTTCTAGAGAAGGAAAATAACAGGTTAGTAAGAATATTTCAAATGAGGCCTTTGAAGAAAATCCTTATTAGATTACAATTCTACATCTGGGCCAAGTGAATGAAGTACTAATAAATTGATATATAGATTGGAACATTCACAAATTAATGTTTAGGAGAAGAATTTGGGTCAAAGAGTGAAAAGGATGTCTCATATACAATTTTCAACACATTAAAAAAAGCAGTGGTGCTTAAGCATGTATTTGTTCCAGTGTTAGAGTTGTTTTTCAAACAGCTTTGGAAATTATGCTATACAAAAAAATGTATACTAGATGGCAGTCTAAGTATCCTTTTCATTTACGTCTCAGTCTGATTTTGGGATTCCAATCCATCGATGGAGGAGGAAAGAAAGTATTGTTCATTATCTCATCAAATAAATGTTTTTATTATTACATAAGAGCATAGTGTTTAAATAATTAAACAAATGAGTTGTGATTCAAGTTTAAAGAGCCATAATGCATCTTTTACTGGTTCATCATCTGGAATTATAATTGCATCTAGATGCAAAAATACCCTTTGAGACACCTTGACACAAGTTAAATTGGTGTTTCTTAGATCCTTAGCACACTTTCCTTTATGTAGTTCCTCATTGCTTATCCTCAGTGTCTTATTTTAAGTAAAGCAATGATAAACTGAAATTAGAAGCAAAACACAGAGATATTTTAGAATTTTTTTTTTTTTAAGGAACCTCAGGGTTCTGAGGATGCAGGTACAACCAAATTATGGCCACATCTTAGATTATTAGTGTTCTAATTATCTGTGTGGATTTATGCTGTCCTTACAGTTAGAAGACTTAATGTTTATTCCTAAAATTTTATGTTTATTCTCATTTTCTTTTTCCATATTGGTGCAGAATTTTTTATTCCCACTTTCTTTGTATGTTTACCTTCTTTTCAGGTTTTGTGTCTTTGTGAATGTTATACAGGACCAAAATATATTTAAATAAAAAGTCAAAGTCATACCTTTGGAATTTTATTTTGCTTTCACTATATTTGATCATGGTCTTGTCTTTTTGTTATTTTTGCAGAAGGTGTTTGTAAGTGTTGGAATCATTTCCTCATATGTAATCCAAGCTGGCTGTTTAAATCCAATTTGCATACTTGTTTTGAAGATGTCTGGAAAGCCACAGACAGCCCCTCTAGTTTCATTTGCATAACAGCTCCAAAGCTCCAGGTTGCTGGGTAGTTGGAAACACTGGCAATCAAGTGGCCCTGGCTATTGAAGAAGCTGAGGAGTTCAAGGGGAATGGTAGACCTTTAGGCTTTGAGCTGAGAAGATAATAAAAATAATAGCTAACATCTCTTTTGAACTTACTAAATGCCAAATACTGCAATAAACTCATTAAATGGATATAATGTAACATTTAATCGCATGAGGTAGGTAGTACTATTAATCCCACTTTATGAATCAATAAACCAACTAAGCAACTGCCTAATGTCATAGAAGTGGTAAATTCTGATGCAAGCAGTCCAGTTGCAGACTCTCGACCACTGCAAAGATTTTAACCACAAAATTATACCGCCATAGTCCAAGTTACAGAATTCAAGGACCTATGAAATTCTAGGTAGGGGTGATACGTGAAATCAGTTTAAGCAGCATTATCGAGGTTCCTGATAGTCCATGGTCAAACGGGGCCCAAAGATGTATGTGGATTGAGGGTCCAGTATCTTCTCCCAGAGACTGGGGCTGGTAAGAATTAGGCATATTGACTGACCAGCCAGTTGACAATTTTCAGCAGGAAACACAAGTTCTTATCAAGAACTGAGGAAGCCATTCATGCACATCTATACAGCTGCCATAAATCCCGATACTAGTTGTGTAACAAATGGTTGAATTAGAAGACCCCATCATATTTGTAGTGCAGATTTTCCTATATTCTGCACACAATTTAATGAGAGAAATAGTTCCATAGGCCTTGTTCCACAGCAGTAGTACCACAATCCCACACATGCTTGCTACCTCTCAAGGGAACCCCGATTCTTTTAGTATCCCCTGTATGTATCTTCTACTTTTTGATTTTCTCTTTTGGCATTATCAATCTACTTCCTAATATAGAAGAGGAAGATTAATTCTTTTTCATGAATAACCTACAACACTGCCCTTCTCTTATATCTCCCCATCTTGTCATTACCCTTATATAATTTCTGTAAGATCAATATTTAATATTTACATTATTAAAACTTTTATGCTTATGTGACTGTCTTCCCAACTGACCCATATGGTATGCCATGATTACTTTTCATTTGTGTGCATTTTTTTTATTCTTTATAGTTAAAAAATTGCCCTTTTTACATGTTTGCTTAGTTTTCTAAACATGTATCACTTACTATCCCCAGTTTGTTCCCTAATTTTGTAATCCCCTTTTATTTCATTAAGTTATATTAGTTATTCTATCAATTTCATGTTTTTGAAGAAATGCTTTCCAGAAGTTTCTTGTTCTGATCTAGGATGATTCATCCCTAGGTCTGATGGTTTTTATATTGGTATTGCCCCATATCATTACACTAAGTATTCTGCTTTCTTTCTTAATTTGGATCTCTAGTTTTCTGAATCCCATAATTTCCATAAATCTGTTTTGCTTCCTGATTTTGCTGGATCAGATGCCCACGGGCTTCCTCGGCACATCAGAAGGTACATTCGTTGATAGCTTGGATGTATGAAAATATCTTTGTTTTATGTTGACAATTGTTTGATTTCTTATAGGATTCTGATTGGGAAAGCATTTTTCCCCAAAAGAGTTTTTTTTTTTTTTAAGGTTTTATTTATTTATTTGAGAGTGAGTGAGAGAGAACATAAACCGGGGGAGGGGCAAAGGGAGAGGGAGGAGAAGACTCCCCGCTGAGCAGGGGACCCTGGGAACATGACCTGAGCTGAAGGCAGACGCTTGACTGACTGAGCCACCCAGGAGCCCCCTAAAAGAGTTTTTAAGATTTTTCTCCATTGTTTTCTAGCTTCCAGTATTATTGCTGAGAATCTGATATCAGTCTCTTTCTCTCAGAAATTTCATGAAATTTTCTCTTTATCCTGCTTTCTAAAATTTCACAATGGCATACATTGCTGAGAAGGACCACTTCACTGCAAAAATCCAGGGCATCATTCATTACAGAAAGCACTTGTGAAAGGAAGTTCACTCTCATTGTCATTTACAATGTTACCCTTAAAGTTGTGTATTTTACAACCTGTGTGGCCATATGATACAATGTTACTGGGTGGGATTATTTTCGCCCATTGTACTTGATACCAGGTGACTATTTCAATGTGGAATTTTATGAATCTGAGCTCTAGAATATTTTCTTGAATTGTTTTGCCTTTCTTCGTCCACCTCCATTTCTTTGTGTGTTTTTTTTCCAAACACCTATTATTAAGATGTTAAGAACCCTAGCTTGATCCTCTAGTCTATTTTATTTCTTTGTTTTGTTTTGTTTTGTTTTTTAATCTCACTGTTCTACTTTTGGGGAGATTTTCTCAACTTTATCTTCCATTTATCTTACTAATCTTTTCATTTCTAATATTATATATTTAGTTTCCAAGAACTCATTTCAGTGTTCTCTGAATGTCTCCTTTTTTTTTTTTTTAGTATATTCTTATTCCTTTTATTTCTCTGAAAATATTCAAGAGTGTGTGTGTGTGCAATTTTCTTCTCTCTTTGTAACCTCTTTACTCTGTTACTTGATTCTGTCTGTCTTGGCTTTTGTCTTTCATAATAGCGATGTGCCTCAAATGTCTATTCATTTTTGACTAAAAAGGGTACTAAAAAACTGATTGGAGGCTCTATGCAAATAGAAAAGACCATGCGCTTTCATGTGCAGTAATCTAGCAGTGCTGCTTATTAGAGAAATCCTTGATTTTATTACCTGCAGGACTTTTCTCTTGGGCTGGCCAGACTCCCATGAAAACTCTTTTAAGGGGGTTGTGGGACATAAATTATGGCTTTCACTTCCGGGATCCTGGTAAGATAATATATTTAGTGTTTAAATTTCCTGTGATTCCTTTGTTTTTAGTATTCTGGTCTTCAAATCAGATCAGAGATATTCTAATTATTCCTCCCCTGTTAATGAACCACGAATCATCTGCCTAGTCAGGGTGTTCATGTGTGCATGCATGCCTGTGTATGTGTGTGTGTAATGTAGCCGATCCTTAGCAATGCAGAGGAAGGGAGGTGATCTGGGGGTCCTAACGAACTTTCAACTGACCTTCCTGACATTATTCTGCCACATTTATTCGAACTTGCATGAGTACTTGATGCTGCCAACCCCTGTTGATTCTTTGGTGTGCATTGGATCATCCAAGAGACTCTCAGGTTTCATTGTTGCATTAGGATTCAGCTTTCTTAGATCTATTTAATCAATTACTACTTTTCCATCTGGTTTCAGCTTCCAGAATTTTCCTCCCTTTGTTCTTTGAGCTTATTCCTCTTTCAAAAATAGTTTTTTAAAAATAAGATTTCAAGAAGGAATGGAGGCTATTTCTTATGTTAAACTTGTCATCTTTAACCAGGTATCATATAGTATTTTTTAGATTTATTGTATTTGAATAAATGTTAAAGATAAATCATGGCAATGTGCTTTATTTTCCCTTTTATTGGGGCTATTTTTTATATTATATTTTAATAACATTGAAGTGTTATAAGCTTTACTCACATAAGTTTTGTGATATATTTATCTTATAGATCACTCCTTTTTTATGGCTTCCACATATCTCTTGAAATTTTCCATTTCTTCATGCATGCTGTACACTTTTTCCATTAGAATTTTTGGACTTTTATCACATTTAATTTAAAATCCTTCTTGACTATCTCTGTGTCTGCTTTCATTGACTGTTTCCTCTCTTGATCATGAATCATTTTCTTGCCTTTTATTGTTTTTGCTGCTCTTTGTTTTATTTTTTTAAGGATAAAACAGACAGAAATGCTTTCTCTCTTATAAAGCACTGAGTACTTTTTGAAGTTTATTTCAATTAGGGTTCCTGTACTGTCAGCTCTTCAATGAATTTTTTTAAGTTATAAGTTTACAGCAATTTTCTCTTGAAACTTTGTATTCTAATGGGAGCATGAATCTTGTAAATTATTCTGAAAAAGTGAATTTTGAATGCAACATGTATTACTTACACATTTGTAAACATATTTCACACTGAAAACTGGTGATGTGTATAGCTTTTGTAACTTGTGAGGTAGGATGGGATGAAATAGACAAATAGATCATTGTGAGATTAGCATCTGTCCCACAGTAACAACATGAATGCCCACAGCAATTTGAACGAATAATATTACACTGATGGTACAAATTGTAAAACAGCTTGACAGAGGGTTTGCCACTAGAGACACAAGCAGTTTGTGCTTCTGTTCATAAGAGTTCATGTTCATAAAGGTTTGCTTCAGGTTTTCAATATTACAAACAGCAGTTGGAGCTCTTGATTACATGCAGTTCTTAAGTATCAAAGAACTGATGCTGATTTGAATCATATAGCTAAAATTTTAAAAGATGAAAAAAACCATGCATAAATACTTATTTTATAAAAATAACACTTTTAATATTAAAACATCTGAGTCAGAAAAAATTACAGCATTTGTGAATCATGTGTATATCATTCTTTTATCACAACCCAAATAATGGCCTTTTAAGCTCTTTCCAAATACATCAGCAATATATGTGAAATTGGAATTAAAATAAGGGAACTTAACATAATTACATACTTCAGCTAGTTCAGTGAGCAGAAATTGTTGGCACCATCTTGCTACATTTTCCCAAACTGAAGCTGCCATGTTTTGTATTATGAGCATTTCAGCAGCATTGTGCATCTGTCCCTCCCCTCCAATTTAATTAGACTGTCTGTTGCAGACAAATCAGACTGTGGCTTTTTTTTTTTTTAACCCAACTGCTATAAATGCCAAGTCAAAATATGAATAAGAGGAAAACAAGATGTTCTGCAAACACATGCCACTTTATTGGGTAAAAACATGATAGGTGGGTCTGCTCACACTCTCCACGAGAGATGAGGGAAGTGAGGCCTGCAGAATGAGGTTATAAAAGGGTCAGATTGATGCTATCGTCTTTGTCGGCTCCAATAGAGCAGGGACTTGATTCTTCCCCCAGTGTAATCTTGCTTTGACACTACAGCCAACACAGATTTATGATTACACATTCTCCTATCATGAAGGGAGTGAGAATCGCAGCAGAGGAAACACAAGAGACAAATAAGCTAGAGATCATTGTAGAAATTTATAGTCTTATGTACTTTGCATTCCTGTGGATAGTTTGAGCCAATACACCCTAATAGGTCACTATAATGTAACATTTTAATCATTTTAATAATTCTGTTATAAGGTTGAAAAATAATTGCTTTTACAGGTGAATGTTATCTATTGGCAACCATTAGTTATAGTCCATGGAGGATAACAGATGAAATCTATGGAATGCCTTTTTCTAGATTATTGTCCAAGTTAACAGTGGTCCGTAGAAAAAACTGGGTCCTAAATTCAAGTGTCACCATGGGAGTAAGGCAAAGGTAGGGCATAAAATGAAAAAGCTCTCAACAGGTAAGTAAACATGTAGTGGTATGTGTCAGCTAGGTAGATGAGTGGGAGCAAGAACTTGGATACAACTATGTGTGCAGGATTAATGAAGTCAGGTAAATGAAGACCACGGCTGCAGGATGGCATGGAAAGCAAGAAGGGATTAATTACCAGTGAATGGATACATGCAAGGTGTAAACACAGCTCTTCAGTAAATCTGGAAACAAGATTCACATTTCCTTTGAATTTTATTTAGAAACCCTGAAAAAGTGGATCCTCCTTTTTGAGAACACAAAGCTATACTTGACTACCAAATTATCCCACTTGTCTCTTGAAATTACTTTTTTCCCTAATAATTGTAATGTATTGCATGAAACTATCCAAACGTCTCTTGGTTTCCTAAGAAATGGAATGTGGACCAAGAAGTTTATTGAAATTGAGGTTTCAGTTTGCATTCATGGGGGAAAATGTAGATAATTTGTTCATCTTGAAACTTATGAAGTCTAATTTGGCTTTAGTATATGTTTAATGCACTTAGTAGATGAGCTCTTTGGACCTGAAATATGCCTCCTCACTGTTTCTTCTTGGTAAGCTTCTCATCACCAAACAATAATGGTACCTCCTCTTTTGAGCCTTTCTAATCCCTGAAGAATCAGTTTCTCCGTAGCAACTTTTGCACATTCCTTTGTTAGAGGCATGATTATTTCCAAGAGGCCATTCACTTTAAGAGTTGTGATACCAGTATGGTTCTGAGTGTGTGAAGAAGATAGATATCTGAATGACTACTGGTATTTTGGAGACTGAAAATTGCACACCCCAACCCCAATTTATAGGAGTAGATCTTTTATCCAATTACATAGGCTGTGCTCTTGTGTAGAGAAAATGTCTTCTATGTTACCTCCCTATCTTATCCCTACATAGTTACCATGACAATTAGGGTGAAGATCAATAGAGGCAGAAAGGAAGAGCTTTTGACATTTCTCTTGGGGAATTCCATCTTATTTTCTGCTTTTTTAAAAAAATTATTATTATTTTTTATTCTGTGGGAACTTGGCTTCTTATTACAAAGAATACTTGGATTTATACTACAAATGTTCCCAGGGGACCATATAATCACAAATCTTGGAAACAAGTATCAAATTGAAATACATTTGTGTCTAGCATACACCTATCAAACTTTGAGAGTGTCCTCACACAAGCCGTCATGGGTAACTGAACAAAAGTAAAAATTTATAACCCAAAGAAACAGTTATACACATTTGATTTGCATCATAATAGAAAGTTATCAAAATTCTCTGAGCTAAAAGGAAAATGCAGAGTGCCTCCAATGGTCCTACCCTTAGATAAGGAAATGAAGCTATTTGAGAAGAAATTATCTAAAGTGTTCTTCTCACCTGGAAGACAGAAGAGAATTAAGTAAATTAGTCTGAGCATCCTTCTTTTTAAATCTGCCTTGAAATTTCCCTTAGTGTGATGAATTGAAATAATATCTGTAGGCATATTGTATTGGGAATGTAGTAGTTTTTAAATAAATCTTTGTGAAAGGGGAAAATGATAAATCCAGACAAGAAGGAGAATTAGAAAACTTGAGACATGTTATTCTTTATATCAGGGATGTAAACAGTCCTATTATTTTAATTTGTAGGTGGAGGACTTTGTAAATTATAAAGCTGTTGACCTGAGACCAATTAAAAGTAAAGTTAAAAAGATTCTATCATTAAAACAATGATAATAAATGTCAATCTCTTTAACAAAAACCCCTGAATTAATGAAACTTAAATATTAATAGCTCCATACTTGAGATAAAGGGTTTAATTCTGCTAGGTCCATGGACTTGCTCATGAAAATCACGTGCTGAAATATTTGAGATAATTATATTATCAGAATCTGGCACTTGTTCTTGAACAAGAAAAACAAGGCACATATGCTAGGCAATGTGCTAAAATTCCAAAGTTTTTTGGCTAATTTTTGCATTTTGAGTATATACCACATATTCTTCATATACCACCTATGCCACAAAATTAATCTATAGAATCATAAATGAATGGAGACTTTGTCATTCTTCAGAGAATTCAGATTTGTCTCGAAATCCAGATTCTTAAGAAAGCATCTCCATTACATGTGGAAGTTTCCTACAAAAATTTTATATAAGAGTGAATGATCTCTCCTTGAGTGATTGGTGTTACTGTATTTGCACCATGCCATAAAAAAACTCTTGAAAAAGGATATTACTTAGGAGAAAGATTATTGTACATTTAGAAGATATAAATAATTTTTTGTGGATGCTGTAAGTTTAATTCTGTCTTCAGGAAAACCCTAAGAAAAAAGGAGGACAATATTGGAGAATGAACCTTATCATATTTGCTTTTAAAAGGTTTCTTTCATGTGTTCATTTTAATGACAAGAAACTTCTTTTAACAATGACATTAGAGCATTGCACAACTGATAACACTTCAGTATGTTTTTCCTCAATCTTTTGATGAATATTAAATAAGATTCTGCTTTCTTTTTGATGAAAGAATCCTAAACTTTGACTTCCCGTCTCTCTCGATACCAGACCCTTTTACATGGGTTGCTTTGACACATAACTTTTCTCACTAAACTCCTACCATTTCACCAAACTCCATTGCATGTTCCAATATTCTTTTTCCTGGATAGCCTCGTATGATTCTCTGGATTCACAATTATTTCCTTGCATACATCTGAAATGAAACTGTGTGGGTGCTTCAATTCTGAATTCAACTTTCTATAATGGACCATCCAACTTAAAAATATTTTCACTGATGACTAACTACATGGACCTTTTGTCTCCCAACTCCTCCTCCCTCCCTCCCAACACATGGTTCACCAGATTTACTCATTATGTCTTGCATTGTGAGGTCTAAAATGCATTTACACATGGAAACAAAATATGGTGTAGGTATTTGGATGAGAAAATGAAAAGAATTTAGTCTTATACCTGTTACTCTGAAAGTTACATTATAAAAATAGAGCATATACTTTATGCATTGTTTTCAAATGTATTACATCCTTCATAATTTTTTGTAATATTGTTTTTTCTGTTCAAGATCTATTTCCTTTCTTTTATTTTCAAGAACAGCCCTAACGACTTTACATACAAGTAAGCATGAGATCTAGGATGCCCTTATCTGAAAAACCCGAGCGCGCAGCACACGCTTCGAGGAGGTCAAAGTAGAAAATAATGTGGAGATTGGCATTAGATATATAGTAAGAAATATTCTTCTAAAACAGAAGTGCTGGGGACCATTTAAGCCACAAGTTTCCAGGAGACAACTTTGCTACCACATGGACAGAATCAAACATAGAATGAGGCCAAAAGGAAAGTAGAACTAAGAGACGGAGAGAAAATTTCAAGGCCTTGCTGATAGACTTTGAATCTTTGGATTGAGCTTTATTTGAAAACTGTTCCTGAACTTTTCATACTAATTTTTTGTTATTGTTTAAATAGATTGCTGATATGTTTCTGTCACTTGCAACTAATATTTTAATAATCAAGACTACTCTAATTGATAATGATGAGAATGCTGGTGATGAAAGCAACAAAATAATGAAGATTTCCTTAAGGAATCGCTTTTCTTCCCTTGCTGTGAAAATAAAATTTACAGAAATCTTTTCACTTTCATTATATTACAATCATTTTTTTCCTAAGCTGGTTTTCAGAGACATTGCTAATGAGTCCCCATTAAACATTGTACTAAGTATTGTATATCGCGCACAGTTCTCCCACAGCAGGGTTATCTGTAGCATAAATAGATATTTATATTTATTTTGATTACTATAGCATTGCAAAATGTATGATTATTCTTTTTTTGGGTCAAATTGGTGTATAACATATTAGTTTTAGGTATTCAACATAATAATTTGATATTTGTATACACTACAAAGTAATCACCATAAGCCTAGTTACCATCCATCACCATATGATTGACCCCCTACATCCTTTTCATCGAACCCCCCGTCCCCCCTTTGATAACTGCCTATTCATCCTCTGTATCTATGAGGTTTTTTGTTTGTTAGTTTTGTTTTTATATTCTACATATAACGGAAATCGTACATTTGTCCTTCTCTGTCTGACTTATTTCACTTAGCATAATACCCTCAAGATCCAGCCAACTCACGAATGGCAAAATTTCATTTTTTAAGGCTAGGTAATATTCCATTGTCTACGTATGTGTATGTATAAATGTATGTGTACACACGCATACATACACAATGGAACACACGCATACATACACAATGGTACACACACACACACACATTTTCTTTATCTATTCAGCTGATAGACACTTAAGTTGTTTCTGTATTTGGCTATTATAAATAATACCACAACAAACACAAGGTGCATGTATCTTTTCAAGGGATCTTCATACTGTTTTTCACTGTGCCTTCACTAATTTACATTCCCACCAATAGTATATAAGAGTTCCCTTTTCTCTACATCCTTTTAAAACTTTTTATTTCTCATCTTTTTGATAATAGCCATTCTAATGGGTATGAGGCAATATCTCATTGTTGTTTTGGTTTGCATTCCCGGGTAATTAACAATGTTGAAAATCTTTTCATGTGTCTTCTGATCATCTGTATGTCTTTTTTTTGAAACACGTCTATTTAGATCCTCTGCCCATTTTTAAAATTAGATTGTTTGGGTTTTTTTTTTGCTATTGAGTTGTTTGAGTTCTTTATATATTTTGGATATTAACTCCTTATTAGCTATATGATTTGCAAGTATTTTCTCCCATCCAGTACATTGCCTTTTCATTTTGTTGATGGTTTCCTTTGGTCTGCAGAAGATTTTTAGTTTGATGTAGTCCCACATATTTATTTTTGCTTTTGTTGCCTTTACTTTTGGAGTCAGATCCAAAAATCCAGTGATAAGACTGATGTTCTCAAGGAGCTTACCACCCGTGTTTTCTTCTAGAAGTTTTATGGCACGAAGTCTTAAATTCATGTCTTTAATCCATTTTGAGTTGATTTTTGTAAATGATGAAAGATAGTGGTCTAGTTTTATTGTTTTGCCCATGGCTATTCAGTCTTCCTAACACCATTTATTGAAGAGACTGTCCTTTCCCCATTGCACATTCTTGGTTCCTTTTTTGTGCATTAATTGACCATATATGTGTGGGTTTATTAGGATAGGCTCTCTATCCTGTTCCATTGATCTTTGTGTCTGTTTTTATGCTAATACCATACCATTTTGATTACTATAGTTTTGTAAAATAGTTTGAAATCAGGGAGTTTAATGCTTGCAGCTTTCTTCTTGTTTTTCAAGGTTGCTTTGGCTTTCTAAAATTGTTCTATTTCTGTGAAAAAATGCCACTGGAATATTGATAGGGATTTCATCAAATCTTCAGATTGCTTTGGGTAGTGTGGACATTTTAACAATATTAATTCTTTCAATCTATTAAGCATGGAATATCTTTCCACTATTTGTGTCTTCAAAATCTTCCATCAATGTCTAATAGCTTTTAGTATATAGGACTTTCACTTCTATAGTTGAATTGATTCCTAGGTATTTTATCTTGTTGATGCCATTATAAATGGGATTGTTTTCTTAATTTATCTTTCTGATGTTCTTTCTTCCTTCTGTGTTCTTTCTACTCATTTTCTTCTGTGTTGTCCAGTTTGTTATTAGTGTATAGAAACACAACATATTTCTGTATATTGATGTTATGTCCTCTAACTTTATGGAATTCATTTATTAGTTCTAACAGTCTTTTGGTGGAGTCTTTAGGGTATTCTCTATATAGTATCATGTCATCTGCAAATAGTGACAGTTTTACTTAACTCTTCCCAATTTGAATGTCTTTATATCTTTTTTTCTTTCTCCTAATTGCCATGGATGAGACTTTCAATACCATGTTGAATAAATAAAATAAATATGGTGAGACTGGGCCTCCTTGTCCTGTTCCTGATCTTCAAGAAAAGGTTTCAGCTTTTCATTTGTTGAGTATGATATTAGCTATAGGTTTGTCATATATGGCCTTTCTTGTGTTGAAGTGCGTTCCTTCTATAACTACTTTGCTGAGTATTTTTATCATAAGTAGATGTTGGATTTTGTCAAATGCTTTTCCTGCATCTATTGAGATGATTATATGATTTTTACCCTTCATTTTGTTAATGTCATATATCATATCAATTTGTGGATATTCATCCATCCTTGCCTCCCTGGAATAAATCCCACTTGATCATGGTGCATGATCCTTTTAACATATTTTTGAATTCGTTTAACTAATATTTTGTTGAGATTTTTCCACCTATGTTCACCAGGAATATTGGCCTGTAATTTTCTTTTTGTGTGTGTGTTGTCTTTGGTTTTGGTATTAGGGTAATTCTGGCCCCATAAAATTAATTTAGAAGCATTTCTTCTTCAGTTTTTTTTAAAAGAATCTGAGAGGGATGGGTATGAAATCTTTTCAATATTTGATAGAAGTCACCAGTGCAGTTGTCTGGTCCTGGACTTTTGCTTGTTGAGAAGTTTTTGATTATTGATTCAATCTCTTTACTGGTAATCAGTCTATTCAGATTTTCTATTTCTTTATGATTCAGTTTTGAAAAATTTCATTTCTAGGAATCTACCCATTTCCTCTGCGTTATTCAGTTTGTTGCATTTTGATTCTTATAGCAGTCTCATGATCCTTTGTATTTCTGTTGAACCAGATGTAACTTCTCTTTCATTTCTGATTTCACTTATTTGAGCCTCTTTCTTTTTTTCTTGGTGAGTCTAGCTAAAGTTTTGTCAATTTTGTTTATCCTTTCAAAGAACCAGATCTTAGTTTCAGTGGTCTTTTCTATTATTTTGGCTTTTGTTTTGTTTTGGTTTTTAGCCTCTATTAATTTTTTTTTTTCTGCTCTGATCTTGATTTCCTTCCTTCTACAAACTTTGGGCTTTGTGCTTCTTTTTCTAGTTCCTTTAAGTGTAAAGTTAGATTGTTTATTTGAGATTTTTCTTGTTTCTTGAGGTAAGCCAGTATCACTATGAACTCCCCTCTTAGAACTGCTTTTGCTGCATCCAAAAGATTTGGATTGCATTGTTGTGTTTCCATTTTCATTTGTCTTAAGGTATTTTCTGATATCGCTTTTGATTTCTTCATTGAGTTGTTAAGTAGTATGTTGTTTATTTTTTTTTTCTGAGTGGTGAGTTTTTTTTTTAATAGTACGTTGTTTAGTCTCCACATATTTGTGATTTTCCCAGTTTTCTTATTGTAATTTATATCTAGTTTCATATCATTGTGGTCAGAAAAGATGCTTGATATAATTTCAAACTTCTTAAATTAAGAATAGTTTTGTGGCTTAATATGTGATCTATCCTGGAGAATGTTCAATGTGCAATTGAGAAAAATGTATATTCTGCTGCTTTTGTATGGTATGTTCTGTAAATATCTATTAAGTCCATTTGGTCTAATGTGTTGTTTAAGGCCAATGTTTTATATACTAATTTTCTGTCTGGATAATCTATCCAGTGATATAAGTGGGGTAGGTATTAAAGTCCCCTACTATTGTTGTTTTACTGTCAATTTCTCCCTTAGGTCTTTTATATTTTATATTTTGGTGTGTTTTTTTTTTTGATGTTTTATTTTACATCTTTATATTTGTGTATCCCTTAACTAATTATTGTAGTTATACTTAACTTTACCACTTTTGTTTTTTAACCTTCATACTAGCTTTATAAGTGGTTAATCCACTACCTTTAATATATATTTGCTTTTACCAGTGAGATTTTACTTTCTATATTTTCTTATTAGTTAATGACTTGTATTTCTCCTTAAAAAGTTACCTTCTACACTTCCTTCAAGGACAGTTTAGTGAATGATGAACTCCTTTAGCTTTTTCTCGTCTGGAAAACTCTTTATCTTTCCTTCAATTCTGAGTGACTGCCTGGCCAGGTATTCTTCGTTGGAAGTTTTTTCCTTTCAGCTGTTCGGATATATCATGCCATTGTCGCCTGGCCAGCAACGTTTCTGCTGAAAAAATCAGCTGACAATCTCATAGGGCTTCCCTTGTATGTAACAAATTTTCTCTTGCTATTTTTAAGATATTCTCTTTATCTTTAACTTTTGATATCTTAACTATAATGTCTTGATGTGGATCTCTTTACCTGATTTGGAACTTTCTCTGCTCCCTGGATCTGAATGCCTGTTTTCTTTCCAGGTTAGGGAAGTTTTCAGCCATTATTTCAAATTTCAGCCATTTTTTTCAAATACATTTGCTGCCCCTTTCTTTCTCTCATTTCCTTCTGGAACCGTTATAATGTGAATATTATTCCACCTGATATTGTCCCATAAGTCTCTTAAGCCATCTTCACTTTTTAAAGTTCTATTTTCTTTTTGTTGTTCTGATTGGGTGAATTCCATTGCCCTGTTGTTGAGCTTGCTGGTCAGTTGGCTTTATCCAGTCTTTTGTTGAACCTCTCTAATGTAATTTTTAGTTTAATTATTGTGTTCTTCAGACTTCTGGTTGGTACTTTCTTATATTTTCTTTCTCTTTGTCGAAGTTCTCACAGTGCTCATCCTGGGAGTTTCTCCTGAGTTTGGTGAGAATCTTCATGACTGTTACTTTGAGCTTTTTATCAAGTAGATTAGCTAGGTCCATTAAAGTTTTTTTCTGAGGTTTTGTCTTGCTCTCTCATTTGGAACATATTCATTCCTCTGTTTCTTTATTTTATTTGACTCTCTGTGTTTGTTTCTATGTATTATGTGAAACAGGTACCTCTCCTAGACGTGAAGGAGTGGCCTTGTGTAGGAGACGAAATATCATTCAAACATGCCTAGTGCTTCGTTGTCTCTTGAACCTTTGTGATTGTCTCAGTAGCTTGATTTATTCTTCCTAGTTCTTAACTGTTGAGGGTGTGCCAAGATGTGTAGTGTTCCAAAGGGAAGAATCTCAGTCAACACCTCGTTTCAGGCTGACTGAAACCCAGATCCTTAGGCAACTTCTTTTAGCCTATGTAAGTACATACAGTCCTGTGGGACCACAACCGTAGATTGCTGATCTTCAGACCAAGAGATCTGGAGGTGTCTCCTGCACCCACTTGCAAGAACTGGTGTTTCAGGTGAGTGTATAAGTTCCTTTCTGGAAGGTATCTGTTTGTTGTGGTGAGGCCAAGGGAGGACAAAAAGGTGGTGGCTCCCTGCCCGCATTCCCTGAGAGCACCTCCGTAGCCTCTAGATGTGTGGCATACCTGAAGCTTATATCTTCAGGCTGAAGCTTCAGCAAAAATAGATGGGCTTTTTTATAGGCAGACTAAGGGTGCATTTCAAGTCTTCTCTTTGTGCAGTGTACTGGGTGTGATAGCTTGTCCTGAACTGTCTTTCTGATTGTAACAGTTGCATGGGGCGCAGGAACACAAGACCCTCTGACCTCCAGAGCCAGGCAATCAAAAGGCATTGCCTGTGTAGACTGCATTTGTCCACTAGTTTTAGCAAGGCTTTGGGAAAGTGATGATGGTGGGGCATGTCTGAGGCTTTAGTGATACAGGGGAAGAGTTCTAGAGTGGGGGACATCTACTGCGGAGATGAGCACTGAGCTAGGCATGCCTGCAGCTTTAGCAAGGCTGTGTCTTGGGCACCAGCAAGGGAGAGGGAGAGTGCAAAAATGGCACTCCCCAGCACCTTCGTCTTCAAAGTTCTACTGGTCCCACCCCTCCAGCAGATACTTCAAAATTAGCAAATGTATCTCCTTCGCTTATAATTCGGTCCCTTCTCAAACTACTGTCTTTGTGCTAAATCCCAGACAAATGAATCCAAGTCCCTTAAAAGGCGTATCTCAGGGGTACCTGGATGGCCCAGTCAGTTAAACATCTGCCTTGGGATCATCTGCCTTTGGCTCAGGTCTTGATCCTGGGGTCCTGGGATCTGGCCATGTTGGACTCCCTGCTCAGTGGGGAGTCTGCCTGTCTCTCTACCTCTGCTCCTCTCCCCGACTCCTGTGCATGCATGCTCTCTCTCGCTCTCTCAAATAAATGGATAAAATCTTAAAAAACAAAAACAAACAAACAAAAAAAACCAGAGTATCTCAGATCCCCACAGCCCCTGAGACCCTGTGGATGTAAGACTGATTTTTTTCCAAAGCCAGACTTGTCTCTCCGATGGAAGTCTCAAAGATTGGGGTGCGTGATGTGGGACACAAACCTCTCACTTCTTGGAGAGAAGCTTTGTAACTATGAGCTCCCTCGTTATTGTGTGTCCATGTCCTGGGCTGGTGTTTTAGACAAGACCTTATCTCTATCTCTTCCACTCATCTCAATGTGGTCCTTTTATCCCTAGTTGTAGAAGGAGCTGTTCAGCTAGTTTTCAGTTCTTTTTCCATGGGAATTATTCCATATGTGGCTGTAAATTTGGTATGTACTTGTGAGGAGGTGAGTTCAGGCTCTTCCTTTGCATTCATGTTGGGCCCCCCCCCCCATGGTTATTTGTAAAGTTCGAGAAGAGAGTGTCAAAAGAGCACTACCTTTTTTTTTTAGATGTCTCAGCAGACTGCAAACTGGTTTTTATGAAAGAGACAACCACACAGACTCAATTGTGGTTAATTACTGCAAACCTTTATGTAAAATCCTCTGATTCTGTGTTTTATCATAGGTAAACTGGGTGATAACAGGAAGTTAGTACACATTAAATGGAACAATACGTGTGGAAGCAGTTATGTATCTGACACACAGTATGTACTCATATTTCAATTCTTGTCAATATTTGATATTAGATCCAATCTGAGGCAGAATTATAGAATAAAAGAATAATGTGGGTCTTTAAAATATATAGCTAATGTCTGGGTGGTAGTTTGTAATAAAAAGATGGTTTTATTTTTCCCTTATATGATCTTTATTCTCAACTACAAACACAAAGTACTCCTACACTGAAAGATGACTAACACATCATTTCTAATGGCAGCTATGGTGTTGTCCCTATAGGTTAAGATGTAGGTTTCAAAATGATTTATCCATTAGGACTTTGCACATAGTTGAGAAGAAGCAAAACAGGAAAGTAAAACTCTTGTTATACCCAAAATTGTGCTATGTTAAATGCACATAGAATTTATAAACTTTAAAAACACTTAGAGACCAGCTAGTAAATTTCTTCCTAACTTCCCACTCCCTACTACTATAATGAATCCTATCTATCAAAACATAAAATAATATATCTAGTGCCCTGACTTCTAAAGGAACGGAATAGCATCCTAAGTAAATTAGACTATGATGTGTTTTCAACATATTGGGCCATTAAAACCCAAAGAAAAACCTCAATACCACCTGTAAACAATATCCCAGGGTTACAAAAAGTCTCACCAGAAGTAAAACAGAGTCTACTTTCTTTTATTACCTCTGAGAAAATGCATAGGGAATGAGATGGTATTAATGAAAACAAGGCAAATCATTCAGGTTATAGGTTCACCTGTGTGAGTTTGTACATTCCTTGAAGTCAAATATATAAATGTAAACAGCTCAGGATTTTTCTCACAGGAGCTAGGTAAACATAGATCTTTTCCAAAAGAAATTTGGTCTTCTTGAGACTGTTAATAATGCCCCCTCCCTGACCCTTCACCCATCAGAGTTTGGCTGAACACAGAAATGTCAGATTATCTTGTTTTTTCCTACAGACGGAACCAGCGATTTAGCACTTTACCAACATGCATAGTGTTATATGTACTGTAAATCACCTTTTTATATTACTCTGACCTTGCAGGATACAAAGTAATGTTAAGGTCAAAAATAGCACTTACATAAGTACTTTCTCATCTGCAAAGAGTGTTCACATGTGTTACCTCACTTACCTATAAATATATCACAACTAGTCAAAAACCTCCACAAAGTTCTCCAGAGTTTTAAAAATCTTATATATACCAGGATTGACTTCTGCAATCATGCGTTTGTTTTCACTGCTTTACTTTCCATTTCAATGTTAATGATGCCTTCTAGAGTCTTTATAATGTGTTGTGATATCTGATAAGAAAGTTTTTGTTCACTATTCTTTTCCAAAATTTTCCCTGTGATTCTTAAGGATTTATTTTTTAATATAAACTATAAGGTCTTTCTTACTTGTCAATTCCTCTCAAACTCCTCCTGTCCTTCCCCAGAAGTTCAGCGCTATTGGGATTCTATGAGAATGGTATTAACATGTACCCTTTAATTTTGGAACAACTGGCATATTAATGGTATGAAGGCTTCCTATTCAAGACCATGATATGGTTTTAATTGGTTCATTGTGTTTTATGTTTTTCAGTAAGATATTATACATGCAGATCTGGTGCCTTTACTATTAAATACATTCATATACATTTTATAATTTTTGTAGCTGATATAAATGGAAGATGTTTTCTCTTCTTCCTTTCCCTAAATGTTTACTGCTGAATTAGAAACATTATTGAATTGCTGACTTTTGTTTATCAAATGTGAAGGACATTTATGTCTTATTTTCTCTATCAGTTTATTTTTTAACAAAGTACAAGGATACACTATTTAAAAAATCAAATCATCATGAGTCTTATTACTTATATTTTAAAAGTATTACTTATATTTTATAAATATTACTTTATTTCATTGCATGATTGCATTTGCTAGAAACTTTGAGGCAATACTGGAAAATAATGGTAATAGTGCATATCCCTGCATGATTCTTGGATTTAAATGAAATGGTTTTGGTGTCTTTATCTATGGTAATAATTAATTTTGATGAAACCTTTATTATATTTGAGTAATTTTGTTCTATTCCAATTTATAATTTTATTAGAAGTACTTAGAGATTAACATATGTATATTACATGGTTATATTAATTGTACCCCTAAATGCGCTGATGTAGTGAACTATGTTGATAGATTTTATGATAACGTTCTTGAAATTATCCTGGTTTGGTCATTGTATAATGGTATTTTGATATTTTAGTAGTATCCTTTTGCTAGTGTTAATTTAAGGGGCCTGGAAGGAAGCTGTGGGAGTACTAGGAGAACTTACCAGGAATACCAGAGCATCTTATCAGAGTCTCACCAGGCTCTGCAGGCCACTCTTCACCTTGCCAGTGGTAGTGTGAAGGCCATCATACTTACCTGTCAAAACACCTGTCCTGGATAAATGCAGTTCTTCACCTAGTCTGTACCTCCCCCGAGCCTCATTATAACTTTCTGTTCATGACCACTAGTCTCAAGTAGGTCTTTAATGTTATCTGGAAGTCCTACTAAAATTCCCTAATCCATTGACTCTACCAATCTCCTGGTTATCTATTTCATACTATAAATGTGGGAATTTATCCCGTGGGAATTATTCCATATGTGGCTGTAAATTTGGTATGTACTTGGTTATCTATTTCATACTATACCCCCAAATCTGGAATTTTCTCCCAAATATTCATCTCAGATAATGTTTACTTGGTAATAAAGGGAAGGATAGTTACATTAAAGTTTCAATATTCCCAGAATTTCCTGGTCACAAATGCTCTCAAATAATTTATAGCTTGTTCATTCTCATGTTCAGATAGTGAACAAGGGGACATACTAAGTCATGGTTTAAGGAAAACTGGTAACATATGAACAGTGAGAAAAATTAGTCTCTCTTTTATTTCAATCATTTTAAACAGGCAAAGCAATCTTCAAGATTTGAACAAATATTAAAGAAAATTGAAGGCAAATTTGACAAATAATAGCGAATACTAAAACATAGTGCTTTATGTGGACATTGTTATAACCACTTTACATATAGTATTTGGTTTCATCCACACAGTAACTTCAGAAATCAGAAATCATTAATGTCCATATTGTAGAAGTGAGAAATGGGAGGCACTGGAAGTTTAATAAATTTGTGTGATGTGACATAGTTACTAAGAGATGTTGGCAGGATTTGAACACAGGTCGCATGGCTGCCATTTCTTCTCTGTGGGGAGTAATGAAGGGGAGGAGATAGTACAAGAGGTGAGAAATTGTTCAAGGAAATTCTCTCCTCATAGGAATCAGGAGTGGAGAAAAGAGTTGCCCTACTTTTTATTCCCATAAATGTATGAAGTTTAACAAAATGGGAATTTGGCCCTAGTCTCTCAAGCTAAGTGATCAGCAGTGTGTTTGGACAGTCTCCTATTTTTCAAGATGTCACTCACACGTACTAACTACTTCTCTTTTGAGCATTTTCTTGGGATCAAATGTGGATAATATAAAGTTTGCTTCCAAAGGTCTAAAATGGATCAAATTCATGTATTAAACCCAATCCAAGGCCACTCAGTCCCCAAAGCCCGAGTCACTCTCTGTTCTCTTTCTTACCCAATAATATTACGCCCAGCCACATAACATAATTTATTAGAGACTGCAGTGAGATTAAATGCCATTAAGCTATTCCAAGTTGTCAATATCAAGATGCTAACATTTGAATACACACTCCTGTGAACTTTGCAGAAAGAAATTTAAGTCTATATTTATAACTCACGTTCTTACTCAAGAAATCAAGTTATTCTTACACTTTTAATCAAAATTTCAAGAAATAGAAGTGCATCCTCTCCAACTTCTTTAGTTCAGTCTGAGCTAGAATGATTCTTCATGCTTGAGTAAATCTGGGTTCTATCAGCAGCTACAGTTTGCACTGTTTCTGGCTGGAATAAGTGAAATTCTTTTAATGGTGTGAGAAGTTGTATCAGTTCAATTACAATTTGTAGGGCTTCACTTTTTAAACAATTCAAAAAATTAATACGACACAAAAATCATCATATTTCTCAAATTAAGGTAACAAGCCAATCCTTACTTCTTAAAAACAGTTCTCCAGAAAAAAAAGAAAAAAGAAAAGAAAAAAAAGGCCCCAGAACCCAGTATTTAATGATTCCAAAGAACAGAGAAGAAGCTCCTTTTGAGTGAATGAGAAAATTTTCTTGGTTGTAGCCTTGCCAGGACACCACTCAGTCTGCTCCAGGTGTTCTAAATCCATGACGTGTGAATTTAAACTCAATTGGGAGAACTCTTCCAGCAAGAAGTTAATTTTGGTGCTCTGCAATCACATTTATGAGGGGATAATCCATTTATGCACCCAGGCTCCTGTCTCTGAGAGTGACGCTTAGGCTGCTTACAAAGTTTAGAAGTTTGCAAAGGTGGCAGCTCAGATGCTGGGTGCATACGCT
Organism: Ursus americanus; assembly: GCF_024610735.1. Taxonomy (NCBI): domain Eukaryota; kingdom Metazoa; phylum Chordata; class Mammalia; order Carnivora; family Ursidae; genus Ursus; species Ursus americanus. The sequence continues at coordinate 46,647,029 of NC_142134.1, forward strand.
CTTGTAAATATTCATTCTCAGCCCTGTGCCATAGTGGACATTTCCAGTGCCTCTTGCCAAGAAACCTGCCTCCTAGCAAAGTTTTCTCCCCCAACCTGGAGTTAACCAATTTAGTGTCACCCTGAAACTGTAAAGTAGGAAATGATTTTGAGTTTGTGGACAATCTTCATGATTGGTCTTCTGACACTTATCTTCTCGGTCCTATGTGTAGAAGGGAATGTGGTTCATCTGGTCCAGAGGTATCTGGCAGGAATAATTTAAAGCTAAAACCCCAGTAGTGCTTAGAGATATATGCGGAACTTCACTACCTGGCAATTTAGAACCAGCAAGTATTGTATTTCCCACACATACTGAAGAGGCCTGTGCTCTTCCTTGCAATGGAACATTTGCCTCAGCCAGAAAAAGAAAAAGAGGAGGAGGCTGCAGCTTCCTGAATCTGGAACTCTGCCCTTTCTAAGTCCTGGAGCTGTGAGTCTTTGCCAGACTCTGCACCTCTGCTGAGAACTGAGTGGCCCCATCCCAGTTTGCTGAAGCACCCACATTCTCTCTCTGATTTCATCTCTCACAGTCCCCTCTCATTGACATCCCTTCTTTAATGTCTTTCCTGAGGCCCAGGGACCTTTGTCTAAATTTCTGCCTCCAGGAAAATAAAGCCATTTACTTTTGGACAAAAAAAACCCTGCAAGCTACGATCACCTACCACAGCCAAAATACCATGAGGTCGGGCTAAAATATTTCAGTTTAGTCAATCACAGAATGTAAAAACTCATAGGAACCTAAAACTGACCCCTACAAATCACCACAGTCAGAGCACCAAGGCCCAAATTACATATCCTTAAACCACCAAGGCTTTCCATGTGTGTAGTTTGCTCTCCAAAATTCCATTCTTTTGGTTTTAATTTTCAATATTTCTGGCTGATGCATTTAATGTTGGGGTTTTAACAAAGCCACCACAAAATCTGAAGAACTCTGAAGAAGCTGAGGAAAAAAAAAAAAGTCAAGTCTTCAAAATGGAGCTTAAAATAATAATAGAGACCTAGTTGACAAGAGTGGCTTTCAATTGGTGAGCCAAATGCTCCTGCTAATCCTGAGCCTCAGAACGAGGCAGATTTACCCCCCCCCCCCCCGATTTTGGGCAACATAGAGCAATGGAGGAAAAGGTATGCTCTTTGAAGATAAGCTTGATAGCAAAAGAGAAAAGAGTGAAATTAAATCAAGCATGTAGTTACTGTTTCCCAAGTAACCAATTAGGTATGTCAACTTCACTTTTACTAGGGTGGAATGAATGAACAAGTGGAGAAAGGCCAGAGTATGCAAGGGGAAGATACCTTCTCTTGGAAGCCTGGAGTGGGAAATGGCAGTCCTCTCCAGACAAAAAGGTCAATAACATACCCAAGGCTAAATAACTCACATCTGGAAACCATGGACGTCTGGTTCTGAGACTCCTGCTGTTTTCACAATGACCTGCTGTCTTTGTAGCTTCACAACTCAGTCTGATAGCCTTATTAGAACTTAGTTGTCATCACTGTGGTGATGAGATTACATTTCAAGTATGGAATTCTATGTTTCTATTTATATCTCAAGAAATGCCTTGCTAAAATTACTTCATTTCCTGTAATAGTGTGTTCTGAGGCCACTGGCATATTTTTAACTGAAAGGCAGAATTATCCATTTAATTATTTTATCATGTGTTTTTGCTCACTTCATTGATAATAATTAAAATCAATTCACTGGGGTTTGGGCAACATACTAGAACTTCCTAAAATGATTGAAATTATCTGCTATTATAGTATTCTTTATTCGAGAGGGTTTTTTTTTAGGAGTCACCAATTCTGAAAGTTTTAAAATATATCAACTTGAAATTTTTAAAAAATATGATTAATATATTGATCTTACAATAACACCTAAAACTTTAAAAAGTGTGTCCATACCCATCAATTTCACTTAAACTTCACATCTCTCTAGGACATAAGTACTATTGTTCTCTTTGTCAGGGATGGAAACTGAAGTAAAAAGGTGGTGAGTGGCTCTCCAGGGTCATACACTTAAGAAATGGCATAAGGCTTGAACCTAGACTGTTATGACTTCTAAGTTAGTGTTTGTTTCATGACACTGGCTTCCTCTATGCCACAGGCAAAGAGAAACTCATGCATTATGATTATTGCAGAAAAATATTATGGCCACTCATTATCTCAAGAATCATTGAAAACAAGATGAAAGAATGATGTGGGCTTTCAATTATTCATGAGAAAAGAAAAAATTCCAGATACAGAAATCTGTATTCTCTATATCACTATACTAGTAGCAATAGAGACAGGAAGATTGTGTCCCTTTGTGAGAGAGGAAGGCCCTCTTGAAAAGGACTCATCATCCCTGATGGTATTGAATCTGCTTCTCTTGCCATCTTTGAGGCGTGGCCTCTAAAGAATTTTTTGTTTGTTTATGTAAGGGGATAATAATGACATTTTCTTGGGATACGATTGGTAGTTTTTCTTTTCATCAAACTGGAAGTCTCTGTGGAAAGCATGAGGCTTTTAAAATTTCTGGAGCCCAGCAGAAGGGTTTTAGAGGGATATTTATATTTCTTTCCCACCTTCTTTCTCCTGGATCTATTCTCCTTTCTCTCTCGATAAGTTCTTCTCTCACCTTTATTCATTGAACAAGCCAATGAATAAAGGAGACTATAGGATGGAATGGGAAGAAAGCAAGTGGGAAAAAAAGTTACCCTAGAAATGGAGCTGGAATGCTAGGTATTAGGAAGAAGGGAAATGTGTACACATAAAAGTTATAAATCAGATAGATCAATGCAAAGTACTGAAAAGTCTCCATGAAAAATAATAGCACCAGCAGCACTAGTTGCCATATATATCTATTAAAATAACTAGAAATGACAATATTGGCAAGCTATCATTTCATATTTCTACTTGCAATGCCAATGACATCAATAAACACCTTACTATTTAGCCTTCACATCATTGCTAAACACAAAAAGGCAAGAGAAGGGTCATTATTTTCTTCCCAGTGTTGGCTGTTCTCACTCAGTCTTATTCAGCATATTGTTATCCTCTCAGGAGACACGTTATACACCTGACCTGCATTAGAAAAGTTAGCAAGTGAAATGAGATTTCCCCTAAGCCCCTAACAGTGTTCTTTGGAATATATTTGAAAGCTTATCCTTTAATATAGTAATATTCCTTTCTCCACACTTTTATTACTTTGCAATTGAATCCAATCCCTACAGTCAGCACAGAGCCACACAATGAAACAGTATCTCACTACTTCATAGTGTTCAGACACACACACACACACACACACACACACACACACACACACACACACATTTTTTATATACTGCCAAGGGGTTCCTATGGCAAACATAGAAGGGAAGAATTAGATCCAGACCCAGACTTTGATGGAATTAGACTTCAGCTGCATACACACTACTATTTTTAGTGGAGCTCCACTTATAAGGTATTTATGCACCCATCATTAATCACAGATTGCCCTCCTCTAGAACAACCTTCACAATCATTTTCACTTTCTAAATCCTATCTATCTTCAGAAACTAACTAAGGTTATTTACAATCCATGGGACAGTTCTAGACCAATCCAGACACAGACATGTCTTTCTTTTCTAAACTTATGACACTTCTAGTTACTATCAAAATCAATCATTTGCACATGCACCAGGCACATTCTTGTGATACCATGGAACTTTCTTTCAAATACTGTTCTATTTCATTTTGTATAAATTGAAGCTTATTGGTTTCTTCCTATGTATATTAGTCTTTGCATAAGGTCCGCTGCTAAAAGCCAGCTGTCATGTCATGAGTAATAGCTCCAGAAAGGTGTTTTCTAAAGCTTCATGTGGTATTGAACTTTGCATTTTTCACTAGGGCTGCAAAGGGAAAAGGAAAGAAAAAAATATTAATAATGCAGAAAGAGACTGAGGCAAAAGAATAAAAGTATGCTCTAGATAAGATTCAAACTTCATGTAAAGGCAGCACTCAGGAGAGCAGGGCACAGAGCTAAGAATGTATGAAAGGAATGGAGTCAATAACGGGTCCCTGAGAGACAAGAATTGAGCCTCAGTGAGAATATAGCAGGGTAATAGGGACACAAGTGTGCCAACAGCTCTAGAAGTAAAGCTGGATTGAATGAATCTCTGCTCCTCAGAAACTGTAAGTGATGAAAACACGGAGATTTAGCTAAACTTTCAGTTTGCACATGTAATTTCTTGAATTAATTTCTGATTTTTTTCTCCTAACCTTTTTTCTACGTTATGTTAAGACCATTTGCAAAAAGGGATTATTTTCTACTCAATATGGCATATTTCCAAGACACACTGGGTACTGTAGGCTCAGGCTTGTGCAGTCGGATTTTCCTCAGGCAACGTGAGGGTTGTGGGTCCAGAGTTACGCCTTACTTATGTATAACTCAATAGTGATGTCCTTGAGATCAACAACTATTTTTAGTCATCTGTTATAGACTGAATATTTGTGTGTCTCAAAATTCATATATTAAAATCCTAATCCCAATAAGATGGTATTTGGAGGTGGGACCTTTGGAGATAAATAGGTCACAAGGGTGGAGCCCTCATGTATAGGATTGGTGTCCCTATAGGAAGAGGTCAGAGAGCTAGCTAGCTCTCTTTGCACCACATAAGGATACAAGGAGCAGTTAGCTGTCTGCAGTGTGGAAAAGGCTCTCCCCAGAAGCTGACCGTGCTGACACTCTGATCTCTGACGTACCGCCTCCAGAGCTATGCACATCTCTACTGTTGATAAGCTACTCAGTTTATGGTATTTTGTTATAGCAGCCCAAGCTCAGACATTACCCTTATATTCCCATAGAACCTATCCCAAAACTTCTCATATGGTAGATATTCCATTAATGCTGATTAACTTGTCCTTCTTAATTCCACATGCTTAATATTTACTATGAATATTCAGAGATCCTTTTCTAAAAGATGTAACACTGTCCAATTAATAAAAAATCATTAAACATTCAATCACATCATTAATGTATCTTGAGTGCAATGAAAAGTCAGGTGGGTGGAACAGATAATACACCAAAGGATTCTTTTTTATCATTATTTCACAGTTTTGAGCTGTGATTGGAGTTGCCTTTGAAAACATTTGTACTTCTCATTTAGATGAGCTCTGTGACATGCAGAGAAAGATGAAAAACAATCTCTGTGTGAAGTCACATATGAGGGGTTAGTTCTAAATTTACCAGCCACTAATTCCTTTGAGTGATCATATTTGTTCTTTGATTACACATAACCTTACTGATTTCAAAGCAAAAGAGCAGAAGGAGATGAAAATGCTTGAATCACACAACAGCCTCAGGTGGTGCCATTGGCAGTGAAGAGCTCACATTCCATTTCCAAGTCTTAAAATATATGCGACATAACTAGACTTGGGCAAATCTGATGCAGTAGCAATAGCCCGTAGCAATACAAGGCTAAACACCAAGCAGAAGGCAGTATATTAAGTGTGTATAGGAGCCCATGCAGCCCAGACAAGGAGCATGAAGGGATGAACTAGGAACTCCCTGACTTATGGTTGGTTTCCTGGGGAAAGTTTAATGGTGTCACACAGGAAGTACCCTGGTGGCCATGCCCCTGAAACACAGGAAAGGTCTTTGCCAAGCAGGAAGGAGTTCTTTCTTCAGAAGGCAGATTAAAACTCTTGCTTATTATTGATTGAATAAAATATACTAGTCAATATTTTGACTAGTGATGACCTAGAGCAATGTGATAAAAGAAAGAAAATCGCAGACTATACTAGAGAAAATAAAGTATCCCTTAGGAATAAAAGGTCAAATAGTAAAGTCTTATGTTGAGGAAACACATAAAATTATACATTACATCATTTTATTCTATAAATATATAATTATTCATTTTTGTTTTTTATACTACTTCACATTTGTTAAGTGATTACTATATGCTAAGTACTGAATTGAAAATTTCACAATTTTACTGCTTTTAAGCCTCATTGACAATCAGGAAATATGCACAATTATCAACTCCATTTTTTAAAATAGGGAACTAGAGCTTAGAGAAATGAAGTAAACAACTAGTAATTTCAAGAACAACATTAGAAGCCAGTTCTGACTAACTCCAAATCCCATGTTCATAATTACTAACATGGACGATCCCTGAAGCAGGAAACAGACATTTTAACATGGACTGTGATAATCTATAGCAAAACTATGCACTAGAGAGAGCATTCCAGTGGGACAAAATTTATTTCTTAATAATGCGGCACTGGAGACCTCTATCAGAAATCAGGAATGACTGTGTATTCCCCATCCATTAATTACATGTATATATTGTGTATCTCAATTAGACATATTTGATTATAGTGAGCCTCAATTTAGGTTGTCATTCTCGAAAAATTGTTATTTTTATAGATTCTTGAGTTGAAAGAGTCCTACTAGATATTATCATATAAGGACACTGCGATGCTTAATTTTATGTGTTAACTTGATTGGTCATGGGATGTCCAGATTAACCATTATTTCTGGGTGTGCTTATGGGGGTTTTCTGGATAAGAATAGCATTTAATCAATAAACTTAGTAAATAGCCCTACCCAATGTGGGTGTGCATCATTCAATACCTTGATGGCCTGCATAGAACAAAAGGTGAAGGAAGAATGAGTTCACCCCTTATTTTTTCTGCCTCACTACTGGCATGGGACATCTCATCGCATCTTTTACTGCTCTCAGACTATGATTTACATATTGGCTTCCCTGCTTCTCAGGCTGTTGGACTCCAACTGAAATAAACCACCAGCTTTCCTAGGGTTTCAGTTTGCAGATGGCAGATCATGGAACTTCTAGGTTACCATAATTGTGTGAGCCAATTGCTCATTATCTATCTATCTATCTATCTATCTATCTATCTATCTATCTATCATCTATCTATCTATCATCTATCTGTCATTTATCTATCTCTTATCTATATGTTATTGGTATCTTCTTTCTATACATTTTATAAGTAGACTATAGTCTCTCTCTCTTTTTTCTTAGTTCTATTTCTCTGGAGAACTCTCACTATTATGGACACATAGGTTAGGGGATAAAGATTTTGGTACCAAGAAAAGATAAAGCTAAATAAATAACAACCTGTGCAGAATCCTGCCTCAGTAAGATTTGGGGGGGGAGTGGTGCTGTGAGCTACTTTCACAAACGTGAGCTGTTAGTCAATAGTATTGTAAACAAAGGCTGCTGTGTTTTGTAGTTCATAGCAATTCAATTAGAAATAAATTTAACATCTTTTCCCCCCTTGTGAAAACAAATTGCCTAATACTTTACTAAGCTTGATACTGGTGATCCTAGAGTGTACAAGTGTCTTGACATCTGTGAGTTGTACTAAAGTCTTCAAATCTTCTTGCCAAGTCTTTGCAGAATACAATGCACTCATATACTACCTCTTCTGTTCATCCATTTAGGCATTCACAACACCATGTGGAATGCCTTGTCTATGCCAGGTTTTCATGTTAACAAGGAAGTGATGTGCAAATGGGTAAATTCCTTGTACTAGTAAACACATAAACAATTATGCAACATAATTATCAGTTATAAGTGGAAAGAGAATGAATGTATAAAAAAGAGAGGGTATCTAAGAGGTTGGGGTGCTATTTAAAATAAAGTTTTCAAAGATGGCCTTGCTGAGGAAGTAGCACTTGAGTAACATCATGAAAAGACAAAGGGGCAAGGGAAAGAACCTTAAGCAGGAACATTCCAGGCTAAACAAAAGAGTACAAACACCCTTAGTGGAGCCCTTACTAAGTATATTTAAGGTTTGGTGAGGAATCTAGAGTTTTGCCAGAGCAAAACGAGAAATAAGGAACGAAGTTAGAGTAATATCCAGGGACCAGACTAATTACAGCCTTGCACACTATGGATTTTGTTCTAAGAGTGACAAGATGTCATTGGGAGTTGTGAGTAGGGTATGGCAAGATCTGATTTGTGTTTAACAAATAAGATTTTTATCATGTAGACTAGATAACACACCATATAGATTAGGACTCTACTGTTATAGAAAAACAAACAGACTCATCAGTTGGTCTTTAGAAGAACATTAATGTCATTTTGAAGTGGAATCATATCATTGCCAATTGCTCTATTAAAGTTTTTCTTTCAATTTTATTGAAAATATATATACAGAAAAATTGTATGAATCATAAATGCACAACTTAATGACTTATCACAAGGTAAATAGAGCTGCAAAGATATTGTTAGCTCAGGAAAGAGTACTTCCATTATTTTCAGTAACTCCACTTGTGACCTCTCCCAATCAGACTTCTTCCTTCCTGCCAAAGGTATTATTATCCTGCCTTCTAAAAGTATAGATTAGTGATATCTGTTTTAAAAATATGTAGAGATGGAATCATCAATTACATAGTATTTGAGACTTTGCTTCTTTCATTCAACATTGTATTTGTAGGATATGGCATTGTCGATCCATCTCCAATGCATCAGTTTATTATTTGATGTTTTTATCTTTATTGTGTTTCTTCCACATTCTATTGTTTTCACTTATTTTTTTTGCTTTTCATATGAAATATTTTTATTTGATTTATTTTTTGTTATGCTCAGTTAACCAACATATAGTACATCATTAATTTTTGATGCCGTGTTCGAGATTCATTAGTTGCGTATAACACCCAGTGCTCATCACAACACGTGCCCTCTTTCCTACCCACCATTTCTCTTTTTAATGCCAGGAAGTCTATTTTCCTTTTTCTCTTAGTCCTAAAATGTAGCCCTTTTGGGTCATGAACCAAACCCAGAGGTGTTTACCACAGCCTCCCATCCTTAGTGGCCTCTGGATTCCAGTTTTTGTCCTTGTTGTACATGAATCTCTTCAGTGCTCTGCTGGAATTCTCAGTCCCTCATTGAGTTCTCTATAATTGGCATTTGCCCTCCGGAGAAAATATGGCCCTATATTCTGGACTTATCTCCCTGGGCTTTCCTTCTCTCCCAGATCTTCGTCTTAGAATCTCTGCCTCAGCAACTCGTTGGTATCACCAAACAGATTAGTTTTTGTTCCAGATTTTTTTCATTCTTCTTAGTGAGAATGTAGATATGAACAAATAGGTTCACCTTTACCAGAACATTTTGATAAAGTTTTAATCATTCTTTAAGATAGCTAATATTCTGAATGCCTTGAATTTACTGTAAATTTTGTCATCAATTTAGAATTTTACTGATTATTTTGAAATAGAAACCTCTTCATTCACAAATGGAGTAGCTTTCCAAAACAGTTAAAAGCTGAAAAGAAAGGATAAGTTATAAAAGTTTATTTTTACTAATTCTGTTCTGGGAAAGCTCTAGAAAATCACATATAGGACATCTAAGTGCTGAATTTAAAATTATGTTTCCTTGAAAAGAAATACAGACTTTTAACATAATTTTTACAAAGTATTTTTTTGTCATTCAGAAATAAATTTAATACTAACTATAAACCTATGTAACTTGAAGAAGAGAAAATTTTGTATTCTCATTTGACACCTGATAAAAGAGCTTGGAGAAAACACTCATATTTAGATGAAATATGTTTATAAGGTTATTTCATTCCATTATGAAATTTTTTTTCTAACTTCAGGAAAAGGGAGAATAAGTAACTTCTTTGCGTCACACAGCAAATAAGTAACAGAGATGGACCTCAAACACTCCTAACTGCTATAAATATCCTCAGATGACTCATAGTGTCACCAAAACCTCTTTAAATCTTAGTCCTTGTCTAGTTGCTATGCTATTCCTTCCCAGTATTTCCTAATAAAAATTTTTGAAAATAAAAGAGCAATGCCTTCTTTGTGAACTTCCTCACTTCCTCTATTCGCAGTTTGAATTACTAAGGAGCATTTATATTCCCAAGTTTTTGGAATTTTGCAAAAGTAAACAAACACAAATAATAACTTAAACCAAAGTGTAAAGATATTAAAGAATGGTTTCTTGTTTTACCTTAAAGATTGGACAAAATTACTTTAAGATCACCTGCCAAGTTCAATTGTATACAGTGTTACGACTATCTTCAAGTTGTTTTATTATTTAAAATAAATAACTTTAAATATTTTGAAAATAACTGTAAAATATTTTAGAATAGTGATTTTTTCCCCCAAAATATATGTAATGTTAATGTGCAAATTACTTTAAACATTTTTGAAATTTATATAAAGACCTCATAAAGCTCTAGGACTATTTTCTCTATTTGCCACTTACGTGTCTCTTTCTAAAAGTATATAATTTGTTTTGCTATAAAGAGTCTATCTTTTGAGCCCAGCCAATATTGTATCTGATAATGATTGTCTGACATCAATCAGCAGTGCATTTCTCTCTCAAGAAAATAATGTAGTCTATGTGTAATGTGTATTGTCTTTGTGGTACATAAGTATCTATGTGGTATTTAAGCAAGCAGCTAGTGCAATCATGTGTTATTAGGGGGAAATGCTTGTGATTAGAATAAAAGATTATTATATTAATATTTCAGGTGGCAAAGTCTGAGGGAAAGCTATTTCTAGAAGGACTCTGTCCTTCAGATACATATGCTAGTCCCAAATTCCATAACTAAAAATCTAAGTACATTTATCTAATATGAACCTGCATGACTTTTCCCACAGACTACTAGAGATTCATTGGATATAGAGAGAAAGGGGACACAGAGTAGAGTATGATACTATAAGGGGAGCATCAAATCAAATAAATACCGAACACTTCCATCTACACTCAAACAACTTAGGCTAGATGCTACAGGTTATAGACAGAAATATTGAATGCTCTGCCTGACCTCAGAAAGCCTGTAATAGCAAGAAAGCAAGACTATGCATATGCTTTTTAATTGAATATCACAATAAAAGTGTATTCGTTTTTATTGCTCCAGTGACAAATTATCACTAACAGTGGATTAAAACAACACAAATTTATTATCTTACGGTTCTGTAGCTATGAAGTTTCACCAGGCTAAAATAAAGATATCTCTCAGGGTTTATTCCTTTCTGGAAGCTCTAAGGGGAGAATTGATTTCTTTGGCTTTTCCAGTTTCTAGAATCTGTCCACATTCATCCCCTTGGGGCTCCATTACTTGATCTTCAAAATCAGCAACATCAGATTTCTTTCTTACCCGTCTACTATCATTGCATCTCCATCTGATATCAGAAGAGAAAGGACTCATATGCTTAGATTGGTCTCACCTGCATAATCCAAGGTAACATAATTCAATATTCTTAACCTTTATCATAGCTCCAAATTCCCTTTTGCTGTGTAAGGTAACATATTCATAGATTTTGAGAATTAGAGTGTGGACATTTTGGGGGGCCATTATTCTGCCTACCATAATTACTGAAAAGGTAGTTTAAAAATGAAGCATAGCCCAATGGAACAGAATAGAGAACCCAGAAACGGACCCTCGGCTCTTTGGGCAACTAATCTTTGATAAAGCAGGAAAAAACATCCGGTGGGAAAAAGACAGTCTCTTCAATAAATGGTGCTGGGAAAATTGGACAGCTACATGCAAAAGAATGAAACTTGACCACTCTCTCACACCATACACAAAGATAAACTCCAAATGGATGAAAGACCTCAATGTGAGACAGGAATCCATCAAAATTCTAGAGGAGAACATAGGCAGCAACCTCTATGACATCGGCCAAAGCAACCTTTTTCATGACACATCTCCAAAGGCAAGAGAAACAAAAGATAAAATGAGCCTGTGGGACTTTGTCAAGATAAAAATCTTCTGCGCAGCCAAGGAAACAGCCAAAAAAACTAAGAGGTAGCCCACGGAATGGGAGAATATATTTGCAAATGATACTACAGATAAAAGACTGGTATCCAAGATCTACAAAGAACTTCTCAAACTCAATACATGAGAAACAAATAAACGAATCAAAAAATGGGCAGAAGATATGAACAGACACTTTTCCAATGATGACATACAATTGGCTAACAGACACATGAAAAAATTTTCAAAATCATTAGCCATCAGGGAAATTCAAATCAAAACCACATTGAGATACCACCTTACGCCAGTTAGAATGGCAAAAATTGACAAGGCAAGAAACAACAATTGCTGGAGAGGATGTGGAGAAAGGGGATCCCTCCTACATTGTTGGTGGGAATGCAAGTTGGTACAGCCACTCTGGAAAACAGTGTGGAGGTCCCTTAAAAAGTTAAAAATTGAGCTACCCTATGATCCAGCCATTGCACTACTGGGTATTTACCTCAAAGATACAGATGTAGTGAAGAGAAGGGCCATATGCACCCCAATGTTCATAGTAGCATTGTCCACAATAGCTAAATCATGGAAGGAGCCGAGATGCCCTTCAACAGGTGACTGGATTAAGAAGTTGTGATCCATATATACAATAGAATATTACTCAGCTATCAAAAAGAATGAGTTCTCAACATTTGCTGCAACATGGACGGCACTGGAGGAGATAATGCTAAGTGAAATAAGGCAAGCAGAGAAAGACAATTATCATATGATTTCTCTCATCTATGGAACATAAGAACTAGGAAGATTGGTAGGGGAAGAAAGGGATAAAGAAAGGGGGGTAATCAGAAGGGGGAATGAAACATGAGAGACTATGGACTCTGAGAAACAAACTGAGGGCTTCAGAGGGGAGAGGGTGGGGGAATGGGATAGACTGGTGATGGGTAGTAAGGAGGGCACGTGTTGCATGGTGCACTGGGTGTTATAGGCAACTAATGAATCATCGAACTTTACATCAGAAACCAGGGATGTACTGTATGGTGACTAACATAATATAATTTAAAAAAATAAAAAATAATAAAAATGAAGCTTAAGTTGCAGTTTAGAGAAAGAAGAGAGAGAGCTATGTGGGCAAGATAGAAGGGAACAGTTTATCAGGGGGGTAGAGGATAAACTGATCCTTGGAAAGTATATTATTTGCTTTTTGATGTTTTTTTCTACCCCTTGAATTATTTTTACTTCAGAAAAATCAATTATTTTATCAAGGTTTTCCAAGTTAATAGCATAGATGATAACATTATTTGTTTTCTCAATTTATCCTCAAACAACCCTACTAGAGAGGTATTATTATTTTCCCTGTTATGTAGATAAGGAAAAATTAGATTAAGTAAATTACCCTAAGTCACATATCTTGTATGTATTGAAACTGAATGCAAACCTACCTGACTGGCACCTGTGACCACAGTTAACCACCATAATCCATACCCCTTAGTTACATTTTCCTTTGAAAATCTAATATTTGTTGTGGTATTTTCCCTTTTAAAACCACGCTTATATTTATTTTTTAAAGCATAAAATATTACATTTAATGTTCCTTACATGCTATTTTTGTACATTATTTTCAAATGTATTGATTTCTCCTTTCATGTGTGTAATTTTCTTACTCCTTTTTTCTTCTATTTTATTTTTTCTTCAAATTTATTTTTCTTCAAACATCTGGTGTTGAATGCTTAATTACATTTTCTTCAAAAAGTGTTAGGCATGAAATTAACTTGTGAGTATGAATTTTACCGTAACTCAAAAATATTGAAAGCAGTATTTTTATTTTAATTATTTTAAGAAAGTTAGTAATTGTATTGTTGAAGTTTCTCCCCCATGGCAATTCATGACTATTACAGACAAATAAAAATCAAGAAAGCAAAATAAGTAAGTAAATAAACTATCTTATCACCAAGAGCCCTAGAGATCTCAAAATAGTTCTGGTTAATCATTTGGTGAGCAATCTTCAAGGACTCTTTGTTTGTTTGTTTGTTTTTAATTTGTGCATATACTTACAAAAATAAGGGAATATATAAACTGTTTATGATGTTTTATTTCCCTTATAGAAACATATGAAAGAGATGTTATCATGTCAAGAAATCTATCTTTTCATCATCATTTTTGCTAGTTGCATAGTAGGTCTTCAATGAAGATACCATAATGTATTTAACTAATCCTCCCTAATTTTCCCAATTTTGCATTAGTGTAAACAACACAGCAATGAACATCTATGTACTTCTGCCTCTGTCTGTCTATCTACCCTCTCCATAGATGTTATTTGCCTCTCTGATTATATGCTTTGTATATAATAGTAAAAAGTATATTGCTAAGTATGTGAGTTCTCTCAGTATTCCTGGAGTTGAATCTCTTTTCCAAAATGTGAGTTTGGGCTAGTCATTTAGGCCCTCTGTGACTCAGTTTTCTCACGCATGGCTAAGTAATAATATTGACCTCATGGGATTGTAGTGAGAATTAAACATGACAATTCATATAAACGATTTACAAAAGTGCCTGACATACATGGTCAATAAATGGTAGTTCTTATAATTTAGATTTATTCCTAGGAGTGAAATTCAAAAGGTCAGAGGGAATTCACATTTTATGGTGATATAAGGCTGCTAACATACCATTTGAACTCAGAAGATGTTTAAAAGATAGCTTCTCCTATAGTAAACAGGCCCCTTTAAAAAAAAATCATTGAAACATAAGCTGTTTTTCCTTTCCTAATTTTAGACATTGAATTCAAAAAGCAATTCTAAGGGATTAGTATATATCAGGGAAAAGTATCCAGAGAAAGAGATGGAAGATTCTGTCAATTTGGAAATAAAAGGAAAAGCAATAAAATACAAATCTAAAAACAGGTTATTTTTTTTTTTAAGATTTTATTTATTTATTTGACAGAGAGAGAGACAGCCAGCAAGAGAGGGAGCACAAGCAGGGGGAGTGGGAGAGGAAGAAGCAGGCTCCTAGCGGAGGAGCCCGATGTGGGGCTCGATCCCATAACGCTGGGATCACGCCCTGAGCCGAAGGCAGACGCTTAACCGCTGTGCCACCCAGGCGCCCCTAAAAACAGGTTATTAATACTCAATATACATTTCTAGTTGTTCTATTGTTCTCAACCCGGTTATTGCCCATATCATAATATGTATATAAATATTATCTTAGAGTAATTTCATCTATCTGTAAGAGTATTAGGAGAATTTATATTTAAAAAAATGAAGTTTTACTTCAAATAATAAGACTGTTGCTTTAATAAAGGAGGTTTATATTTAAAAAGTGTAAAAATGCCATCTGTCTTTATTTTGCTAATACTGTTAATGCACTCAGTTAGCCATTGAATATTCTGCTGGCTAGCTTTTCTGTCAGCAAAAGAATTATTTCTGAAGATAGGATATGATGTTTTCCAAAAAATCACTTAAAATGCATACATTTATGCCAAGAGTCCTAAGTAATAATTTAAATACACATTTTTTGGACTGAATATAATTCATCCCAAATAGTTAATTGGTCTATTGTTGTGAGCGACCCCCAGATTACTTCAGGGGCAGGGTGACTTACTGATATGGGGAAGGCTGTGTAGCTAATGCTGCTCTATCTGTATGGAGTTCTTATCAATTTCAGCATGTGCTAATGATACCATGACACGAAACAAAGTCCTTGTGGTTAGACCATAGTATAATTTAATTTTAGTTAATTAACAAAGCATAAAAAATAAATATATTGTGAAATGAAAGATATTTAGGCTAAAAGAGTATAATCAAAGAGCATTAAACCTAAGTTTGCTTACTAAATAACACAAGTGAACCTTGGACACAGAAAAGACCTAAGGCTCTTCTCCCTTGTGTTAATGTTGGCAAGTAAAATACAAAAATCCTGTGGTGGTAATTATCTCTTTTATTCCTAAGTATAAAACGAACTCTAATTACTTGCTTTGATGAGCTTAAATATATTCAGGTTTAACTATTGGAGATCACCAGTATATGTTACTTTCACCATGCTATATTGCCTATCTTATTTAAAAACTGATATCATATGACGTCTGCCACCAGCTGGGATGGAGTAACAGGGACTGGATATACCCTCTCTCTTGGAACAACTGAAAAGCTGTACAAAATATAAGAAACAATAGTGTCATGATTGAATATCAGGCCACGAAAGACAAAGATCCTTGAGCATGGTGAGACCTATATTTGGCCCAGCATAATGCCTGGAGAGAGTTTCCAGGCTGAGGTACAAAGAGGGAAAACCAGGAAGAAGCCCGTAGTTTCCCTCCATAGAGGATATGGGGCTGGAAGTTGGTTTTCCTCACTAAATGGGGAACACATAGAGTTCACAGGACAGAGTAGTAGACAGGAGAGATGCCCAGAGAAGGAGTTCTGAAGATCTGCTGAAGATTCTGGACTCTTGAGTCTTCAGCTGATACCGATCAGAAACTGTCAGATTTTTTATGTTAGGTCAAACTTAGGTTTTTATGTCAAGAAACTGCCCCAGGCTGGGGAAACAAGAAAATACCCCTATCAGTGAAAATACCAAGAATGCACATGGACCAGGAAAAGGGCATGTTCCCAGCAGCCAAATTGGATAAACCTCATAATTCATGAGGCATCAGGTAGCAGATTCAGACAAACTTTGCTTCAGGAATGGGGCAAGATTACCCTTAAACTAAATGCTTTTCTGATCCTGCCAAACAAAGACTAAATATTTTGAAGTAAATTAACTGTATTGTAGGATAAATTTCAAGAATACTTGTAGATAAGTATAACAACATATTTTATATGTACATACATATCTATACACACATAGATATCTATACTATAAACGTAATCCATCACATGTTTTGATGAATAATATATTTTCAAGTAGAGAACCACATTATAGGTGAGTACTTCGTTAGAAGTATGAGCCTCTGTTTAAATTTGCTGATTAATACTATTTTAGGATTCTGACAAAAAGCACAAATATGTGAATTATACCTTCACACAAAATGACATCATGACATATCACACAAAGGATTTACATTATAAAATGTATGTTGGCAGAATCGTATTTTCATCTGGCACACTGAAGCAAGAACACATTGAAGTAGAGCATTTCATATAGCGCCCCCATCACAGTTTACCCCATTACATTAATCATGTGCAGTGGAAATTCAACTGGGCCTGCCGTTTTCTTTGCAGTTAACTTTAAAATGTTTATAGTTTTAAAGCACGAATAAGAATAATGAGTTTATACCTAGTTTTATATTTCTGCATGTCAAAGAAGTAATTTAACTGAGACAACGTGAGTTTGTTTTTTGGAAGGACTTCATATAGTAATTAAGCTAGATTTTTACATGTGTATTGTATTACATGGAAAAGAAATTTCTAAAAGATCCAGTGGACTGAAGTCATGTCTGGAAACATTTTAACTATCGACTTTGGACAAGACTCTTCAATTCAAAGTGTGAAAGATGTTAAAAAAAAAAAAAGTGTAAAAGATGTTATCTAATTTAAGTCTCTTGATAATTTTCCTCTTTTCCTCCATTAAAATGCAACCGGTTTGCCTTCCATTTACTTTGGATATATGTGCTATCTAAAGTAAAACAAACAAAAACAAAACAAAAACAAAAAAACTGGTACCTTGCCAGAAATTTCAAGCCAATATCTGCAGGAGATAGAGGTTTGGGGGAGGTAGACGTCTTGTTTCCTCTTGTTACTGGAACCATGCTTCCTTGCCTGTGTATTTCACTAGTGCAGTATCAATGCAAAGAAACACGGAATCAGCTTGCATTCATTGGTGGCAAACAAGATAAAACAGCCTTAGGCAAGTTAAATGAAAAGATGATTTATTAGGAGTCCATGACAAAAAGCTAAAAACCTGGCTTTAGAATAAAAAAGAAATGGGAACATCCCCAGTGACCTAGGCAGACAGTGGAGACAATCACTTAACAGCACCCCATTTGAACTGAATGGGCTCCATCCATGTGCTTGTTATTATGCCTTCATTAAAAAATTATGCCAATACTTAGCAGCTTAAAGCAGCCATTTTATCATGCTTATGGAGTCTGCATGTCAGAAATCAAGACAGGGCCCCTCATATTGCGGCCTTAGCTAGAAAGACTCAACAACAGGTTAAGGCACTGTATTGTTGAATGCTGAAATTATTTCTGGGCATCTTCATTCTCAGTTGAAAGTTGATTCTAGCTGTAAGTTAGGGCCCTCAACTGCAACACTTTCCCAAAGTCTCTCCATATGATGTGGGCTTCTTCACAGCATACTGGCCTCAGGGTAGTCAGAAATTTTATGTGGCTACTCTGGGTACCATAAAAAATGTTCCAAATACAATGCAAAATTTTCACTGCTTTTTAGGACCTAGCCTTGGAAGTCAGATAATGTCATTCTGCCATATTTTATTGGTTGAGTTAGTCATAAGCCAATTCAGATTCAAGGGGAAAAGATAGATTCCAATTTTCAAAGGGAGTGTGGTAACATTACCTATTAATGTAGAAGACCATGCTGGTTGGGAGATGCTGTGGTCACCTTTGAAAATATCATCTGTCAATACCTCTTTTCTATTTATACACAAGCACACATTTGATTCCAGTGGGCATCTGAACGGACAGGTTTTATGTCTATAGTTCTGTCTAGAATCTTACCCTCTTTACCAGGAAGAAGGCGCTTTATGGAGAAGAAAGTCTTCTGATTTACAGAAAGGGAAATATCTGAAGCAAATGGAGGCTGGAGGAAATATCAAAGAAGAGAGTTAGAGTCCAATATGCCTTTTGGTATGATAAATGTCACAGCAGCAGGCAAAATAGACTCGGGGCAGTGACTCTATGAAACTTCGTAAGATTTCTTACAACTTTGAATTTTCCTGTGTTTGTTCTTCTGACTGTTTCCCCAAAGGGATTTGAAGTGAAAACCTTCACACCAAAAAGGCATGCATTTGTCTTCCAGCATACCGAGAAAATGTTGAGCTGGAGTGAGATAAATCACTAAGGAGGCAAATGTGAGAGGGGAAGGAGCCCCACAAGAAAGGGTGTTTAGTGTTAACAGTTAAAGAGGAAGGAAAAGCAGGCTGGGTCCATGGGGATCACACAGGAAAAAAAAAAGAAAAAAGAAAAAAGAAAAGAAAAGGAAAAGAAAAGAAAAGAAAAGAAAAAAAGAAAAGAAAAGAAAAGAAAAGAAAAGAAAAGAAAAGAAAAGAAAAGAAAAGAAAAGAACAGGAAACTGGACTTCACCTTAAACACAGCCCTGGGGATTTTGCAATCTGAAATTCCTAGAAAAGTGATACAATGGCTTAAAGCAAGCCTAATGTTAACCATGAGGGCTAAATCAAACTAGATCCAAACATTTAAACCTGATAAACATCTGGATATAAACCAGGAGCTGTTTGCAATAGCTAATGCAGAATTATGATTATTTTCTTGTAGGCCCTTCCATTGGTTCCATTTTCTCCTTTTCTCCTTCTCTTTTCTATAACTCCCTACTATTTTTTTTTTTAAGATTTTATTTATTTATTTATTCAACAGAGATAGAGACAGCCAGCGAGAGAGGGAACACAAGCAGGGGGAGTGGGAGAGGAAGAAGCAGGCTCATAGCAGAGGAGCCTGACGTGGGGCTCGATCCCATAACGCCGGGATCACGCCCTGAGCCGAAGGCAGACGCTTAACCGCTGTGCCACCCAGGTGCCCCAACTCCCTACTATTTTTATTTGTAAGTCATTTTTAGTGTTTGTTCTCTTTTTATAATTAATGAAGGTAGAAGGAGAAATGAAAATATTAAAAATCGTCTGATTCAAAAGTCTCATTTTAACAAGAGAGCAGCCTCAGAGAAGTAATGACATGCTCAGAGTCAATCTGGATTCTTGGGAATAGCAGTGTTGGGAATGAATGTTGAGTACTTACCATTCACGTGTTTCCTAGTATATGAGACTGCCTTTCCAGCCTAGCTTGAGGCTGAAGTCTCAGACAAGGAAAATTGTAAAACCATCAAAAGGTCCTTATGTCAGTTTGAGCTCTGTGGGGAAGCTGATGGCAAGACAGCACTAGAAAGGCATGAGACTTTGGGAGCGAGGTACCTATGAAGAATAAATGAAGAATAAAGAAGAATAAAAGAGAGGGAGAGGCTTCGGATCATGATTCTAGTCTGACACTGAAGGAGAAGGCCAAAGAAGGAAGAGGCTGTGATTCCTATATTGTTCTGAGAAAGTGTCAGAAAGGTTGATGGAGTGTCCAGAGTGAAAATTAATCATTAGAGGAGTCCCACATTGGACAGCAATGTCTCAGCTCTGAAATCACTAGTCATTGTTCAGCCATTGGCTGAGAGTGGCCTGGAGGTAGTGGGAGGAGGAGTGAGAACACTGCAGTGGATCCCAAAAGTGTGGTAGCTGCAGACTTTGCTTAACTACACTCCTTGCAGCAGATTCTCCCTTGAAGCCATTCTGAGTCATACACTCTAATGACTGCCTCAGTTTGCTTCTGCATAACTTATTTCAAATGGGTATGTAGTAAAGTGAGTAAGCAAATTAGTTGTCTTCTGCTGTGTAACAAATTACCACAAACATAGTGACTTAAAATAGTATACAGATATTCTCACAGTTTCTATAGGTTAAGTCTGAGCACAGCTTATCTGAGTCATTAGGGCTGGGCTCTCATCTGAGGCTCAACTGGGGAAGGATATGATTCCCCAAGCTCATATGGTTGTTGGCAGAATCCAAGTCCTCGCAGATTGTCCAATTGCAAGCTTCAGTTTCTTTTTGGCTGTTGAGCAGAGACGATCCTCAGTTCCTTGCTATGTGGCTTTCTCAATAAGGCAGCTTGACTTTTCAAAGCCAGCAAGGAAGAGATTCATAAGATGGACATAATAATCTTATGTAATCATGTACATGTAATTGTGTATAGCCCATCATTTTCTTTGTATTCTCTTGGTCAGAAGCAAGTCACAAGCCCCACCCATACTCAAGGGGAGGGGAATACAGAAGGGCATGAGTCCCAGGAGGTGTGGTTAATTGGGACCATCTTAGACTATCTGCTACCATGAGAGGCTGTATTTATTGGACCCAAAGGACTACTGAGCTTCTGTATACATAAGCATTTGAGTTCTCCCCTCTGAGACCAAAACTTGAGAGATTCAAAAATAGGGGTGTTCGTGATCTCAAATTATTTTGAACATTCATGAGTAGAACAAGTTTATTCATTTGTTGTAGGTTATATACATTATCAGAATGGGTTTGATGGGAAAGTTGGGAGACACTAAGTATGCGAGTGTCCTAATAACTGAAAATATTCCCCCCACCCTGTCCATTATACTCCACAGTGCCTAAATAACCTTTCACTTAGGTTCATCCAAATTGGATAAAGTCACTTAGTGTTCTTGAGCATCAGTTTCCATACTCATTAACCTCCTGCTCCCATCTTAGGAGCCTTAGGCACCTGATGTTATTCCCTCAGCTAGAAATGCTCTCCCCAGACTTGGCAATCACCTTCTATAGGTCATTGCTCAAAAGGCACTTTCTCAGTGAAATCTATCCCACCAATTTATTTTAAATTGCAACCTACCCCTTCCTTCAGCACTCTTGATTCTTTTTACCCAGTTTGACTTTTATTCTTTCCCACAGTATTTATGGCTTGCAAGCACACCATATGTCATTACTCATTTATTAGATTTCTCTTTTATTGTCTGTCTGTGCCTTTTAGAATATAAGTTTTATGATAGAGATAGTTGTCATTTTTGTTCATTCATGTAGCTCAAGTACCTAGAGAAATAATGTAGACAGTAGACACTCAACAAAAAATGCTTATAGAATGAATTAGTATCTTAAAATAACTCTCTGTGACAGGTATTATTATTATTACTTTCAGGTTACAAATGAGCAAAAGGCCGCACACAGAGGTAAGCAAATTTCCCTGATTGTTCAAATGATAGTTGACAGAATCTAGAGTCAAATACAGGTAGTATGACTACAGAATCTGAGCTCAAAAACCATGCAATATTACTTTGCACTGAGAGAGGGAGGAAAAACAATGTGCAAACCTGAAACTTTCATATTGCCTGTAAAGACAGATAACCCTTCTTCACAGATTTGCTTCTCTGTCCCCTTACTATGTGTCCAGAAGTTTAAACATACATTTGCAGAATTTTCAGAAAAATACAATAAAACAAGACATGAGTCCATCACACAGATGCAAATTTTGCATTTAAGTATTGTTAAATTTTCCCCTCAAATAATATAAGTAATATTCCCCCTCCCAGAATTTTAACATTTTCCTTAGCAATTGAAAATCTCAACAGTAGAAAGGAAGCAAATGCTATTAAAAAGGGTCATTTTAGTTCATCTTTCTAGATGAATCCTTAGCAAGGAGAATAACTGAATAGATTTAAATTAATGACTGTTTGGAGGTTTTCAAGCTTTTTATAGATCTCAATATTTGGTCTAGTTCATTATTCTTCATGGATCTTACTCTCACTAAAATACACATTTAGAGTCAAGTTTCACATCAAATTCTGGATCAAAATTATCTAAGCTTGACCTCGAATAAGATGATAATTGCATGATACAATCAGGGAATTCCTGAGCAAGTTCACTGCTACCGTGAATGCTTTTAATAAAAATCCTTCACAGATAGTTTTCCTAATTGTCACCTACATTGCAAGAATCATAACAGAAGAGTGCTGAATTAGGAGGAGGAGACCCAATGTCTAACCCTGGTGCTGTCGTTGTCTTACATTGTGGCTTCATGTAAATAATTTTTTCTCTCTGAGTCTCTAACACTTCATCAATTGCGGAGAGTTACGGTGTGGCTTCTAATGTGACTTCCAGCCCTAATAAGACCTATGAATCCATGAAAAGTGAGAAGTACGTCTTTAATAGTAAGGTTACATGAAACAGACTTTCCATGCTAAGACTATGATTTAAAGTATTCTAAACTGAAATTTAGGATCTGAGTATATCTAAAGAACTGATGAACAGATGGCCCCCAGTTGTCTACTGGCTTCATTTATTTTATATGAATGTTGGAAGGAACCTCAAGAAGGACAGATGTTGTACACTTTCCTTGGATACTGTATCAACTATTATCAACAGTATGACCTATAACAAATCACCCCAAAATACGGTGACTTGCAACAATATACATTTATTCACATGCTCACAGGTCAGGTGGTTGAATGGCTTGTTGATCTAAGCTGGCTCCATTGGGCAGACTACATCAGGCTGTGTATAAGCTAAGGCTGGTTCCAGGTTAGCAGTTGGGTTCAGGGCTCATATTTACTTCATGTGGTTTGTTCTAGGGACCAAGTTAATAGGACATCAGCTATTACAAAAAATCATCATGGCAGATTTCTGAACCACAAGAAATAAGCCAAACCATGCAAGGCTTTTGCTTCTGTTACATATGTCAATATCACATTGGCTGAGGCAGGTCATGTGGCCAAGCCTAATATTAAAGAGTAAGAAAGTATACTTTCTTGAGGTATAGCATGGATGTAGATGTAGGGTAGTGAAGAATCACCAATAATAGTTCAATCTATCACAAAGGCAAGGGGAAGGGAGACACATGTGTTCCTGAAGCTGGCCTCATGGACTTGTTTGAATCTTATCAAGGGAAAAAAAATTCCCAATTTTGACAAATCTCACAAGATTGATCAGGATTCAGTCCCTAGTAAGGACTGGAGGAACATAGGGCTGTTTTGTTCACAGGAGATCATTACAGTATTTTATTTACAGTAGTGGTATCTGGGTGGCATCACTGTGGGCTGGGAAGCAGTGTCATGTGGGGCATCAGCAACATCAATGATGCTGGTGGTCTGGGACTCTTAAGTGTCCCTTGAAGTGATAGCCCTCATTGAAGAATACAAGGACTTGAGCTGATTTATTCATAAACGGATGCCTCATTTTCCTGGGAGGATCTCAAAATTAAATGGAGAAAACAGCAGGTGTTAGGACTGAATCATGTACTCTGCAAATTCATATGTTGAAGTCCTAACCCCCAGTACACCCTAAGATGTGACTGTGCTTAGAGATAGAGCCTTTAAAGAAGCAATTAGGTTAAATTAAATCATAAGTTGGGGCCCTAATCCAATAAGTCTGGTGTTCCTATCAAAATAAGAAGAGACACCAAGGATGGACATGCATAGAGAAAGACCATGTGAGGACACAGAGAGAAGGTGCTGTTTCCAAGCCAGGAAGAGAAGCTTCAGGAGAAACCAAACCTTGATCTTGGACTTCCAGCTTCCAGAACTCTGAAAAAATAAATTCCTGTTGTTTAAGCCACCCAGTCTGGTGGCTGGTATTTTGTTAACACAGCCCTAGCAACCTAACGCAGATTTTGGTATTGAAAAGTAGGGAGCTGCTGCAACAAATACCTACAAATATGGAAGTGACATTGTGGAAGTGGGATGGGGCAAGGCTGGAAGAGTTTTAAGGTGCATGTTAGAAAAGCCTAGATTGACTTAAGAGACTGTCGATAGAAGTGTGAACCTTTAAAGGGGGTGCTCAAGAGGTCTCAGATGAGAATGAGGAACGTTATTAGAAAGTGGAGGAAAGGTGATCCTTGTTATAAAGTGGCAAAGCACTTGGCTGAATTGTGTTAGCGTTTTTTGGAAGACAGGACTGGTTTGTGATGAACTTAAATAATTAACTTAGAAATAATTTCTAAGAAAAAATGTCAAAGGTGCAATCTGGATTTTCTTTTTTTACTGTTTATAGTACAGTGCAAGAGAATAGAGATGATTTTTAACAAGGAATTGTTAAGCAAAAAAGAAACAGACTTTGAACATTAAGAAAACTCTCAGCCTATCCTCACTGAAAATCACGAGAAAAGCATGTTCTGGAGAGACCACCAAGGATTGTTGGCTGGAAGAATACTTCTGTAAAGACATTATGGGTGTGACTCCTTGCCCGCAAGAAAGGAAAGAGTAATGCTGACGGGACCCAGTTCTAGAGTTTGAGTTCTTAACTCCAAGGTTCTCAACTTTCACACTTTGTTATTCACAGAAACGATCTATACTGTATACTATGTGTGTATATATATTATATATACTCTTTACATGGGATACAAATTTGGTAATTTCTCCAACCCCCTGTGGAATAGATTTTAAAAGACAGGACATGTGAAGTTTAAGAGGAGTGACAGTACTATAAAAATAATTGTACCATATGATTTCACTTACATGTGGAATCTGAAAAACAAAAGAAGCAAAAACCAAACAAACAAACTCTTAAATACAGAGAACAAACTGGTGGTTGCCAAAGGGAAGTGGGTAGGAGGATGGGCAAAATAGGTAAGGGGATTAAGAGGTAAAAATGTTCAGTTACAAAATAAATAACTCACGGAAATGAAAAGTACAGCATCGGGAATATAGTCAATAATATTGTAATAATGTTGTATGGTGACAGATGTTGACTATGTTTATAACATTGTATGTTAATCATACTACAATAAATTTTTAAAAAATAATAAAAAGAACAGTACCAGTGCTAAGGGTGATTAAAATGTGAAAGGGACATTTTTCAGTGTGAAGAGTTTGTGTCTATAAACATGGTGCAGAAAGTTTTGGGATCTTGTGTTTTCTGGAGTGAGTTGAGCAGTAACTCACATTTGCTAGAAAGAGAGGGGGTATCTCCCCATCCCACTGTCAATATTTCATGAGAGTTTTAATATATGAGGGCTAGGTATCATTGGAAAATGCTGCAGATGTCTGAAATTAATTGAAAACTGGGAAGAAACATTTTGTCTGTAGTAAGCTCATTGGAAGCTTCTAAGAAAGGCATTTACTTCAGTTGAAGGACAAGAAAGCTCCAGCTAACTAGAGCCATGTGTTAAAAGACTCTTGTCAGATTTTTTCTTTTCTTTCCTTTTTCTTTTCTTTCCTTTTTCTTTTCTTTTCTTTTCTTTTCTTTTCTTTTCTTTTCTTTTCTTTTCTTTTATGTGTTTTGTGGGGTGCATGGGTGGCTCAGTTGGTTAAACATCCAACTCTTATTTTGGCTCAAGTCATGATCTTGGGGTTGTGAGATCGAAACTTATGTGGGGCTCCGGCTCAGCATTGAGTCTACTTAGGATTCTGTTCCTCTCCCTCGCCCCTCCCCCCACTCATGCGCATGCACATCCTCTCTCTCTTTCTCTAAAATAAATAAATAAAACAAAATCTTTAAAAAAATATGTTTTGTTTTTGAGATTTTATACATCTGGATTTTTACATAAAATTGACATTTTTAAATGTTGGGAAGTAATTAGAATTAAGTATGGTGAAGGCAAAGAAAAGTGTCTATGCCCTGAGACCCAAGACCTCATTTGTAATCTCTGGCTTGAACAAAGTGATGAAAAAGAAAAAAATAAGCAAGTCTCATTACAGACCAGCTAAGGCTGGATAACAAAAATGTTTAGTGCAGCCAGTAAGCTTGGTCACAATTAGCAGTATGGGATTGGAGGAAAGGAAATAGATAGTTCTACCTAATATGGAAGTGGAAGTTTCGTAATGTGGGTCAGGCAGGTGGTCAAGAGATGGAAAGGAATCTGTATATGAAGGGAGGGGCATTCATGAACCTACGGCTGGCAAGTTGAAATAGCCTGGAGATACACTCTTTTCTCTTTCAAGGATAAGTTTATAGAAAGAATAAATAATAGATAAATTAACAGAGACACCAGAATGAGACAAGTGAGGCCCCTAGGGTACAAAATTTAAGGAGTCACTCGCTTGCAGTGTCATGAAATTTCAGGGTTGAGGTTTGCACAAACCTAGGAGTGAATGTCTCCTGACATCATGTGCCCTGGATGCATCAATTGCCTCACCTTAGTGCTGGTTCTGGTGCTTAGATTATGTCAAAAACAATTATTTATTCTTTTCTCATATCATATGGCTATATGTCAGTTTTGGGAATAGCAAATCTCAATGAAAGTAATAATGAAAGAGTATTAAAAAGAAAAAAAATATCCTGACACTAATGGCCCATTTTGTGATGACAAATTTGCAACCATTTGTCCCAGCAAATCAATTTTTATTTTACACTTATAGATTTTCAATTAAACTTCCAAACTCTGTTACAAATTCACTTTCCTGGTTTACATATTTATTCATTCAAAGGTATTTATTGAGTTCCTACCTAATGTGTCATTGTGCTAGGCAATTGATTATACATTGGTGAATAAAACAGAAAAGGTGACTGCCCTTTTGGAGTTGATGATAAGTGAGAGAAAAAGAGACATTTAACATGTACATACTAAGTTAATAAGTACTTATCATTGTGTTAAGGACAGTAAAAGAAACAAACACGTTGCAGGAGTGTCTACTATTATTGGTTCATAAAAGATAAAACAGTCAAGGTTCACCTCCAAGACCTAAATTATAGCAGGTGATCAGCCATATATAAAAACTTTCGGGATGCAGTGTGGAGAATTCCTGCCAGAAGTCCTAAGACATTTGAGAAAGTAAACTATATAACATCTTTGCTTTAAATATTAAAGATAAAATTGAAATAATTCATGCATGTTTTAAAAAATAGGAAGATATTTTTTCAAGTATGTAGAATAAAAATAAAACACATTTGGTCATACCACAAAGATACTACTAATAAAGTTATTTCTTTCTTTCTAGTTTTGTCTCATGCCACACTTTAGTAAAATTCATATTACTCCTTGACTACTCTTCCTCTGCTCTTCTCTTCCTTATTTCTCTTCCTTCTCCTATGCTTCCTTTTTATTCTTCCATATTTAGGATTGATCTAATTTTAATTTCTTCTCATTTAAAGCTACTTTTGGAGGGGCCCTGAGTGGCTCGGTCATTGAGTTTCACTTCATGTCATGATCTTTTGGGTCCTGGGATTGAGCCCCAAGTTGGACTCTGTGCTCACCATGGAGTCTGCTTGAAGATTCTCTACCTCTGTCCTACCTCCCACTCCCACACACACACACACACACACACACACTCTCTCTCTCTCTCTCTCTCCCTCTCTCAATAAATAAGTCTTTTAAAAAATAAAGCTACTCTTGGATATTTTAAGCTTTTGTTGCTGTTGTGAATGAGGTCTGGTCTTTATATTTACTTTACGTGATTTTCGTAATCTACATAGTCTAAATATTTCACTCTAGAGAAATTTTTAAAATAGAGAAAATGCTAAAGAAGAGATAAAAATCACCCACAATGTGTTATCTGCTTACTGTTTGCAGCATAATCTTTCAGGTGTATATTTATATTTATAAAATAGAGCATCTTTGTCGGTCATATGTAATGATTACCTTTTGTAACTATCATTTACTTATGTAAAAGAAAGTATTGAATTTTTCTATATGTGGCTTGCATACACCATTATCCAATTGTACCTAATTACTAAGACTTTTAATCAAATGCTTTATCTTCATCTATCGAAGTAATTGTTATTTTCATATTTCACCAATTGATGAATAACAGCATGGATTTATAGATTTTTTTTTGAAACAGTAATGTCCTTTTGTTCCTAGGATAGAATTTATCTATTCATAGTATGTTATTTCCATTTATTTTGTGTAAATTTACATACATACAATACAAAATTTACTACAATTGCCTGCCGGGAATGGCCCGCAATCCCTGTACCAACGGATGAAAGATGACTCCAAACTTTGCTGTGAAAGAGAGAAGGGCAAGGGAGTCGATCTCAGAGACAAGACCCTCGCTCTTTGCTCCCACTTTTATTGGTCCTTCAAGATAATCACAAATCCTTTATCGCCGTTCCTCAAGCCCACGACGTGTGACACGGGGTCTTACAGAAACAGGGAGGATCTGTTTACGGGGAAGATACGATATGCTAATTTGGGCGTGTTCTACTAGTTCTGTGAAACAGCCTAAGGGACAATGCTACCTGTCTTAGATCACAGGGTTACTGCTTGGGCTAGGAAAGCTTCAGGAAGGCAACTCCCTGTGGCATTTCAACCGCAGAGCGGTCACGTAGGCCTCCTCGGCATTCCAAAGGCCTACGCCCTTCTCCGAAACCTTCCCTGCCCTCCGGGGCCTCTGTGTTACCTTGTAGCGAGCCAGGTATTATGGCTGATTTCATGCTCTACTTTAATCCCAACAATTGCCCTTTCTACATGCCTTACATACCAAAATTGTTTCTCTTTACTTATGAGAGAATCCTCTGGTAGAAAATAATAATTCCTCTATTTTCATCACTTTCTTTCAGAGATTATTTCTTTGACTTCTCCATATTTCACTCTGAAGTTTACTTATATGACCTTAAAAACATAATTTTATACTTTTAGTCATTTTAGCAGTGGAATTGTATAGAATTCACCATTACAAAGAGTGGTGTGCTAGAAAATGTTTATCAATTGACTCTTCAGAAAAAAAAAAAAAGAGCCATAATTTGTAACATTCGTTTGTTTCCATGGTGCAAACAACTCCCACCACAGCTTTTTTTCAGGCTACCAATGTAACACCACTGAGCACGGATTTGAGGCTTTCAGTAACTTGTAGAATCCAGCACACTACTGAGACTGATGGTGCAGGAATTAGTCATTGAAATGGCTGGATATAAGAAAAGTCTTAATAGTCCTAATATCTATAATGGAAATGGCCTTATGCAATAAGATAGGATTGCCCATATTTTATATGAATAATTCAAGAAGGGTTTGAAGGCTTGCTCACTCAACATATTGCAGTAAAAATGTACTGGAACAAGAGCAGAAGACCCAGACATCAGTTTGCGTATAAGTGTATATATATATATTTAACTCCAAGTTTTTGTGAATGAGACATAAACATATTCATTCCTTCATAAACTGTACAAATTAACCATTTCCCAGCTGCTAAAGAGATTATAACTGTCTTTCAAGATCATACTCAGGTCCCTAAGTCCTTTATCAAGCCTTTTCTGACTACATTAAATTTTCATCTCTATTCATTTTCTTTTTAATTCCTGTATTCATTTTTCCCTATTACACAATGCAACATGTATGTATGTATCATTTGCGTTATTCCCAGCTTCAATATGTCCTGATTTTTCCTTTTCAGATAGATTTAAACCCCTTAATGTTTTGAATCATAAAACCCCCAAATATTTATCATATTGTCACACATATAACAGTTGTCCAATTAATAACTGTTCACTAAATATGAAAATATAACTCTAAACTTGAAAGAGCAAGAAAATAAAAACAAATTATTATGCAATGTTAACTTAGACCTGTGATGGCATTTTTGAACTTGAATTATTACCCTGTTTAATGTTGATTGCTTAATGTAACAGTGTCTGACAAATTGTTATACTTATCATTTATTAAAGGCTTCCTGCATTGCCAAGAACCCTACTAGGAGCTTTTACTATCTTTTTCATCCTTACAGTAATTCCAATAAGATAAGTCATTTCATCCCTTATTTTTGAAACAAGGAAATTATACTTTAGAGATATTAACATGTTCAAGGTTATAAAGCTTAAAGGATAGATCCAGGAATCAAATCCAGGTGTGTCTGACTCCAAAGCCCATATCTTAAAGCACTGCATCACAAGTGCCAAAAGTATGTTCCAGAAGTTCACACTGAAATTAAGGATATATTTAAATTTGTGGAAAAGAGAAATGAAATGCTCTGGGTCTAAATAATACCAAATAGTTGGCTATATAGGAAATCATAAGAGAGCTACTTGAATTTAACCTTACCCTAGAAAGAACTCTAATTCTAGCCACCAAACTGAATCAGCCATTAATAATGCAAGGTGACGTGCAGAGAAAGATGCTTAGCCCATAAAAGTGATTCATGCACCCTCTTTCCGGAAACAACATTCCACTGGGGCAAATCAAAGCCACGAGCTGCTACTGAGGACACTATCTACATGAGCCAAAAACCACTGAGGTTCATTTTTATTTTTTGATTGTGATTCTAAAAGGTACTTGGCAAATGTTGCAGGATGTTCTGTACAAGAAGGCAAACGATAATAATTGGGGAAAATTGGGTATTGTACATGAATGGACTTCTGAAGGATCTCTGGCATTAATTTTCCTTTTATTCCCTTTTATAAGTTTTAATTGAGGGTTAGCAATAAAACTATTTTCTGGAAAAAGGTTGTGTTACTTTAAATTCTAACCAAAGATACCCGAAAAAAAGATAAAATAAATATTGTAATAAGATGCACACATAAAACAAAAACTTCAAACCCCTAGGATTATATTATGCTTAGTCCCTTCTCATAAACAAAGATTTCTGTTACATGTAAAATTAGCATTGAGGTTTATTGGTTCTCAATTTTTGATACTTTGAGCTAACAGGACAGATGGAGCGAAGTTCACATTTGTAAGTTGCTCAACTTGCCTATACACGTTAGTTATTCAAGAAGTATTTGTTAAATGAATAAATAAACCTCTGTGAATATATGCATCTGTATGCATATGTACACATATGCATGTGCATATATTCATACTGCTAGTGTTTCACATAGCAATAGTTATAAACACATATTTACAGTCAGTCAGATATATAGATATATATGTGTGTGTGTGTGTGTATTATTAAAATACTGGGCCCAACTAAGAAATATTCTAAATCCCTGTCTATTGTGTACTCTGTGTTATAGGAGAATAACAGATTTGAGAAGCAAACACACTTGGCTTTGAACCCTGGTTCTACCATTAACCATTCTCTACCCTTGGGCAATCTCTCTGATGTTTCTAAGTCCCAGTTGTCGTGTTAGTTCATAGTAATGCCATTTTTTCAGATTTTTCAGATTTGTTGGGATAAGGATTTCAAATATGAAATATAAAAGAATCCAGATGACCCCAACATTTTAGTGTTATGTGGTCTTAAGTTTTAGATTTGCTTCTGAAATATTTTAACATTTCAACATAGCTATGTGGGGCTTCAGTTCCGAAGTAGGTTGCATCTTTCAAGAAGGATATGATGTTTGTGATTCTTTCTATAGTGTGACATTTTTAATGCACTAGATACACGATTATGAGAAGAAAAAGGCAAATACTGAAGCTATGGATCAGAATAGCTGAAATATTTTCACTTCAGAATTTTAACATAGATTATCATTTTATGGGCTGGATATATGTTGTTTGTGTGAAAATATATAAGCTCACTTGCTTGGTTCTTTGGTTAGCATTCAACCTAGTAAGTTCAGATACAATTTCCTTTTTTTTAATATTCATGGACTAATTAAGTTTTTTTCCTGATACAGTTTAGGTGGCTTTTATTTTATTTTATAATAGAGTATAATTCCAGACATTCTATCAAATTAAGTAGACTTGGAGAGAAATCAAATGTATAACTCAATGAGAAAACAAATCTTTACAAAAATCTAATAAGCTCTTAGAATTTTACAAGTAAGTAGCAGAAGTTTGAAACCAATAAGCACATACCATGATTCCGCATTTATAGAAAATTGGAAAAAATATGATTGAAAAACTGACTCACCATATGAATGGACAATAATAATTTTGATTTTTAATTAGATAATAACTTTAATTAGGCAATGCTTTCCTTAATTAATCTTATATTTTGAATACAGGTGGCATTGACAAAGCTCTAGTTCTTATCATATTTAATGAATCACTTCTGGGTGTATGTATACTTTTCTTAAGATTTCTAATTCCAAAACAATATACTACATTCATACTTTGTCTCCTCCATATCTGTCGAACTCAGAAACAACGGAACCATTATTAAAATAAATAAGTATATATCATGCTGGAAAGTATGAAAGGGAACTATCAACAAACAAGAAACTGAAATGAATTTCCCACCAAAACAAAGGAAAGTAGGAGGGAAGTAGCCCCTGTAATTCATGACTACCGTTAGAAATAGAGCTAACATAGGTAGTTGAGTTCACCTGGTGAGGCTCATGCCTGCTTCAGGAAGCTGCAGTTCAAAAACTGTAGGCAGTGCTGCAAATATGTGTTACAATAAATTTAATCACCATATATTTAAGAAAATCCAAGCTAATGAAAGACTGACAAACTCAACAAATAGAATTTGCACTCAAAGAAACAGAGTTCATAGAACACTTAGATCCTGTCTGTATAATAAACATATTTAGTGTATCAGAGAAATAAAGCAAGGACCTCCACCCTTGGAAATAAAAACAGGAGACTGTAAAAGATAGAAAGGTGATGCTGGGAAAGAAGTCAACTCAATGTGTGTGTGCAATCGCCGAAATGTACTTTTCCGTCATTTTGAAGGTAATGTCAGAGAAAATGGTAGTCACTGGGCTTCCTTCTTCCCTTCCTTCTTCTCCTTCTTTTAAATTCCAAGTTCCTTTTTTTGTTTAGTTGTGTTTTTTTTTTTTTTCTTGCCTGAAACTGAAATCCTCTTTATTTATTCATTAGGAGATTCCATGAGTTTGCATGATTACTTTGCCTCTGTGGGTAATACAGTTTTTGGCTCTGTTATCCTATATTCTGAATGTATAAATACACAAAGGCTAAATATACCAAATTAGACCCAAATGCTTTAGGTCGAACATTCTTCTACTTCCTATGCAGCACAATCCTCTAAATCTTTGATGTCAGCCTCAATTATAAGTAGTTATTACATTTCCCTGTTTACTCCAACTTGCTCTCTTGAAGACACTGCCTCCTCTGCAGGCCCCTTGAGTAAGTAACTTGTAAAATGCGGATGCTACTGCAGACTAATTCTCACCTATGAGCTTGTGAAATCTCCAGCTATAGTGCCCTCCATGCTTGCTTTTGTGTAGTATTAGCTCGTCTTATGAAATCCACATTCAGGGAAGACTTTGGTGCGTGGTCCACAGACTTCTCCATTCCTGCTGCATCTCAGCGCAAGTAACATCTTCTCCAGTATCACTCATCCAACTAATCGCACCCTCTTGCAGTCCCCCTAACGCCCCCTAACTCCTCCACTTCCATTTGAAACTTCCCATCCTCCGACATATTATCTTCCAGACTGCTTGTTTAACTATTTCTTTTCTGTCTTTGGCCTCATTGAGATTCTCAACTCACTTATTTCTCATTTTTCTCATTACCCATTACTACCCCTTTCCTTCACTTCCTTCTGTACTTGACTTAGACTGCCTATTCTCTTACTTCAGTCACCATCTTCCAAACCTGAAACTCTTTGCCTCTATCATAATGAGCCCAACTGTTCTCCCTGTCTCTACCTGGGCAAGTGATCTTTGCTGAAGGAGACTACACAACCAGATTGGGATGAGACTATCCACAATTTTCGTTCACCAAAATAAACACTGTTTAAATTTTAAATGACATTTTCCTATTTGGCTATTTGTCCTACTTTCCACAATAACAATTCCAGTTCTTTCCATTCTATCCAGACTCCCAGTCTCTCCTACTTCACCATACTAAGCAGTTTCAGAAGTCTCTTACTTCCTGTAGAAAGTAAAAGCCAGCATTCTGGAACTCCGTCAACCTCCCACCACTAAACATAAATACCTCTCTGAATCCTCAGCCATCCTCCTTTTTTCCCATGTTTAAAATAGAGAAAACATTCTTTCTCAAGAGCTGCCTAGTACTTCCATTTTCTTTACATTTCTTCACTCTTTAACCCACTCTAATCCAATTTATTGAATTGAAAGTGGCAGAACCACTTCAATAAAACTATATTGGCTAAGGAAACCTTTGGAATCTTAATTTAACATGTTACTTAATTTTTCAGCAGTTTGATCCTGTGTTCCATAATACACTCCTATTGGTTTTCTTCTTACCATTTCTTTACTACTCAGCCTTCTCTCTTGGCTGTTTTTATCTACAAGATCTTTAAATATCATAGTTCCTGGGTATTTTCCTACTTTCTTCTCTTAGCCCAACCTCCCCACACATATCCATTTCCAGAACTTCAATCAATATCTATAAACTGAATGTTTTCATATTTATATATCGAGCCAAGACTTTTTTCTGAGTTATAGATCTATACAATTATTTGCCTACTTGACATTCATACTTGGATTTTATTGGAAGCATTTCAAATTTTATACAGCCCAAACTGAACTCATGATTCCTTATTTCCCTGAGATTTCTTGCTTTCCATAATCTCCTATACAGAAGGACTCCAAACAGGTCCTCAAGTCAGAAATATGGAAATCCTTCTTGACACTGTTTCCCCAAACAACATTATTATGTCTTATATGTTTTACTTCTCTATCACCGGAAGCCATCATTTCTCTCCACCTCTACCCTACTCATCTATCTCCTGAACTACTGTGAGAACTTCGCAAAGTAGTTTGCTTTTATTCAAATATTTGTTTCATTAATGACATAACAATTGAAGGAATGTATGAGTTATTCCAATTATCACTGTTGGAACAATTTACATCCT
This sequence comes from Ursus americanus, assembly GCF_024610735.1. Classification (NCBI taxonomy): domain Eukaryota; kingdom Metazoa; phylum Chordata; class Mammalia; order Carnivora; family Ursidae; genus Ursus; species Ursus americanus. Next base: position 46,682,028 of record NC_142134.1, read on the forward strand.
ACCTAGAAATTAATTCTTACTCTCAAATCTGCGACCAATTTATTTCTTTGGACACTTAACAGATATTGTAGCCCTAGGCCTTCCTTTCCTTGATATTATGTAACTGTAGGGATGACTATTAAATTAATTTATGAAGTTCTTCCCTCTCATATCGTCATACACTCTGTATAGTGAGAGACAGACCTGGACATTTCTGTAGTATCAGGATGGAGGCATTTGGCATTTGCCAAGGTCCATTGCTCTCTCAGGATAACATCTTCTTCTATGAGAGAAATAAGGGTTCTAAGCCCAAGATTAGTGAATTGGTCTAGTAGAAATTGTGCAGGTGAAACAATTAATATCCTTTCACATAAATTCCAGCTCTGCTTCTCGCTGCCAGGGTTTCCATATAGGTGTATGGAACTGATGGTTACTTGTCATTTCTGTAGAGACCCTAATATGTTCAGCTGGAGCAGGATTTAGCAGTTTGACAATTTTTGAAATTTGGCTATCTCTAACTTGGTATCCTGAGATAATTCCTGGGATGATGGTCCTGTTTTACCTAGTCCTCACTCCCCCTGAGAAATGGAGTCATCTCTGAGACCCATGCTTGGTGCTTGTGTCCTTGATTCCTGCTGATACTTTTGGTACTAAGTTCTTGCTAGGCTGGTTTTATATTCCATGGTACCACCTAGTTTCTCTGCCTTTACTTATTGCTGGAAGCTTGCTCAGAACTTTTTCTGATCCTGGGGTGGTTAGCTTTATTCATTTTATCATGAAGCCTATGTTCCAACATGCAGGGCCCATGGAATTGTGTCTCTGTTTATTTTGATCTGATTAAGATGATACTTACCCAATATAGAAAATATGGAAGTTCTCCTAAAGCATTCAGTCACAAGCCATACAGCACAAATGTACATACTCACAGTCACACAGAGGAATAGCATTGAATTGAGGTCAAAATGTTAAAATCTTGGATTTTAAGAAGATTTTGAAATCACTTGATGCTTTGATAAATAAATACACTGATACAAAATCTGATATCTCATCATTGCTGCTACTTTTTGACCAAATAAAGTGAATATGAATTTAATCTGCTAAGGGGAGAAAAGACTCATTTGGCAACCTAGTCAATACACAGGTTATAAAATCATAATAAATATTGTTCATATTTTATCCAAATATTTTTCAAAATTAATTAATTAATTAATTATTTCTCTCTCTTCCAAATTTTTATTTAAATTCCAGTTAGCATACAGTGTAATATTAGTTTCAGGTGTAGAATTTAGTGATTCGTCACTTACATACAACACCTGGTGCTTATCACAAGTGCCCTCCTTAATCCCCATCACCCACCTCCCCTCTGGTAACCATCAGTTTGTTCTTTATAGTTAGGAGTATATTTCTTGGTTTTCTCTCTTTATCTTTTTGACTGAATACAAACACTCTACACTTTACAAAGATGGGATCTGTATATAAATAGAGTCTAAAATTTAAGATACATATAAAATGGAATAACAAAATCCAAAGTGAAATAATATAAACCAATGCATAAAAAATGAATTCAAATAACAAAAGCAAGTGAAGGAATCTAGACAACAAATTGATATTGTGTTGTTATTTAAAGAATGAAAGAGTATTTTAACTGAATCCTACAATGGCATTTTAGGAAGAACTTTAGGTTAACATGGAATACTTGTTATTGGGAGAACTTATTTCAGGCCAAGGCTCATTTATTGAAAGAATGTTGACCCTCCTGTCAATTACTGTCACATCCCTTAACTGATATGTCATAAATTTACTGGGTTTATTCCATGCATTTTCTTATAGAATAAAAAGTACTCTTTTTTTTTTTTTGCCCCCCACCAGGCCAATCCCAAGCAGGTATTAGAATCCAAGTAATGAAGTAAGTCTGCTTCTGATGGAATTAGCACAGCTTTTAGCCATCTCCCTCTATTACATTTTTCTTCCAAGATCTGCTTCCTCAATACATTTTCTGGAACACTATACTGTATATCTGCTTTGCTAAAAAATAACTCACCTATTTCTTGAGGTAAATTATGTTTCCTCTCCTACTTCACAACTGGGACTAACTGAACATTGAGTAAAATATCCCAAATGGAGCTTTCAACTTGAGCACTGCTTTGGAATTATGTCAGCTTTTCCTGAGTATTAACTGCTCTACTAATGGTTGTCTAATTCTTCAAATTGCAGTTTGAATTATGGCTATTTTAGACCTACAGATAGAAAAATTCAGATGTTTCACACAGGGATTTGGAGAATTCGTTTTCCAAGCTAATAAGATTTACTATGTCTTAGAAGAGGAAATTAGTTAAATATTTTGTATGGTTTGATAAGACCCAAAGAAGGGAAATGGGGTCAATATCTATATTCTTACAGAAATGTCTTTAAAATAGTCTTAAAAATTATAGTTTGATTTCTAATTTCCCCCAATAGTTTAATTTGCTCTGTCTTTCATCCACTTATCAAAAAAGGCAATATCTAGTCCTTTCATTGGACTTTGTCTTTGGGTCCAGTGGTGGGGAGAAAATACTAGCCCTGTCATCTTCCCTGTGAATCTCAGAGCAGCTTCATTAGAATTCAGTAATGGTTCCAAGTTCATTTTACTTCTTTAAGGCACAAAGTAGGATATAAAATGGGGCCATGCCTCCCTCTCAATGGAATTTTTAATGAATAGTTTAAATACCGCACTAATTTGTGTTTTCTTTCTACCCTTGGAGCAATGACCTAAGAACAGGGAAGAATCTGTAACTTGATCTCATTAAACCCTGGAGAAGAGCTCACGATGGACCTCATCCTCCTTTTTTTGTTGTTGTTTTTATTTGTTGGTTTGTTTCTGGCCCTCTGTTGATGCCCCATGGAACAGGAATAGAGAGGTGTCGGTGCTAAATATGGTTTTCGACTTCATTTTCATTAATGGCTTCATTTCTCTATTTAAAGAAAGTAACTAAATTGCTGGGGAGGAAAAGTGCTGACCAAGATTTGTAGCACGTTCAGCAAACTTTTAATCGATGTATGATAGCGTATTAAAGACGCTGAGTATATTACCTTGCACATTTCCTTTTTTTGTAACTATAAGATTAAACTTCAGACTGACACAGCATTCTCTTCCAAGAGAACTCAGCACGAACCTCCCCTTCCCTTAGCAACTCCATGGGGAGAAAGCCGTTCTTCTAGCTGTATCTGTCAGGTTACGTACTTAAGTAGGGTGACTGTGTGATTATTGCTCAAATAGAGACACTTTGGAGAGGGAAACAGAATGCTATTTATAATTAAATCAGGCATAAATAGAGATGTTCCAAGAAAATGAAGACATAAAATGGCAGTAGAAATCAGAATAAAGTGGCCAAATAAGTCACTGTACTTGCATTCCAACTTGAATTGAAACCTGAGTTTTGTGATCACCAGATCTCTCTAGAGATCCTCTGTGTAAATGTATGTAAATATATTTCAGAATTACTTAAGCAAAGCCCCAGTTTACTACTCCATACTTCCAACAATGAAAAATATGCTCTAAAGTTGTCGAAGAACATACCACGCTTTTGCCTGACTCTCATGGGGTTCTCCTTGCTCTTTTCCAGTAAGGGTCTTTGTTGTATTTGCTTGTTTTAAATCAAGAACATGGAGGTGTACTTCCAGTAAAATATACTCTCAGATATACAGCTACATGAATACTCCCACCACATCATCAAGACATAGCTTATATCCGTCACATTGCAAAGTGTCTTTATGTTCTTTAGCAATCACTTTCCTCGGCCCAAAGTCAGAAACTGGCAACTACTTATCTACACTTTTTTCTAGAATGTCATAGAAATGAAATTATATTGTATGTAATTTTTAGAGTCTGGCTTCTTTCACTTTGCATAATGCATTTGATATTTGCCTATGTTATTGCATGGATCAGTGGTTTGTTGTTTTTTATTGATCTTTCTGCTGAGTGGTGTTCCATTGTATAGCAGTATCCCAGAGTATCCATTCACCAGTTGAAGGGCATTTGTGTTTTGGGTAATTCTGCTTACAACCACTATGTCTCTGGCATCCAGATCTTTGAGTGAACATTGTTTTTATTATTCCAGAGAAATACCTAGGGGCAGGATCGTTGGGTTGGACGGTAAATGTATGCTTAATTTTATAAGATACTACCACTTTGCTTTCCACAGGGTCTGGTTTTCATCCCCACCAGCAATGTATGAGGACTGCAGGTGTTTTGCACTCTCACCTGCAACTGATCTTGCCATTGCATCGTTTTATCCGCTCTCATAGACACGTGCTGCTACTTGTCACAGGTCCGGCACAGTCACTGGCATTTCCCTATTAGTGCTGGTGTTGAACGTCTTTGCATTGGCTTATGCGTCATCCATATATCTTTTGTGAAGCAGCTGTCCGAACGCTATTTTTAATTGTGACCTTATTTTCTTATTATTATGAGTTTGTTCCCTCCTCAAGAGAAAAGAAAAAGGAAAAGAACAGAAAAAGAAAAAAAAAAGGGGCATCTGGGTGGCTCAGTCAGTTAAGCAACTGACCCTTGATTTTGGCTTAGGTCATGACCTCTGCGCTGGCTATGGAGCTTGCTTGGGAATTCTCTCTCCCCTTTTCCTCTGCCTCTCCTCACTTGCGTGCTCTCTCTCTCTCTAAAAAAAAAAAACACCCAAAAAACCCCAAAACTTTCTTTATGTATTTTGGGCACCATTCCTTTGCAAGAGATGTGTTTTGCATTTACTTCCAGTAGCTTATAGTTTGTCGTTTCATTTTCCCAAAAACATTTTGAAGGACAAATGTTAATTTGGATGAAGAATAATTTACCATGTTTTCCTTTATGATTCATACCTCTGGTGTCCTGGCTAGGAAATCTTTGCTTAACCCAAGGTTGCAAAAATGTTTCTTCTAAATTTTCCTCAAGAAATCTTAGATTTTTGCATTTTACTGTTATGTCTATTATCTACTTTATGTTAATTTTTGTATGTGGTACAAAGTATAAGTTGAGGTGGGTTTTTGGTTTTTTTTGTGTTTTGCTTATGGATGTCCATAAAAAGGATGGGGCTTTGTGACTTTCCTAGCTGGAGCCAATACCTTCCTGCGTGCTTACCAGTCAAAGACGAGACCCTCTCTTGTATCTCTACCTGTCCCCAATCTTTTTTATGAGCACCCAGTGGAAGTCCATGGATGGATAACGCCCTGCCTGTGGGTACAAATTTCCTTGTTTTGCCAGTTCCAGGGGTTCTATGGAGTGACTTTAACCTATACCCAACCTTTATAAATTGATGAAAATTTGGCTGATTTCTTCCTTGCTTGTGTAGTGGCACTATCTGTTCTTAATCCTCTGCCAATCTGTGACAAGCCAGTCCTGTTTTCCCCTTGGGGGAACCCTTCTTTCTTTGGATTTCAGGATTCTCGTCTGATTTGGGAATTCAGCTCCCTGATGCGCTAAGGAAGAGTTATTTTGTGGTTTATCTGTCTGGTTGTTTCACATTGTTATCAGGATAGTGGCAACACTTTCCCCAGAACTCCACATCCTAGGCAGAAAGGGAACCTCCAGTGAATTTTTGAATCCGAAAAATACATGAAACAATTAAATGAGGGAATGGGCACATTGACATACCTTGATGCTGCAAGAGTGCCTGGTAGACAGACAGATTTTTTGAGTAGATGCTTAAAAAGTATTCATTGAATGAATGAAATAATGTACAAATTCTTAGCCAAATTCATTTTTTTCTGTGTATCTTGATATGAAAATGCCAAGAGGCATCACATCATTCTGCATTTCCAACAAACTTTTAAAGTAAGTATAAGAAGCTAGAGAAGCAAAATCTGGCTACAAAGTATATACTAATAGAGGAGAAGAGAAGAGGTTGGTTGTAGACAGAGCATAATTAGAGCAGGGATATATTTTGGAGATACAAAGAAGGTAGATGTCAGGTTACCAGACAGCAACAAATACAAACCGAATGAGGAGAGAGCTCTAGAATGAAGAGGAAGTGAGAAATCTGCAACAAACATTTACTAAAGGATCAGGTAATAATAATGATGTTTGGAGGGGCAGGAACAAAATTTTAGCCAACCTGTAACTAATAGCAGGATCCCTAATTTCTATGTGCATTTAACTATTACAAGTGTTAAATATTTGCTTTAAAACCTATTTGCACTATTAATTTGCCTTGCAGAGTTTCCACCATGCATGCATACGATAGAAAACTAATTACTGTTACACATTTCAGAGGATGATGTCTCAAATGAATGAATGAAAGGAAATGTTAATTCTTCTAATGAAAATCTATTCTTTCCATGTCAGTTCAGGCCTCCTTATCATACCCTGGTCTCCAGTGATACACAGAGAAGACAGTCTGGCTCACAGACTCCAGGGAATTTTATATATGCCACGAATCCTGGAGGCCCTGTGAACAGGCTGGCCATTAATTCAGGTCTGACTTGGGAAATAAGGCTTTCATAAAGATGATGGCAGTGAACTTCAACCCATAATGACAACACCATAGTCAGGCTTACAGCAATTACTCTCCTTTCAAAATAACTGTTATCACTGGAAAAACTATTTTGCATAGTGGTCAATGCACCTGCTATAAAACCAAACTTTTTGGATTGGATCCTGGGTGAATAACTCTAGGCAGATACTTAATTTTTCTTTGCTTCAGTTTCTCATCTCAATACGGAAATAATAATAGTACATACCTCAGTGCTATTACAGGATTAAATGAGAATATACGCAGTGTGCTGAGAATTGTGACTGACGTATAGTAAACCTTCAACAAATGTGAGCTATTATTAGTATCACCTGATAAGAAACAGCTAGCATCCTTAAACAAAAGCCTGACTTTTAAGGTTGAACTCTCGGAAAGTGTTAATTTTTTTTGTTAGCAGTTCAGGATATGAAGTACTAGCAATTAATTCAGAGTCTACAATCTTTCCAGGCTGCTTGGCATGTCATAATATCTAAAGTCCATTTGTGTTTTGCCAGTGCATAACATGCACACATCAAAACTCTTCAGTTGCAGACCAGCTTGATAACTTTCTCATTTCTTATATGCCTTACCCAGATAAGATGCTAAACTGGAAAGTCTCTACAGCATCTTAAAATATGGCAATACTCAGAATATAGAGGAGATTATATATATGTTATATAGTAGAGAACAGAATAAAACTAAGGAATGTCATTAAAAAATAACACAGCTCTGAGAAATATGAACTTTATGAAGACTCCAGTTAAAAGAGAAAATTCAGATTCACAATCCATATGCCTTGTAGTGCAGTTTGCTCTAAATTCTATTGTATGGTATCATCTTTGATACCATTATTAACAATTCTTGGGGCGCTGGGATGGCTCAGTTGGTTAAACATCATCCTGATTTTGGCTCAGGTCATGATCTCACAATTGTGAGATGGAGCCCTGTGTCGGTCTCCATGCTTAAAATTCTCTCTCTCCCCCTTCCTCTGACCCCCTCCCCTCTAAAAAAAACCAAAGAACAAAAAACAAAAAAACCCCCCAAAACCAAACCAAAACACAACAAAAAACAATTATTAGCGTCTCTCTCATAGGATTGTGTGGGGAGACAATTTTCTATGCTATATAAATGGCGAGAAGTATTGTAGACGTTATTCTTGAGGAGGTCATAAATAGCTCATTGTCCAAAATCATCTCCTTACTAACACAACCAAACATAATTACTTCTAAAGTATTCTGTCTTTTCTAACTTCATATAAGTGCATATAGAGACCAAAGAACTTAAAGACACACCTGCTTACTTTGCAGCTTTATCTAGGCCTGACTTTAATAATCACGATGAAATTTTCTTTACTCAAACAGTAAAGGACTCAAAACAGTTGATTATGTCACCTTAGGTAGTTTCATGACAACCTGGGGACAGTGAAGGGTAGAGTATAATTTCCCCAATCTACAAATGTAGCTCTGGATAAAGTTATTAGTTCTCAAAGTCACATTAGAGGGTGAGGGCCAGGTAGGTGCTAGGACAACTAGCTGCTAGTGTTTTAGTGACTGCTGCTAGGACTTCCTTGTACCAATAACATCTCCATAATAAAAACATGAACAAAACCTAGGCCTATAAAAGATGCATGAAATCAAGAGAATCATGGTCAAATGGCCGTGTATGCACTTTAAAAAATGAGTTATCAGCCTATTATATACACCCTTGCACCTTTTGTTATGTACATAATTATTATAAAGGTGTGACTTTTTGAAACTCCTTTTGGTGGACTAGCTTATCCTTAGGAAGGGTCAGCCTGAATCAAATGGTTGTGTCTTTTCACTGTACTTTAGTAATTTGCCCTAAATGCTATTACATGCATTATTTGTATTGACAACACTGTTAAGATTCAGTCCCACTGAATTAAGGAGTCACAAATTGTTTAGAGAGATAATATTAATATACGTGAAATAAGATCAGAATGTTTAAAATAAACATATAAAATGTGATAACACTTATTACTAGTATTCCATGAATTCATAAAGAAGACAGGGAGCAGTGCACTGGGGAGCTGCTCTGAAAGAATAGACCCAGGGCCTGATTCAGAGCTCACTTCCTGTCCAGAGTAGCATGCCTCCCAACTTCCCTCTAGCAACTTTTGAACATTACTGTTGGCCCATCACTGCCATATGCAGCTTATTTTTTCCTTTCCAAATGTAAGTATTTCCCAGGATTTTTATGTCTATATACTACTGTAAGGTATGTGGTAGGCATATAATTTGCCTTTTAGTTCATAAATATGTAAATCAAGAGCAACCATAGCCTGACCGGATCTAGATATAGAACATCATAAGATTAGAGTGTTGATCTTACGTGTTGGGTTTTCTTTCTTGAGGAGGGCATGAGTATATTTTGTGGGCAAAAGAGAGGAAAGTAAATATTTGTGACAAAGAGAGTAAACTGTAGTAGACTTTATAAATTTTCAAAATATTAGCTGCTCCTCTTTATGGAAGTACATCCCAGTTCTGTGAGATCAGGCTTGGCCGTGGGAGTTTCTGTGCTTCTTCATGTGAAAGGCAGCCTTTTCATTTTGTTATATGCACACATCAAAACCCTTCAGCTGTAGACCAGCTTACTGACATCCTACTGACATCAAGCTTCACCAAGTCTAGAGAAATGTGAATAGACGTGAAATGCTACAATTCAAGCAAAAGCTTTAACAACCCCTACCATTTTGTTTTTTGTGCCTTCCACAAGAATAATGTCATTGTCCCTGGTGAGACTGCTCTCTCACTTTGAGGCTAGCATAGCGATTATGTAGAGATTCACAGAGCAATTGAGATTAGCGCAGCATGAGTGAGAATTTTTTGTTGTTGAAAACCACTAAGAACTAGGAATTGTTTATTACCCTAGTATAACATATACAAAGCTGACTGATATAGAGTGGTAGGATTTGTATTGGTGGTAGGAAAGACATATCCTCATCTAACAGTAGCAGATATGAGTAAAGAATGCTGCAAAATGTTTTTGAGGAGCCCTAAAGAGGTAAACCTGAATAGATCAGAAGTGTTACAAAGTAATGAGGTATGAACGTTTGTATGTAGGTCTTTTTAGGCAATGGGAGATCTGAAAACTAGGCACTGGAGTTTAGATTTGATACAGTAACACTGATAGACATTTAGGCTTTCAGTCAGGGGCTCATAAGATGAAAACCATGTAATGATAACTAATTTGGCTGTTAATTATAATCCGAAAAATTGGGTGAGAAAGCAACAGAAATTCTGGAAATGCTAAAGAAAAGGTTGTAATTGTCATTCGATTATGGTTGAAATGTGCCCTATAACAGTGGAGTTAGGAAGATGAGGACAAAATAATTCTTTATCAGTAAAACTATGGAGTTCTCTATATTTACAGAATATAGTGAATAAAGAAGAGGAATGAGTCAAAAGTGACTTTACAGATTCAGATCTAAGGAGCTGGGACAATGGAAACAGCATGAACAGGGACAGCTAAATTAGAAGAAAGGACTAATTTTGAGTGAAAACTTTGCACTTGGAGTCAATATTTTATTTTTTATTTTTGAGATGAACCATTCAGTGAAAAGTTGGATCAGAGATCAGGTCCCATGATAGAAATTTTTGAGTCATCTTCATAGAGGTTATCACTGAAGCCAAGAAAACGAATGAGTCTTCTCAAATAAAACAGAGCAAAAATAAAAGAAAATTAAGAAAGAAGTTATGGTTGGGGGATTGGAAGGAGGCAGAGAAGTTATTGAATCAAGAAGTTGGATATGCATTTATACTCCACATAAGTATTATCACAGAATTAACTTTTTTTCCCCAAAGATAGTTTATTCAGGATTATCTGAGGCAAGAAAAAGCAAGAATAGAGAGGATAGAGAAAGTTCAATTAATACATCAATTCTCATGGTCTATCCAAACAGTTGTTTACTGATGAAGAATTGAGACTTACAAAGTTTAAAGATAGCATGCAATAAATATTGAAATCAAAGGTTCTCAGAAAAGAGAAAAGGGAGAAGTAGGAAGAAGCAGGGTCTTTGAAGAAGGAGAAATGGAAGGGCTGGGGGACACAGGTGGGAGGATTAAGTTGCCTTTAGGTGGGATAAGTGTTTCTACTTTATTTGCCTTGATGAGCTGGTGTGAAAATAATTAAAATAGCCAACGTGGTTGTTTCCTTACTATGTGTGAAGCATTGTACTGAGAACGTGACAGATACTATGTCGTTTAATCCTCCAAATAACGTCATTGGATAAGTGGTGTTATTATTATCCCCATATACAAGGAAGAAACATAGGCAGTAAAAAGTAAGATGAATTAACATAGGTCACTAGTAAGCGTCCGAATTGAGAGTCAAACTCGTGAGTTTGGATTCAGAATCAGTACCCTAAACCACTACATTTAGAATGCAAGTGACAAGCGTTGAATTTGAAACAAAGAAAAGTAGGCGTGGCATTATAACAAGCAAATTGAGGGGACTAGCAGCATTTTAAACAAAATGTCATTAGATGCATATATCCCTTCTAGTTCCTACCATTTCAAATACTGGAACATTTCACAATAAAATAAATACTTTAAAAAATCCAGTAAGTGATTTAGCATAACTCTCCACCATTTATGATCCATCTATAGTATCTCATTTGATTCTTACAGCAAACGATGTAAAGGGTACTACTGGCTTTTTTTTTTTTTTCAACAAGTGGGATAAACTGAAGAGGAGAGCGGGAAGGAGTTAATTTTGTCAAAGTTACTCTGATAGAATGTGGCGGAGCTGGAGCTCAAAGCTAGACAATCCTTTCACTCCAAACTTGGTGTTCTTCCTACTTTGCTATCTGATTTTCTACCAAGCACTCATTCTTTTGAAAATAACAGCATCTATACACCCTTAGCATTTGTCATGAAGTTCTCTAAGTTTGTCTAATTATTCCTGAAGAGAGCATAACATAAGAATCAGAGAAATCTAACTCTCCAAGAGACACGTGTCCACTCTGGACTGACTTCCTGATTTCCCCACTGTCTGCACCAAGTCCACTCACTGTATTGAACCCAGAAACACTAATAGTTTGTTCACAGGGGCTGCTTCAGACTTATTTCTCTATTACTTTTGAGAACCAGTTCCCTGAGGCGGTAACAAAGCTTCCGCGCAGCCCTTTCATCATCCCATCCAAAATATAAAGCATCTTTTAGCTTTGAAATTGAGCATCACTAGGGCTGGAAAGGCATAAATTATCCCGTGTTCCTATGAGTCACATATTTTAACAAAGCCCAACTTGTAATCTTTTGTCACAATGTTGTAAAAGCTTTTCTTCAGTATTATTCCTGTTCTTGCTTAAGTTATTAGGAATAATTTAAGCTATAATTAAAAATAACATTTTAGCTCCCATTCTTCCGGTAGGCACTCTACAAATTATTTTTGTTTACTTCAATCCTGCACTGTGAAATTACCAATGAACGTTTGGATTTTCGTCAAAACATAATACCTTTTTTATTAAGTACAAAAAAAAAAGAAAAATGAAATTCATTGCCATTGTTCTTAGTTGTTTTCTTTTCCCCAAGATAACCTAAATAATTTAGCTTCATAAACTACCAGACTTCGCTTTGGAAAAGAAGGCCTGAAGAGTTCGTCTGTTGATTGAACCTAGATGTTCAGGTTTCCTGATTAACGATACATGAACGTGAGGAGCCATAAGCAGATGTTATGTAGTAGTATCTTGTGCAGAGGTCTGCTCTTCTGACTGTCCAGTTCTCCAGACTCCAGCTCACTTCCCAGGAGATGGTAGATAGCCTCCAGCAATTGCCTATTGACACAGTTGATTGGAACCAAAAACTCCATACATGCATAGCATAACCCCTGGGAGAGTAAAATCATCTAAGTAGAGCTGGATTTGAGAAGATCTTATGAAGCTGGAATTATCTCAGCATGTCTAGAGGCAGCTGTGATTTAAAAAAAAAATATGGTGCATATGGTTCTTAGGCTTCTGGATCAATAACTTGGGAGTATGCAGGAAGATGAGCCATTTCATTTCTTCTGCAAGGTAAGAGATATTTCTATCCAAAAATAGCTCCCTTCACTTAAATAGCAAAGTCATACCAACTGAAACGCCTCTTCCAGCTTCATTTGGAGTCATAGATCACCTTTTAAAATGCAGATATCTTGGACCACTTAAGGGGTTGATACTTTAGTGGAAAAATCCTTCAGATTACTTTTTTCCCTAACATTGAATAAAATCCATCCACTCCAAGGACAGTTGAAAGTCAAGAATCCTTTGTATTGATTGTGTTAGGCAATGCTGTACTTTCCTGCACTTCTGCAAGAATGGAAAAGATACTGTTTAAGGAAAATTAGTCAACATCTGTTTGGTTATGGATTATATCATTACAAAATAATAGACAAGCGCAATCACAGACCCAAGAATTCTGCTAAGTCAGTTTGTCAAGAATTCCCCACCCTTGATGGGTGTCACCCTGATAGCTCACCTTGATAGCTGATTGGATTCCCCATTCCCACCCTTTATATCTAATACCTCTGGTCTGCCTTCTGTAAGAATTCTAATAGTAAGTTTAGTAAGGACCCCCCTATTCTTGATGTCTCCTCTTAGTAATTTTCCATCTACTGACCCTCTCACTTTGCTTCCTGGCTATAAATCCCCAACTGTCTTTGTTGTATTGGAGTTGAACCTAATCTCTCTCCCCTGTTCAATACCCCCTTTGCAATAGTCTTGATGAAAGTCTTCCTTACCATTTTAACAAGTGTCAGGATAATTTTTCTTTAACATTAATTATTAGAAAGTTCTCCTTCATGTTGAGCCGAGAACCTATTATCGCTTCCTCCCCACTCATCCTAGCACTTTCCTTTTGAAATATAAATAATGTTTCTATTCCTTCGTTCACATGAAATCTTTCAAATACATGAAGAAAGAGGTCACATAAATCAAATCCTCTTTATTTCAGGTTAAATGTGTCCATTTTCTTCAGAGTTCCATTGATTACCATTTTGGTCCCTCTTCTATGAACATGTTTGAATATGTCATGGTGACAGTCATAATACTTCAAAAGTAAGCATACAATCTGAGGACACACTGACACCATTATCTTTCGTGGTCTAAGCCCTGCAATTCTATGAAGTTGACCTGAGATGTAGTTCACAGATGCATTACATGTTGCAGGTGCGTCACACCTTGGCACACAAATACTGATATGAATCTGGATTTTCTCTAACCTTGAATCTTTGCAGTTGATTTTTTTAAACTAAGTACAGGATTTAAAAATAAGATGGAATTATTCAGGATAGACTTCCCCAAAAAGGCATCTCTAGTCATCTCATGAAACAATGATGGACATGTGTCTTGTGAACTGAGGCTTGAAAGAGATGATGGACACTAATGATGAAGCGTGAATATTTTCTAATGGTAGGGTGGAAGACAGAAAGACATGGAGAAGGGAATTAAAGATAGTAATAGCTCAGCTAAAAGCTGATTTATCATTACTCATTGCTTTGCTTCCTTCTTTACCCATACGCCATTTGCTAATTCCTTTCTCCAAGACTTGCACCCCTTTCTTCAATACTGGGGAATTTGTCTCCAAAGCACCTTAGACCCTGATTATGCCAGTTTTCAAACTGTACTTTTTTTCAACATGTATTACTATTTTTCTGAAACAAAAAAGCAATTTAGTAGAGAAAGTTTTGAAAGTATAGAAAAGCACCTTTGATCAGAATTTTATTTATATATAGCTATTCATAGGGATATGTATATATATCACTGAATAGCATATATAAATATACATATATATTTATGTCACTATATATATATGTTACTTATATATGTAATAAAAATTTTCCCTTATTCCCTACAGATTTCACTTTCCAGCAAGAACCATTGCAATTTACTTGTCTGGGTCCATCCTTTAAGCTACAGATCCTTTGAACATGTAAACTGAATTTATTCAAGGTTGTTAAACCCACGATCAAAGATAAAGTCTGTATGAAGATGAGACCCATTAAGTGTTAAGTCTTACCAGGCAAAACTTCAATATGCAGCCAGTATTGCCTATGACATATCATATAGAAATAATACGTAAGGGTGAAAAGGAGAATTCTCTACCCCATAACACAATTACTAAATGAGTGAGAAGATATTTTTGTCTGAAAAAACCTGGGCACAAACTAAGCATTCTTTTTTTTTTTTTTTAAGATTTTATTTATTTATTTGACAGAGATAGAGACAGCCAGTGAGAGAGGGAACACAAGCAGGGGGAGTGGGAGAGGAAGAAGCAGGCTCCCAGCGGAGGAGACTGATGTGGGGCTCGATCCCAGAACGCTGGGATCACGCCCTGAGCCGAAGGCAGATGCTTAACCGCTGTGCCACCCAGGCGCCCCCAAACTAAGCATTCTTGATGCCATTTAGACTTTTAAAAATTACTCTGGGAAATAAGCATGAGTCGCACCCTGATAGAGGAATTTCGCCTAAAGACACAGTGTTGTTAGGATTTGCACATCTCAGCAGCAAGCAACAGCACTAAAAATGAAAATTGGATTTAACTATAGCAACAAACATTGTCACATAGGGTAGACAGGACAAAAGTAACCAGGAGAACAAGCGTTAGATGATAAAAGCTCAGTATCTTGGCAACCTTTTGTGTTGCATTATTTTTTTAAAAAATGGATTATATTGTGCTCTATATCTAATTTATTCAGCCACTTGCTGAGTGGTCGCAGCATTAGAACCACGGAAACTGTATGTCATCTTGACATTATAAGTATTTCTTAAATACAGTAATACTTGTTTTATTTTTTCTTGTTTAGTTTTGCTGCGGTGGGAAGAAACCCTTCAAGAGGTACTTACTGGATTAACTCGACTATGCTGCCTGGCTGACAAGTCACTATTTTGTCTATTTTTTTTGAAGTTTTGAGAAATATTTCTGAATATTTCTAGTAGAGAAAGACTGGAGAAAGACTGGAGACAATATGACTTCAGCCTCCTCTTGTTGGCTATTAATATGTTTGAAAGAACTCTCCGGGATTTAATTCATTAGTCTAAGCATATCTGTGAAATACATTTACAAACTGTATGGTAAAGGCATAAGTAAACAGGGTCACTGAAAGACAAACAGGTACTTAATTAATTCCACAAATAGTAAATGCCGTTTCTGTGTGGGGCACTGTCGTGGGTGCTACCTCCGTGGGTACAGAGAGATATGACCAAGTCCCAGCCCTCGTGTAGTTCATAGACCCGTAGCAAATCATAGTCTCTAATAATTTTCATGATTTATATCTTTCGAAGATCTTTTACATCGAACACGAAGTGAATAGCTTAAAGTTTATTTATGCATCATTCATAACTAGCTGGCCTCTTAGACACTGTTCAGAAGGAGTGCTAACCATTGTTGAGTTCATACATCTCGGCTCCTCCTCTTCCATCAAGGTTTTGAACTGTGGATGCTCAAAGCAGCTCAAAGGCAAATCAAAGAACCTCTGTGAAGCATACCTCCCTCCCTATTCCCCAAGTGTGACTGACAGGTTGAGTCAGATCAACTAAAACCTTCTCTCAAATTTGTAAAAATCAGACCAGGGTTTTCACCTGAGGCTGTGTCATGTATGCAGTGCCCTAAAGTTCTTCTTCTTCTTCTTTTTATAAAGGTATGAACATCTCTTCTTTTTAAAAAATAAACTTTACACCCAGCGCGGGGCTTGAACTGAAAGACCCTGAGATCAAGAGTCACATGCTCCATGGACCAAGCCAACCAGGGGCTCCCTGAATTTCTGGATATAGATTCTTACCCTCCTATAATAACCATCTGGCAGATCGTAATTTAATTAATGCAAACTAATGTGTGTGGTGCTCTTAATCTCTTTTTCTATGTAATTTCTTTTCCCTGTTAGTTCTTTTACCCATATCACTCTGCCTAGTGCAGTAAAAACTTGTCAAATCTAGGAGGGAATGAATGAACGAACGAATGAATGAATAATACTTTACCCTTTCTGCTATCCCCTGGAGAGCATGCCCCACCCGAGTTTGCTCCGTGCTATTCTCTTCGAATCACGCCCCAACAATGCTGTGATTGCAAATGAGTCATCCTCCCAACCCCCAACCTATAGACGAGTGATTCCAAAAGCTGTCTGTTGTCTGTTGTCTCCTCACATTTCTCATGCTTTCTGTGTTTTTGTTTTTTTGTGAAACACTCCACATCCCAGTGATTTCTAGTAGCTACCTAGAAATATGTCTAAACCTTTTAACTTAACATTCTTCAGTTTTGTTATTCTTATTTCAATGTTGTCTTCCCATCCCCTCTTCTGAGTCTTCAGATTTTAAAATTCTACCTCCACTAAAATCTACCGACGCATTTGAGCACTTTGCATCTATTGCCCTAATTCTCACTGTAACTTTAGGATGCGGACATAAGAAAACGGAGCCTCCAGTGGGGTGAGTGGCTGGCCCAGCCCTGCAGCTGAGATGGTTAAACCTGATTTCAGAGGGGCTCGGTGCCTGCCAAAGCGGGTGCTTTTCCGCCCTGCAATGCATCATCATTTGGCCCAGTTTTTGCCACCTTCTGCCTTCATGTATTTGAAAGACAAAAACACGGACTGATGAAATACTTTGACATTGATCACCCTCTCATGAGAAATAGGAAACCTCCTGTTAAGTTTTCTTGCCCCTGTTGTGCTAGGAGGACTTTCAAATGACTCCTTAATGAAGGAGCTGCATGCAGCGGTGGGAGCTGTAATGTGCAAACACGAATTGGCACTTGGCAATGCTTAATTATATGTATCCTGCTTCCCAATAATGTTCAGATCCCCTCTGTTTATTTTCGTCTTCTGTTCTCTTATTTTCATTGCACGAAAGCCATTCTGTGTCTTCTTCCTCTCCAAAGCAAGTCAAGCATGGCCAGTGGCCCGGCCTGCACTTTGAGATTTTCAATATTATCTCCTGTCTCATTTGATAGCACTGTGCCTCTCGCTACTGCTTTTCTGGAGGACGCTTTATAGATTTTAAATATTCCCGTCTTTGGTTTGTCCGCTATTGTCAAAATGATGTTATCTGCATAAGGCACCCAGGCTTATTAACTACCCTCTGATAGCATCTTTTTTTTTAATCATTTCCATTTGTCTTCTCTCCGATTTGTTATTTTCTTTTGAGAGGGTCTACAGAACACACACGAAACTAAAGGGCTGTGGGTAGACTTGCCCCGCCCTCCTGTCCCGTTAGTTCATTTCCTCCCCCGCCCGGTGGGCATTAGAACGTGGGTCACTTTGATATATAACATCCGCACTTATTTTAGCAGCTTGTCTGCCAAACGCTGTTTTGGATTTAAAGAAAGAATTATTGTAGTTAATCATCAAAGCCATATTTTTGAATAAACTAATTAATAATTTTCCCACCTCTCTCTTTTGGCCTGTTTCAGATCTCCTCTGAGATTCACAAGCAGCTATTTTGGGATCTCTGACATATCATTTGCCCCGTGTGTCACGCCTTCTGCTCAGCTTGCCAACCTTTGCAGTGAGTTGTCTACGTTAAGTGTTGTGATCAGTATTCAGTTATGTTCGTGGTCTCTGGGTTCTAATGCTTTTCCTCTCTCCTTTATGATTATTATAGGTAGTTTTCCTTGTGCTGACCTTTTGACCTTTTATTCATATACCTTTAATCCAGAGGCTTTTTAGAATTCCTTTTTTTAAAATAATTTTTACTTTGTCATATTAGTCACCATACAGTACATCCCCAGTTTTTGATGTAAAGTTCGATGATTCATTATTTGCGTATAACACCCAGTGCACCATGCAATATGTGCCCTCCTTACTACCCATCACCAGCCTATCCCAATCCCCCACCCCCTCCCCTCTGAAGCCCTCAGTTTGTTTCCCAGAGTCCACAGTCTCTCATGGTTCACCCCCTCTTCTGTTTACCTCCCTTCATTCTTCCCTTCCTTCTCCTACCAATCTTCCTATTTCTTATGTTCCATAAATGAGTGAAACCATATGATAATTGTCTTTCTCTGCTTGACTTATTTCACTTAGTATAATCTCCTCCAGTCCCGTCCATGTTGCAGTAAATGTTGGGTAATCGTTCTTTCTGATAGCTGACTAATATTCCATTGTATAAATGGACCACAACTTCTTAATCCAGTCATCCGTTGAAGGGCATCTCGGCTCCTTCCACAATTTAGCTATTGTGGACAATGCTGCTATGAACCCTGGGGTGCATATGGCTCTTCTCTTCACTATGTCTGTATCTTTGGGGTAAATACCCAGTAGTGCAATTGCTGGATCACAGGGTAGCTCAATTTTTAATTTTTTAAGGGACCTCCACACTGTTTTCCAAAGTGGCTGTACCAACTTGCATTCCCACCAACAGTGTAAGAGGGATCCCCTTTCTCCACATCCTCTCCAACATTTGTTGTTTCTTGCTTTGTCAATTTTTGCCATTCTAACTGGTGTAAGGTGGTATCTCAATGTGGTTTTGATTTGAATTTCCCTGATGGCTAATGATTTTGAACGTTTTTTCATGTGTCTGTTAGCCATTTGTATGTCTTCATTGGAAAAGTGTCTCTTCATATCTTCTGCCCGTTTTTTTATTTGATTATTTGTTTCACATGTATTGAGTTTGAGAAGTTCTTTGTAGATCTTGGATACCAGTCTTTTATCTGTAGTGCCATTTGCAAATATCTTCTCCCATTCTGTGGGCTGCCTCTTAGTTTTTTTGGCTGTTTCCTTGGCTGTGCAGAAGCTTTTTATCTTGATGAAGTCCCACAATTAATTCCTTTTGTTTAAAGAGCCGAAAGACTCAGCAGAGAACCATCAAATATCAAGCCCAAGAGAAACATCAAATTCTACCTTAATCATTCTGTGCAATTTTTGGGTTAACATGTTTGCCATAGAATAATTTTTGACTTCTTGATTAATTCCTTGGTATTAGCACATATTAATTCTGTTCCATGTGACTTACCATTTTCCTCCCTTGGTTTCTAATTTCTCTTTCTGTACCATCTTATTGTCTGTTTTTAATATGTTAAAATTAAAATCCTAATTTTCTCTTCTTTGTGTATTCCATGTTTTCTATCTGATATTTTATTCTTTTTTTTAAATATTTTATTTATTTATTTGACAGAGATAGAGACAGCCAGTGAGAGAGAGAACACAGCAGGGGAGTGGGAGAGGAAGAAGCAGACTCCCAGCGGAGGAGCCTGATGCGGGGCTCAATCCCAGAACTCCAGGATCACGCCCTGAGCCAAAGGCAGATGCTTA
This sequence comes from Ursus americanus, assembly GCF_024610735.1. Taxonomy (NCBI): domain Eukaryota; kingdom Metazoa; phylum Chordata; class Mammalia; order Carnivora; family Ursidae; genus Ursus; species Ursus americanus. Next base: position 46,701,716 of record NC_142134.1, read on the forward strand.
ACCACTGAGCCACCCAGGCGCCCCTGATATTTTATTCTTGTCTGACATTTTCTTTATACTTCCTACCTTGATGGTATAGACAGATTCTCTCACCTGTATTTAGATTTTTGCTATGTTGGCTTTAACTTATTTTCCCTCCTTTGCTGTTCTGTTCCTGCTCTCTCCATCAAATGGTTCTGCAGTCTTATAGAATATTGACTTTCTTCTTGAAAGCCTTGTCTTTACTCAGCCCCTTTAAAAATCATTTTTCATATCACTTTTAACTTTTTCACTCACTCTCTGACATCTTAAAAGGGCCATCTAAGCTTCACCTCTGAATCAATCCTCGTAGAAATTCTTCCTGTCCTAGCAACTCATCCTCTGTTTACCATTATAGGTTAATTCCTTTAACTCTAAAACTACCCTACAAAAACCTTTATAGACTTTTTTCAAAGAAAAGATTGTCTGCTATTGATTATAAGAGAAGCCAAAACACTGAGATAGAGAGGTAAGTTTCCCATGAAATCTGCCTGGAATTGTTCTGACTGGCAAGGTTGTGGCCCATTCAGATACGCATGCACTTTTTATTACAAGTGGGGCTTTGGAAGGTGAGTCAGACATTACCTCTTTGGACAGACCTGCAACAGGGATGGCAGCTCTAGCATCTTGACTTTGTTATCTTAAATCTCTGGGCTCATCCTCATCATCTCTCCCTTTCTGGTCCAGTGAACTTGGTGTCATTTTTCAAATCTTAGTCTTAGGGCCTGTTTCCTCTTCCTGGAACATTTTGGTCTCTCATCCCAACAATCAGTCATTATACTTTATGCATCAGGTTTCAGTTTAGATGGGGTCTTTTCTGTTCTCATTCCTTGGGTTAGATACTTCTCATATGTGTTCTCATAACACCTTAAAGATAACCCAGGGTAGCTTTTGTCATGCCTTATTATAACTATTTGGTCCCTTGTGCCAGTCTCCAAGTTTTCTAAGAGCACGCGCTCATCTTGGAGGCATCTTCAACATGGTGGCTAGAGGAACAGAGTGGAGTCATGCTAGCTATGACATTTACTGGCTTACGGACTTAGGAGAGTTACCCACTTCTCTGTGCCTCATTTCCTCACCTATAAATCAGGGGTATTATTATACTTGTCTTGTCATTTTGTATTTCTGATAATCAAATGCTTAGAAAAATTCCCGGCTTGACTCATAGTAAGTGCTCTGTAAAGTTTGCTATAAAGTTTACTATAATAATAGTTCTTACTAATTATTATATATAATTATATATAATTCTATTATATGTTACTGTATATAATATATATTACTATATAGTTTTATATTATATTATTAGTCACAGACACATTCGCAGGATATGTAGCACAATATTTGCCATAGAATCGTGCTAAATCAATGCTTGTTGAATAGAAGAACTAATGAAAGAATGAATAATATTAAAAATAATGCATCCAGGGGCGCCTGGGTGGCTCAGTCATTAAGCGTCTGCCTTTGGCTCAGGGCGTGATCCTGGAGTCCTGGGATCGAGCCCTGCATGGGTGTCCTCTGCTGGGAGTCTGCTTCTTCTTCTCCCACTCCCCCTGCTTGTGTTCCCTCTCTCACTGGCTGTCTCTCTCTCTCTGTCAAATAAATAAATGAAAAATCTTTAAGAAAAAAATAATAATGCATTCAGATAAACAACTTAGCAACACAAGAGAATGTGTATAACCTAGAATAAGTAAGAATGGGAACCTCCCAGAGGCTGGATTGCTCTTTTTTCTCTTTTGACTGGCAGATATATCTAGAAAGGAGCAGACTTTCCAGGGGAAACTTCACTAAAAATAACTGGGCACTGATAATTAGTATGTGCTTTGGTGATATCCTTTGTTATCTCAAGAAACTTCCTTTCTGGCCTCTTTCCAAATTATACTTCTGCCAAATTTCTCAGCTTATGAGAAATTTCTGCTTTTCCTATGGCATTATAAGAAGAGGGAACTTCTTTCATATTTTACAACTAAATTCCTCTTACACACTAAACCTATCAACTCTGTCACATTCCCCTTTTTACTGACTTTGTTACAGAGGGTTAGCATGGGCATGCAAATAAACATCCCACAAGCCTATGCTCCTCCACGTTTCCAGCTATTTTTTGTATAGACTCTTTGTTGTTGCTATTATTCTTTCCATTCCTATCGCCTTTATGGATAAGCAACCAAAATCTTCTCAATTGGTTGTATGCATAAAAAAGCAGGGTGTTTGCACATTCCTCATTCTTCCTTTTGAAAAACATGTACTTCACACATCACATTTTCCTTGATATTACTGTATCCAAATCTTAATTTTCCACAATCCGATTTCTTAAAAAAGATTTATTTGTTTATTTATTTTAGAAAGAAAGAGAGAGTGGGTGAGCATATGTGAGCATGGGAAGGGGAGGGGGAGAGGGAGAGGGAGAGAATCTCAAGTAGATTCCATGCTAAGTGCGGAGGTGGCCTGGGGCTCATCTCACCATCCTGAGATCATGACCTAAGCCGAAATCAAGAGTCGGATGCTTAACCACTGAGCCTCCCAGGTGCCCCTTCCACAGCCCACTTTTGCATTTTGCATTTGTTGACTTAATATCTATTAAAAACTTACAATGGGGTATAAGGAAGGTATAAGCCATAGGTCTTTTAAAGCAGTGTCTTGTCTTTTGTAATGTTAATTTAATGGTGTTTTGCATATAGTCATAATAAATGGTAATAGTAATAAAAATTCTAGCAAAAAAATAACATTTAGGGGCACCTGGGTGACTCAGTCGGTTGAGTGTCTGCCTTTGGCTTGGGTCATGGTCCCGGGGTCCTGGGACGGAGTCTCACGTCCGGCTCCTTGCTCAGCCTCTCCTTCTCCATCTACCCCTCCCCCTGCTCAAGATCCCTCACTCTCTCTCAAAAAGATAAATAAAATCTTTAAAAAATAGCATTTATTTAGCCTTTCCTATGTGCCAAGCATTATTCCAAGCATTTTACATATATAAACTCATTTAGTTTTCACAAAAAGCCTATAAGTGCTATATGTATCTCCACTTTATAAATGAGGAAACTGAGTAACAGATCCTAACAACTGCTTGTTATTAAACATACAGTGAATTAAAAAATGTAAAAAAAAATTAAGCAGCATATTATAATTAATCCAATGAGACAAAAATAGTTACTTTTTAATATAGTAGTTTATATAAGCTCCAAGGTGGGAAAGAGAGTTATGATATGTGATGTTCTGAAGTAAGTTTTGAATTATGATTGGTTTGGGCATTGAAGGGTAGAGAACATTTGGAGCATGAGGAGAGAAAGAATAAAAATGCAAAATTAACTAAGTGTGGACTTTGACACTGTCTAATACTTTACACTTATTATCTAATGTGGGCCTCAAATTATTCTCATGAGATAGTTCCTATTATTGCCTCCATTTTATAGAAAAGGAAATCGAGATTCAGAGAGAATCAATATATGACTCAAGGTCACAGATGTACAAACCGAAAAAGGAAATTCAAGAGACCAATAACAAACATGAAAAAAATTCAACCTTACTAGTTAAGAAATACATACTAGTACAAAGAAACACCATTTTCATTATCAAATCAAGCAAGATTTTAAAAAACAATATTGACTAATGATAATAAAATGGTTGTAAACATATATAGCCGACAAGAGTTTTAAATGTCACAAACTGTATGATGAATAATTTGGGAATATATGTGTGTGTATATATGTGTGTGTGTGTGTGTGTGTGTGTTTGTATAGATGGTCCTTAAAATATTCACTACTTTATCTCAATGATTACATTGCTAAAATTCATAAATAAATGAAATTAAAATACAGATGTCCCCTGATACCTGATAGAACATGCCTATGAAAGCTTTTGTAAACCAAAAAGGCATAAATTGAAGACACAGTTACCATTAATTTACATGGAAAAGATTTTGAGCATTCTCAGACCCCACAAATAGTCTCTCTGAAGCTTTTCTGAACCTTAGGACACCTCTTGCTCACAGATGCACACAGTAAATCGAGATGAAGCACAGATACTCACAAACACAGTTCAGAGCTCTGGCAGCTCGCTGCTGAGATGCTGAGTGTAGGTCCCGGAGAAGGAGCTTAGCGGGGCCCCTCTTGCTACTGCGGTGTGTGCTGCCTCCATAACAGCTTGCTGCAAAACAAATGTTGAACATTATTTTCACTTTTCACCTTGCATCCTAAAAGCAAAAATCCTCTCCGATTTCTTTCGGTCAGCAAAAACAGGTAATAATACAGGTCTTTTGTGAAAGTGAAGTGGTGTGACACAAAGTTTTAAAGAGTGGGGGATATCGAGGGCACCTCGGTGGCACAGTCGGTTAAGCACCTGACTCTTGGTTTCAGCTCAGGTCATGATCTCAGGGTCTTGAGATCAAGCCCTGTGTTCACATCAGGCTCCTCACTCAGAGGGGAGTCTGCTTAGGACTCTCTCTCACTCTCTCTCTGAACCCCCATTCCCTCTCTCTCTCTAACAAACAAATAAATAAATCTTTAAAAAATGGGGGATAACTGTATGAATATTTACTTAAAGTGTTTTCACTGTGGCTGAATTTACGCTGGGAAAAAGCTGGAGATTAACTCAAGTTTGAAAACTAATTAGATGACTGGTTATATATATTTTAGTGAACCTTTATGTAACGAAATGTTATATTGCTGTAAAGATGGTGCCTTCAAGGCTGATCTTTCAGAAACATTATTAAAGGTTAGAAGTCAGATATAAACAACATTGTATTATTCTGATTACGCTCTGCTAAAGTAACAACAGCTTAGAGGCTTAAAACACAATAAAGATTCCTTACTCATTCATGCAACAACTGCTGTGGGTTCAGCGTGCTCCGTGGCAAGTGGTGACGTGGGGCCTCAGTCAGCTTTCATGTGGTGGCCCTGCCAGATCAACCTGAGGTTTCAGGGTTCACCCCCATTCTTCAGTGCCTCAATCCAGCAACCTCAATTAGCCCTGTGGTTCTGGCTAACTCCAAAAGAGATGGGAAATGCATTTCTTCACCTGCCATAGAACGAGAAAATTAGTGAGATAACATTTTCTAAAACAGGTATATAGTGTCGGTCTCAATTTTTTTATTGTTTGTAACAGCATTTATATGTCTATAGATGGATATAGCGATATCTACATACCTATGTGTCTAAACCGAGGGTCAGCTCAAGACGGCCCTTGTCAAATCTGGCTAGCTACCTGTTTTTATGCAACCAACCAGCGAAGAATGGTCTTTAACATAATTAAATGGTTGTATAATATTTGGTGATACATGAAAATTATCTGTAATTCAAATTTCAGAGTCCATAAATAAAATTTTATTGGAAACACAGTCATGAACCTTCATTTACATTTGTCTTTGATTTCAGATTCAGCAGAAGAGCTGAGTTGTCACTGCAGAGATCATGAGCCTAAAATGTTTACTATTTAGGCCTTTACACAGTTTGCTGACCCACTGCCCTAAATACGTAGGAAACAGAGGCATAAAAACAAAATTGTCATAGTACTTATTTGAATGTTTGGGATTTAAGATATTTTTTAGTCTTTAGTACTGTCTTCTATTCTCTAAAACTTCCACAATGAATAGATATTATGGCCATATTTGGGGAAAATTGGAAAAATTAATAAAAATAAAAGTAACTCATATGTGGAATCACTAAGAATATTCTTACATGAGTAGTTGCAAATAGCTACCTTCTCTCTGGAGGCCTCCAGCCTAGCACAAGAGATGAGGGAATCATTACCAGGGACAGGGCTGGCTTCCTTTCCAGTCTCGTGTCCCAGTCGTCTCCCCCTCATTCCAGGCTCTAGCCACACTTCCTTTCTCTCTCTGCAAATAAACCCAACTCATTCTGTCATCGTGGCCTCTACACTTGCATCTCCCTGGAGAGCCCTTCTTCCAGATTTTCACATGGCTGACAACTTTGTCATTCAGATCTTAGCACAAATGTCACCTCATGAGAGATCTCCCCTGACTCCTCTGTGTAATGTTGTTCTCTATCACCGTCAGTCTCCATCACATTTTCCTGTTTTTTCCCCTCTGTGCACATACCACTATCTGCTTTATTTCGTTTGTCTATTTATATTCTAATTGTCCGTGAGAACTAAAAATCCATGACTGCAGACTCCTTATCAGTCGTCTGTCACTGCTCTATCCTAGAACATGGGACAATGAATAGCAAAGGACCTATATAGAGAGACTGAAAGAATGATAATTGTTTCCATTATAACGTTAATGTGTAATGTTATATACACGCTGACATCTTGAAGAATCCCTGTGGAAAGCCAAATTCCTTCTGGGGAAAGCTTCTCTACTCAGCAAAATCCCTAATTTTGTGTTAGCATCTGCTAACAATTGAATTTTGAATCTAACTGTGCCAGTGATGAAAAAAGTCAATGGTTCTTATATCTGACATGATAATATTTGCTGATTGAAGGAAAATATGCAACTGTAAGCAAATTTAGTGAAAATAATTAAGAAAAACTTCTTTGAAAAATCATAACTCACGGGTCCACTAATAATGCTTTATTTTTCCGACCATATGAGGATGACTGGACAAAATGTACGAACGCCTACCTAACCAACACACATTTATTAGGTATCTGATATGTGAAAAGATAAATGAGAAGTGTTACTATTTTTAAGAAACAAAGAAAATGAGGGAGAGAGATCTGAGTAATCAGGTTGTAAAAATGAAATATTATAAAGATAAAATGCATCATCAATATAAATTTAAGATACTGTAATAGCCAAATTTATCTTACAAGAATCATATCTCCAAGTCTTAACTGCTAATGGGAGAAAGTTAGATATTCTTGGAGGTCAAAATGAAACTAAATTTTTGCAACTTAACCTTTTGCTTATGGGATTTCTGAACTTTCTTTACTGTTAGAGGAGGACAGATAAGACTCTATGGTTTAACCAAAAAGGAAGTTCTTACAACCCTTTATTCTTGAGGACTAAGACCTCACCCTCTTCTTCATGTTCCAGTCTAGGGACTGTTGTCTCTGATTCCTCTGTTTTTTCCTATAATATGTATTCATATAACATCTTTCAAAATATATAAAACCAGCTTTTGTCAAAAATAAGTTTACCGGATCCAGGCGTTCAGAAAAATAAAAATGTGCAGGAGGAAGCAAACTCCATGGATGGCTGCAGTGTCCTGCCCTTTCTCTAAAAGTCTTTATCCGTCACATGCCTTTACATTTCTTCCAACTCATAATTCTCATCTTTTTTTTTTTTTTTGCATGCATCCACTTAGATTCGACATCAATCTTCTTTTTTAAAGGGTCCATACTTAAGGATAAAGATTTAGTATTAGTGTCAATTGAATGACACTCCCATGAAATACAGTTGGTGGAGGAGGGGTGCATTCCATGTCCAAAAGTAAAAAAATACCTCATTTGGGAAGTGGCAACTGTGACCTGCTCTCCTTGGAAAATGTTTGGATGCTTAGTGCAATGCAAACGACCTTGGTCTGTTATGTGGAAAAAGATAAATCTCACAAGCTGTTATTTATCACTCAAAGAAATATTAAAACCCAACTTGGTGGTCCCAGAAGGATATTTAAAGTCCTATCATTACAATTTTGACAGATAAGATGTTTTTGTCTATGCTTTTTGGGAATGTCTCTCACAAACAGCATTCACAATACAATGACTTTTATAAACCAGATGTTACAGTTTCTCTTCCAACACTATCACAAAGTCAGCTATGTCCGTTAAAATCTATTTCCTACTCTTCCTGCGGATAAAATAAACAACTCTACTGTATTCCGTCTCTGCTGTGGTCAGCTGAGCCATGTGACTATGCTATCAATGTGAGGTGAAGAGATATTACGTGCACCACTTCTAGGCCTGGACCGTAAACACCTGCACCCCTCCGAATGCCAACTGAATGTCGACCCAGGCTGCAGAAGACTTAGCTATCTTTAATGCCTTCCTCCCAAACTGTCCAGTCGGTGAATGAGATGTGAAGCAAGGTGGCCCCCATCGCTCCCACTGCCTATAAAGTTCATGTTACATGTAAATTTGCAGACAACCGGGGTGCTTACTGATCGAAGATGAAAAAAATCCTGGTTTAAAGCATACAGCGACACAGTGTTTGGAACAGTCTTGAGAAAGCGCTCCATCAATTTTTCACAATTTAAAAAAAAACGTTATTGCTAAATATCAAATGAGATAATAATGTGGAAGCACTCTGTAAAGTGGTAAAGGGCTGTACCCATTGTTGAGAGTATCATCTACATAAATGCCTCACATTTCCTTGGTGCTATTGTGACAATAGTCCAGTGTCACATTATTGTAACTGAAGGATAATTCTCGGAATACTTTGTCTATTGAAGGCATGGATAGAAATTACATAAAGGACCCTTCATTCCATAGACAAGATTCAAGTTAAGTAGCGTTAGCATAAACAAAAGAGGAGTCCAATGATTGAATGCCCATAGCAATTCTCTAGGTCAAGATAGAGGCCGATGTGTAGAACAGTTTAAATTACTGCTTCTCATGTTCTATTTTACTTTGGGGATCTCAAGCTGCCATTATAACACCTTTCACTAGACTGAACTTGCAATTGAAAATAAATCAATCTTGAGGTGATTGAAATTACTATTGCCTGACTTCTCTTACTTTGTCATTCCACAGGAAGCCAGTATGGGCAGTGGACAGAGAAGGAACTGACATTTTTTCTTTCATTTTGTGGCATCACAGGCTTCGAGAAAAATTAATCATAATGCTATTTTTTTCTATGAGCACTAATACACGAATTACAAATTTTAGTATATGTTTTCCATATATATTTTAGATAGATTTTCCTCAGTTCATATGTTCTCTGAACTCAACATTGAAATCTCCTTTGAGTTCCAGACCTTACAATTGAAAAACAAAAAAAACCTGATATAGTATTTATATGTATATATCAATATATAATATTGACAAAGTGGATTTATAAATATGGAAATAGTGCAGATAAATAAATATTAATCCCATGGATGACCCAAATTTTCTACATCATTTTCTTGATTAATTTACTCATTAACAATATTCATTTTCTTTGAATTCATTAATTCGTTTATTCTGCATAGCATTTAGATATTCACTCATAGAACTTCATTTTTGCCCCCATTGACTTCTTTAAGCCCTTTCGGCCTTTTAAAGACAATAAAGAGAAAAAATTAGTAAGTAGCTTTTACTAACTCATAGCTGTGTTTGTCCCTCCCTTTCGTTCATTCCTTTCGATCCAAGCAACCAATATGTTCTTTTCATTTGCCTCCTCGTCTCTCCGATTTTACCTCTTATTTCCCCCGCACCATGCACGTCTCATCCTCACTATCTCACACCTGCAGCAAGACTTTCGCCACCCTGCCAACTTCCGGACACGATTCTCTTTTCCCCTCTCTACCTCCACACATTTCTTTGACCAGATCCCAGCCCCTGAAGGATATACACCACGCTGCAAAATTGTTCAAGAATCTGTTCTCATTCTCACTATCTCTTGCAAGTGTTACCAAACCCTGATATTGTTACTCTTACGAAAATGAGTTCTGGCACTAAAGTGAACACATGTAAAGATGTTTCTTTGCTGCTCAACCCCATAGACACCACTGTATGCTAATCCTCACTGTAAATTGCCAGAAAGGTATAGAGTCTGGGTATAGGGTGTAGAGGGAATAGAGCAGTTCCCAAATAGAATATGTTTTTATTCTGGGGGGGAAGGGAGATAACATTAATATCCAACAGAATGCCAGTGTTTTTCAAAACACCATTAAAGGAAAGCTAATCTACAAAAATCACTTTGAAAAAGCCTGTTGTTAAAATCTGGCCATCAACTCACCCATTTTAAAAATCTCAATAATTGTCAAGAGCCATAATCTAGGTGCTCTCGTGGCATGGTCTGCACAAGGCCTGTTCATCTCCACTTCTGTGGAATTGTTTCCACTTCGGGCATGAATCATTCCCAGCAAAGACCATCTTCCTTTTCTTCTTCACTAGTTATTGCCAGACTGCTATGATTTAGGTCAAAATCCGCCTGGCCCAAAAAACCTTTCTTAATGCTCTCCACTTTAGGCCATTATGCTTTATTTTAGAGCCATAGTAGATATGCAACTTTTTACATCTCCAAGAATTATATCCTCTTAGATATCAATCTTGTCTTTCTGATTGCACTTCTTTTTGAAGTGTGAAGTTTCTTTTTTTTTTTTTTTGCTTAATCCTTACTGTTTATGCCTCTAAAATAAGTTGCAAGTAGTAATTTTTTGATGTGATGTTTTCCTCATATATTAGTTGTTCATATCTACAAATGTAAAATATCCTTCTGGCCGCTAAACTGAGGAAGACCCTGTCAATATCCCTGGATGCATTTTAAATGGAAGGTAACAGCCTGGTGAGCGAACAGCTGGCAGTGACAGGACGGCGACAGACGTTCAGTACTTTCACGTAAGTGAACAGCACTCCGGGCAGCTTCTGCTCGACGCAAGAAAACATCTTGCAAGAGACTCTAGAAGAAGAAGGAACAAAGTGGTTTTCAACAGGGACTTCACCTATAGTGTTCTATAAGCTAAGGGACACTATATGCATAGATATCCTACGTGTAATACAAATTATGTAAATTTAAGTATCAAGGAATTAATGCATTTAAGAATGAGATATATTAAAATTTTAGCATTTGTTCATTCTGAGTGATAGATACATGAAGGAGTATTGTGTCCTGTGTAACTTTATATTCATATTTCTTCTAAAAAATGAAGATAGCAAACCATTCTGCATAATTAACAAGGTTTTTTGGTGAGATCAATTTATACCTTGATGTCACTTTGACTCCTATAAATCACTTTGTTTTGAGTCTATACTCTGCAGGCAGGTTTCTGAGCGTAATTGCCTCCCTCGGTGTACTGCTCTGCGTGAGCTATAGCTTTCATTTCAATACTTTAACATCTTGTTATATAATTGAACAATGTGGTGATTAAGGATGCTGACCCCCCATGCAGTCGAAATCTGCATATAACTTCTGACTCCTCAAAAACTTAACTACTGATAGCCTACTGTGGACTAGAAGCCTTCCCAATAATATAGTCAATTAATACACATTTCATAGGCTATATGTATTAGATACTATGTTCTTTCAATAAAGTATGATGGAGAATGGAGTATGTTATTAAGAAAATCATAAGGAAGAAAAATACCTTTACAGTACTGGCCTGTATTGAAAAAAGTCTGCCTCTGAGCGGACCTGCACCATTCCAGCTGCATAGCTGGAGGGTCTGCTGGTGCTTCCTGTGCCCATGAGTCTGCCCCAGACAGACATCTATACTTGATGTCCTGAAAAATTGTCCAGCTTTCTGAGTCTGTCAGGATGAGAGTCAGACTGTAAAGCAGTGTTTCTCAAGGTGTGCTCAAAGGACAACCTACAGAAGAATCATCTGGGCAAGGGTCTGGCTTTTAGGTCTGGTGAATGGGAGTCTCCATGCATGAATCCCAGGCATCCGTGTCCACATTCTCACGCACACAAGAAGGAACATTGTCCCTACACCAGTGAGTCAAGGTCCCTTGCTGGTTTTCTTACTACAGGCATTAGGCTTCTCTTGCTAATGCTTCAATCTTAGGAAATTATTTTTTATTGCAACTACATTAAAATTTACTACTCGATGGACACCCTGATGCAAAATTTCCTGTACAACTTATTGTCAAATGTTAAAAATAGAAAACTCTTCTGGAGAACAGAATTCTGTAATTATAAAACATAATTTTATAGGGAAAACATGACTCATTATGATACTTGTGGTATAATAACTTCTTTATAATTTTTATGCTTAAGCAAATGCCTATTTCACTGTATAAAATCTATTCTCTGTATTATTGTGTCATTTCACTAAAATTAGACAGAGGCACAGTTAACATTTTTTTTAAAGAAAGAAGACAATAAAAGTAAGACAATACCCTAAGGATTAAAACATTATAATTTTGACTCAATGACTTGGACTTAACTTACTTATCCAGACGTTTTTTAAATTTGACTCGTCCCCAAAAATGTTTTGGCACAGTGTCAAATTGCAGAATTTAAAAAATATTTTAAAGCAATATTATTCAAGGTATGTTCTGTGGAGCGTGAGTGACCTCGCCGCACTCTGAAAGAGGATATTTAAGATTTCTTTTTGACTAACATCTGAGAACCAGTTAGCATTGCTCTGTGTTCTCAGGGTCTTGTCTCCTAGATGCTTTGTGTTAAAAGGGCAGCAGAGAAAAAAAGCCACAATGGGAACTCTTCTCAGAAATATTCTACTACTGTCCTTGTATATACACTCCTTTTCTGCTAAAAGGTAAATCTTAAATAATTTTAAGTAGAATAGAAATCTAGGAAGTTTATTTTTATAAAGGTGATAAATGAGGTAATTTTTATCAATAAGAGAGTGTAGGTCATGAATGTTTGGCTTTAGAAATCTCATAAAGATATGAAATAGCATCATTATTATATTTTACATAAAATGCATTCTTTTCTCGTTCAAAATTATCTTAATTCAGTGCCCACACCACTCTGATTGCCATGATATCTTGCTTTCCCCATTATAAATAATTAAATTCCACAAAAACTTACGACTTAAGTCCTTAAGAGAAAGTATTTCCTGTCTTAAAGTCATGGTAGGTTTTTAAAATATTTTATATGAGTAGAAATTCTCTTTTGTGATGAAATTTATACATTTCACTCTGTAGTTTAAAGTCCATGCTTAGACGACATCATTATTTTCCTCAGTAAAATTGATGTACAGTATTGTTCAGAGGAGGCTGAAGTAAGGGCTTGTGTACATGTCGTTTGTGGGAAAGGTGAAAGGTCACTGTCAAGCCTGAAGAAGCTGTACAAATTAAAGAAGATCGTCGTCTGAATTCCATGTGTCACTCACCCCCAGCAGTAGCATGAACATCTAGAGAGGGAGAGAGTTAGGTAGCTAGGGAGCCTGCTAGTTAGATAGCTAGACAGCTAAACAGCTACTAGACAGCTAGCTAGACAAAGAGCAGAGAGACTATATAAACTCTATAAACACATGTATTTACTATCTTTACTCACATACAGATATGCAATATTTATTTTTTTTCTTGGTGCCTGTAAACAAGATGAATGCACTTTGTTACTGTTTGTTGCTTTTCCCGTTCCCCCTCCAGTTTCTCAGGAGCAGAGGTTAATTTAATCCTAAGGCCTGGGCACACTGTCATCGTTGGTCAGCGCAAGGTCCTGTCCTCTTTTACACTCACTGTATCCCAGATCCTCATTTACTTTCTTCTCTCCCTTTCCAAAAGTACCTTCTACAATTCATCTGGTATATTTTCCTGAATATATGAGGTGAACAAAATTTATTTTCATTTTTTAAGCTCTAATTTTTTTGAAAGATTCTATTTATTTATTTGATAGAGAAAACGAGAGAGCAGGAGCATGAGTGGGGGAGGGGGAGGGTTCAGAGGGAGCGGGAGAAGCAGGTTCCCTGCTGAGCAGGAAGCCTGATGTGGGGCTTGATCCCAGGACCCTGAGATCATGACCTGAGCGGAAGGCAGACACTTAACGGACGGAGCCACTCAGGAGCCCCTAAACTCTAATTTTATTAAGAAGTTAGAGAAATGAATGGCTATGTCTAAACAGATAATTTATTTGACCATTTGGATGGAACTAACCAGTTGTTAACATGCAGTTCAGCATTTGCTGAAGTCTTACCCAAGGAAATGCAGAAACCTCCACGTGGTGAGAAACTTCCAGGCCATGTTTTAGGCCTCTTCCAGATATTTTCTCATTTAATTTTCACTATAATTATAATGCACTTTGATAGGCCACATACGAGGCATGAGAAAACTGAAGCTCAGGGTGGCTAAGAGACTTTTTCTAATTTAAAATAGGAAAAAGCTGTGGTAGTGCTGAATAATTTCATGATAATAAATTCTTTCTGAATGAATGAAATAATGACCCCATGCATGAGTAAATGAATTAATATGACACATCCTGCCTCTAATGAGCTTATATTTACCATCTGGGGAATGTTTACTATCTGAGAAAAGAAGAACAATTGGGATAAAATTGGGAAATACAAATCTGACTAATAGTAAAGACCACATGTATTATTTAGATAAATTGGACTATATGAAATCAGGGGAGGTGAGATCAATGTGAGCCATTTTGCAGGGTTCAAACACACAAACAGTCGTGAATTTGTGAATGAAGCCTTTGAAGCTAGGTTAGAAGAGCACAGAAAATATTAGAGAAAAGTAAAATGCTGTGTTCTTGTTTGCTTTTTGCTTTGTTCAAAGTGCACAAAGCAAATATCTGCTGATTGAGGCTCACTTATGCGTAAGTCAATAAAATGGATGGCAGAAGAGCAAGCAAAGCCTTTATGGTTCATGATGCCAATTTCATAATCAATAGCAGTAGCAAAAGCTGCAGTGACTGGTATTGACCATTAAGATGCACAGAAATGAACCACGGAGGTTGTTTTCCATATGCTGTCTTATGCTCTCTCATATGGCCACGTCCTCATGAAGTGGGCTCATGCACTATCGGTCTGGCTGGACTGCATCTTTATTAACCACCCAATTTTCAAAAATTTCTATGAAGTGATTTACAAAGACAAAAATCTGTGCACTCAGCTCTGTTATGGATAAAATTTAGTCCATTTATAAACTTTTCAACAACAAGCTTCCTACACAACTTCTGTACATTACTATGTTTATATGAGCCTTTGTGTAAAAAATAAAATGATAATATTGGTTTTGCTACATTAGAGTTGAGTGAATTATTTGGATAATTTATATAAAATGGGAATATGCCATGATTAAGCTGTGATTATATAAATACCTGATTATTTATAGATTAACTTTCACATACCTGTTTGAACCCCTGCGGACATGCTTTTATACCATTCCTCTCACCTGTATTTTAATTTTTATTAATGGCCTTCATTGGGAGGGGAACTTTTTTTTCTCTACCCTTAAAGATTCTTCTGGCTGATCTAAGAATCAAATTGACATGAGACAGATTAACAGAAGAAAATCAAATTTAATTGCATTATATATGCACAGGAAATCCGTATAAACACGTGAGCTTCCAAAGATAGTCAGGCAAAATGAGATATATATGGCATCTTGAACCAAGCAGAAGAGATAGGGGTCTGGGCCTTCAAAAGGAAGGAAAACAATTCATAGGAAGAAGATGAGTAAAACATTTGGTAAATAAAAGTTTGCTGGGTCATACAGAAACAATGGGACACAGAGAGGAATTTTAACAAACAGACTTGGCTTAGTTGCTCCCTACCATTCTTTATACATATTATATTATAGGTATCCCTGATGATAGCTTCTGTCCTGGAGCAGGTGCTCTATTTAAATTCTTTTAGGCAGTTAGGGGGACTTGCAAAGGTTCTTCCTGAGTCTTTCAGACCTCTATTGTCTTCAGTTTGAAAAATCTGCATGCCTAAATGGCACATGTTGGGGCCACTGATTTTGAGTGCCTAGAGCCCCACGACCTTTGTTAAATTGAAATAAGTCTGTCTTAGACATGCTGAATAGTGCGCTAGTTTAGAGAAGAAATCTGGCATCAGTCAAACCTGGGACTGAATCTTGACTATGTTATTTATTAGCTTTGTGTAATATGCTATACTATTTTGTTTTTTCATCTGAAACAAAAACAAAAACAAAAAAGAAGAAGAAAAAGAAGAAGGATAAGATTAAGAAGTTCATATGTATTTCTTTTAGGTTTAAAAGAGCTAATGCAGGTAAAGTCACTTACCACAGTACCTGGCATAAGGAAACACACAAAAATGATAGCTTTAAAGCTATCTATATTATTTTTCTTATTTACTAGAATCTGCTTCATTCACATCTAATAATCAAGTCACAATTTATAAAGAGGTGTTTGAAATTGAAACAAACTATCTGGACAATTCAGATTTTATAATTTGGATATGAAATACAATGAAATTGAAGTACTGACAAAAAAGTCAATTATCTATTTCAATTTACTGACTGAGACATGCCCTAACTTTGTTAAAATGTAGTCAGACAGACAGACAAAATATGTGCATTTATAGAACAGTTATCACTTCAGTTTTGCATTATTCATTCTCCCTCATTTGTTCTCTAGTACTTGACATGCCTTTAATGCATTTTTAGTTTGGGCATTTTATTAATTGAAATTTCAATTAATCTAAAGTTATCCAGGAGGATTGGAAGCTGCCAAATTTGTTTTTTTTCTTTGAAAACTTCATTGTGCAGTAATATTCATAGCTACACCCACTCTCCAGCAATTTTGAGTTGTGTGGAATGAGTCATGCAGACATATGCATGTGTATTTTTATCTGGCTAGAAAATGTCATGCCCATCGAATTCTCAGTCTTCCAAATACATGCACTTCTGGGCTTCAAACCTCTTTCTCACATGCATGGAATGCAAGATAGGGAATGCTGTTCTATAATGTATGTAAGTTATTTTTTAAATCACCCAGTGGAAACTTTGGTGCTTTGAAATGTTCTTTTAATGAGAACTACCATTATGTTTATAATTTTTTAACAAACCATTTGTATAAAACCTAAGAGAAAAATACTCACAGATCATTATTTGGAACACAAAATATGAGGCTGCCTAATAATTAACAGATATATTTTATTATTTTTGTTTGATATTACATATTTGTGTATGAAATAACACAAAATGTGCAAAGATGGACAACTTATGATTGGATATTTCTAAGAAAGTTGAGCAAAGTCATGATCAAATTGATCAAAAATATTTTTGAATGGTAAGAATGCCTGAAGTTAAATTTCCACATTGATTAATGAAATATTTGCTATATTTATTATCATATTAAATACACCATAATAGGTTGGTTTGGCTACCTTATTTCAACAAAATAATTACTTCTACTTATTACTTTCATCTTTTGAAAATAATTTTATATTATTAGCTTTGTTTAAAGTTCTTTTGACATTTCCCTCACCCTAATACTTCTTAAGATCTTGAGAAAATCAAATACTTTGGTTCAAGATTGTCTTATTAGTCCACGTTAACCATTGAGTTATTTGAAGCAACCTAATCTTACTGATCTTGCTGTACATTCTAATTTCCTTCATCAGGCTGATACAGACCAAAAATAAACAAAGATAGTTTGTTTTTTAGAAGCAATACCATCAAAATATTGCAAAGATAGTGACAATGCCCCTCAACACACATGGGCCCTACCTATCCACCCCCACCTGCACCAAATGTCAAACTTAATTGACTCCAGGCCAGAAGTCAAACTTATCTGCATGAGACTCAATTACCTCGGCATTCTGGCCACAACCACCTTTTCAGCTTCGTCCCCATACACTGCAGGCAGGACTCACCCTTTCCTCAAGCACTCAACACTTCCCAGCTTCTGAGCATGCATGGTCTTCCCAAGGAAAACCAACATTGTAAATTGGTTGGAGGACTGGCTATATGGCTGGAAATGGGGGAAGATAGGGCTGAAGGGGTGAACTGAATCCAAACTATAAAAGGTTTTGACCCTTTGGCTATATATTTTGAGTTGCTTTTATTAAGTGATGGGAAGATATTTATGACCTTATAGTAAGAAAGTACTGGAGAAAGATCAGCTAGGCAACAGTCTATAAGAAATTTTAGAAGACATAAAAAAGTGATAAAATACTGAACAAGGAGAATGCATCTACATGGAAAAGAGGTGGACTACAGTACATTGACAAGAGCATAAATTCATATTCTTGCTGCCCTTCTTACCAGCTGCATAGATTTGGACAAGTTACTCAATTGCTCTGATCTTTACCTCATTTTATCAATGAGGATAATATAGCCACTACTTATGAATTTGTATGAGGATGGGGACTGAACAAAATAATACAAAGTATTTAGCATACAGCCTAGCTCATAGAAAGTCCTCAAGAAATATTGCCTATTTCATTATTATTATTGTAAAGTCAAATGCATTTGACAGCATATTGGCTGTGAATGCCAAGACAAAAGAAAGAATAAAAAATCATTCTAAAATTTCTATCTTGAGTGACTAGAATAAGAATGACATCAACAGAATTTGAGAATACAGAAGGCAAAAGAGCTATAGAAGAGAAGATAATAACCAAATTTTTTGTTGTATCTTCTATTTGAAGGGTTGGTGGAATGGCCAGAGAGAACTTAGTAGGCAGTTAGAACTAGTGGCTCTTGCGGTTAGGAATGAATCACAAACCCACCGTGTTGTAAAAAGGCTATGACAAGATCCAAAGAGATAACTGTATTTTTAATTGTGCTTTTGATAATTATCCAGTGAATTAGTTTTCATTAAACTGATCATCACGATCATACAGGAATCTGCCTTGAATGAAATCTAATGAAAGAGATGCATTATTTCACAATCAAAGCTTATAGTCTCAGGGATACAGACTCTGAGTCATTTTTTACACTTATATAATCGCATTGTATGTTGGTTTTTTTTTTTTTTCCAGAAGAATTCAGGCATAATTTTGTGCAATTTTATCTACAAAAAAAAAAAAATGTTGCTATTGCCTCAGGAACACTAATGACTCAGGGAATCTCCCCGTAATCAAATCAGGGAATTTTCTCAATGTTGATGACACTAAGAATTGAACTGTGCTGTTTGGCTTTAGCTGGGTTCTCAATGAAAATAACATTATTCTTATCCTGGTGATTTGCCAACAAGTTCACTATAACAATTATTCTAAAATATTCCTTGTTTCCTTCACCTGCCCATTCCATTCCTTTACCTCTTTCAGATTATCACATTTCATCTTTCTTTTGAAAACTAAGTTTGATTTCTCAATCTTGTCTATTTTGTGTAGAAAAATTGGTATGATCTCTCTCATCTTCTCCAATCTCTACCTTGCTCACTTTATGGTGCGCCTGAGTGGTTCAGTTGGTTAAGAGTCTGACTCTTGATTTCAGCTCAGGTCATGATCTCGGAGTTGTGAGGTTGAGCCCCATGTTGGGCTCCACGTCAGGCATGGATCCTGCTTAGGATTCTCTCTCTCCCTTTGCCAATGCCACCCATACTCCTGACCCCACACTCACTCTCTCCCTCAAAAAAAAGAAAAAAAAAAGAAAGAAAGAAAAAAAAAGATACTCACTTTATTTTTCTCTTTTGCTGATTTATGAGGTACATGTTTTGAAATTGTGGCCTTCCAGAACAACTCCAAGATCTGAGCCCCTAGTTATCTTTTCATTTTATCATCTTCATTCTCATTGGCTCTGCCCTTAAACTTATCAGGTCTATAATTTCTGAATCATTGCACAGTGAATGTATATCTCATAATGGAAAATAGTAAAATCATTTTGCCCCAAAGATTGAAATGCCCAGGATAACTTCAATAATGAAGCAATGCAAATAAGAAGTTATTCACATTATCTTTATCTGCACCCATAAGAAAAAAATGTTTCTTCTTCCTGCTTAGCATCTTTAGTTCCTATTTTTTGCATGCCTCATAAGATGCTGGTCCTACAATGCCTTATGTTGGACTTATTTCTATGCTGTCTTGCTACACAGCAAACACTTTGAAGCCTCACTTAATTTTTCATATATTCTTAAATGGGTATTGATCATAATATAATGATTGAAGAAAATTTTTTGAAGTAGAGTTGCATTAAGATCCTTATTTTAAAAATATTTTTTAAAGATTTTATTTATTTATTTGACACAGAGAGCGAGCGAGAGCACATGCAGGCCGAGTAGCAGGCAGAGGAGCCCAACTCGGGTTGATTCCAGGACCCTGGGATCGTGACCTGAGCCGAAGGCAGTCGCTTAACCAACTGAATCACATAGGCGCCCCAAGATCCTTATTTTAAAAAGAAAACATAAAAATGAGGCTATCCATAGGGCTAATAGCTGATCTTTTATGTGAACAAAGAGCACACTAACTTCCATCATCTTGATATTTTCAGGTGTGCTCGGGAAGGGAAAGAGAAATAACTATATTGCATTCATTATTCTTATTGAGTCCTATCACCTGATTAGACATGCCATCTGATTTAGTTATTCTATAAACACATTAAGATGGGGCTGAGAACTTGCCCTTCCTTCCTACTTACTTCATAGACTGAATTTTTATCGTTGAAAATAATTTATTTCTGAGGGGAGAGGAAGATGAGGGAATTTCTGTTCAATGGGTATAGAGTTTCCCCAGATGGAAAACTTTTAGAGATTACAGTACAACCCTATGCTTATACTTAACAATACTGGACTGCACACTGAGTAGATCTCATGTTATGTGTTCTTTGCCACAATAAAAAAATAACAATTTCTCTGAAATATGTAGGTCTTTCAGTCTTTACCAACTCACTTATAAAATGCAAATTTCCCTAGAAAAACATACATTCCATCTCCAGTGTTCTATGATAGTGCTGAGCAGTGCGGTCCAATGACTGGGGCTGGTCTGTGAACTATTGTTACTTATCTGTAATAAGTACAAAAAATGGAGAGCATACACTGAGAAATTTTTACAGAAATTTGACATTGCTGCATTTTAAAATTTTATTTTTCAACAGTGTGTCTCTACAACAGATTAGAGGGAAATAGAAAGGAAATAAAGTTCTTTCTTCACAGATAATTTACTTCTCACTGGGGACTTTCTCCCAAGATCCTGTAATGCTAAAATTTATGATATAGCTTGATGTTTGATGGATTTTCAGTACAAGAAAATGGAAATAATTACTTTCTATAATGGAGAGTACCCTTGTGGAATTCAATGCCCCAGAAGATACCACAAGCTGAAAATCTAAATAGTTATAATAGATACATAAATAAATTTAAAGTTTGTGGGAAATTATGCTATATCCACTGTTGTAGTAAAGGATGGCCCAGGATTATCATTAATTTTTATCATTAATTTTTAAAGCAAATGTTGGGTTGTACAGACCCCTTTGAAAATCTGATGAAAAACATTGTTCTTGAGGAAGAAAAAGTTTAAAAGATACATATGGACAAATATTTGCTATCATTTGGGGATATTTGCAGTTTGAGTTGGAAGTAATCTGGTTACAAGCATTTTACAGTAGGAGAGTAGATCTTAAAATTTCTCATCACAAGAAAAGAAACTCTAACTAGGTATGGTGATGGATGTTAACTAGACTTGGCATGGTGATCATTTCTCAATATATACAATATCAAACCATTATGTTGTATACCTGAAACTAACATAATGTTATGTGTCATTTATACCTCAATTTAAAAAAAATAAAAGAAATACACAGGATGATTTTGGGCATTCAGGTGTCTACCCCATGGGACTTCGGTTTAACTGTGAGCCAGAATTGCCTTCTCACCACATAGTGAACATGGTGACACATGCTTTGGTGGCCTCAGCGTGGGGAGATACAGAAGTTGGTGCTTTGGAAATGAGAAACACTAAGATAAGGGAGAGGAAGCAACAAGCTTCAAATTGAGAGAAAATGCGGCTGCAGCAAAAATTCATTATTAACAGATACTATAGAAAGACATGTCCTCCCCTTATAAGTTCTGCTCTTAATTTCCCGCATCCCCATCCATGAGTTAGACCCTCTCTTCTATCTCCCTTCCTTACTGCTCCATTTCTTTGGTGACCCTTACTCATTTTTCATGACTAGGAATAATCATGATGATAATGATAAAATAATGATAATATTGATAGTAAGTGTTAACATTCATTGAGTGGTTTGTTAGGTAACAATTGTATACACACACACATACACACACATACACACACACACACCCAAAGGTAGATGAAATTTTCTCTTTATAATAGCCCCATAAAGGAGGTACCATTTTACAGATAAAGTGTTGCACAGAGGGATCAATTAATTTGTTCAAGATAACACAGCTATTAAGTGATAGGAATAGAATAGAGATATCATTTTTGTTGAGAATATTCCTGGGATAAGTTTATTTCCTTTCTTGCATGCTCTCAAGTAGCCTGTGTTGATCACATTATAAACCTAATCAGAGTTACAGTTTATAATAGCCTCAAGTTCATGAGATACTTCCCTAACTAGACCAAATTCCAGAGGGGGTCGAGGCTGTCTTGTTCATGTTTTTAAGTATCTCTTGTAATAAGTAAAGAATAGCTAGCATAGAGGAGGCAATCAATAAATATTTGTTAAATGTGAGTATAAACGGATGAATAAATGCTTGGATGAATAAATGAACCTAATAATTAAAGACTGTGTAATCAAAGGCTGAATAAATGAATCTCATAATTAAGGACTGTAAGTAGTAACAAAAATCGTGCTAGAAGAAACGACACCCTTGTTTTCCAACTTGGTTAATGAAGGTTATTTCTGTTGTTTATGGAACAATGGAGATGCATTTCCCTTGACTACTCTGGGCAGATCCTACAACCACAAGTTAACAGCAACAATGGAATGAGGGACCATAAGCCATTGATCTCCATTTCTCTCTCTGTATCAACTGGAGACTCCCACATTGAGCAGTAAGCTCTATCACAATAAGACTGAGAAAAATCAATCAATATCTTGTTTATTAATCTACACGGTATCAAATACCTTGCATGGGGTTTTCTTCTTTTAGGGAATTGTCAATCTCAAGTCAATTTAGTTCTGTTTAGTGACAACTCTGCTTAATGATGTGAATTATGAGTATAACCTTTTGTCAAGAGAAGAGATTTTTGCAATGGCCTGTTCACTGCATCCTGCTTCCAATTCTTCCCTTCCAGTCTTTCACACAAACATCAGATTTTTATTTCACCATTGTACTTCCCTGCTCAAAATTTTCTATTACTTTCTCAGCTACAGGATCAAGGTCAGACGTCTTAGCCTGATGTTCAGGTCTTCCAGAGTTAATCCAAACTTGTGTGCTTCTCTTATTTTTGACTCCTTTCTTACATCATCCTTCTGTTTAATGTTCTTCCGAACCTACGTTGCTCAATCCACACGGTACTGTTGTGGAGTGAACTGGGGACACCCCGGGCCCTGGGGCCTCGCCACAGCCAGGATTCCCCTGGAGGTGCTTGGTCTTGTCAAGACAATTCAAGGACAGACGTGCAGCAGAGCAGATGAGTAACACAAGTGGGAAAGTTGACGAAAGGGAAAAGTAGACTCTGGAGATGAGAGCCAGCGAGCTCAAGAGAGAGGGGCGCTCCCTGGAGGTTGGGTTTCCCTCTTTTATAGATAGTTGTGAGCTAGGGAGTAGAATATTTATTACTTGGGGAAGGGAGGCAGGGTTTTTTGCACTTTTTCTTGCTAATTTGGTCCGGGGTTTTCTGTCCATGGTGTCCGCCATCCTGGGCCTGTCTGGTTTAATCCGGCTTCTTGTGGAGTGCCATCGGACCTTCCCGATAGCTGGCCGGGACTCCTCGGTGCTGGTCTCCAGGCATCCTGTTCGAACCTAACTAACTGCCTGCTCTAATAGTACCATGTAGAGTTAAATAATAACACTGAAAAATCTTTCCTTTTTCTTTTTGAATTTCCTTATTCTCCTTGTTTAAGTAGGCCCCATATAGACTCCATCATCTTTACTGAGTGCTAAAGATTATACTTATTTTTTTCTCTTTTAATTTTGTGGGATTTATTTTTGACACCATTTACTTAGCATTTGATTTTATACTATCTGTGATATTCTATATATATATATATATATATATATATATATATATATGCTTTCTATACATATATATATTCTATATATATATGCTTTCTATACATATATATATTCTATATATATATATGCTTTCTATACATATATATATTCTATATATATATATATATATATATATATATATATATATATATATGCTTTCTTCTCTTACCTTGATGGTCTGCATCGTAAAGGCAGAGATCATGTTTAGACATATGCTATATTGTCGATGATCCCTAGTTTCAATAATGAGTATCTAGTAAATATCTGCTGAATGCATGTGCTTATGCTGCTGGTATAAACGCTTGATGAGAGGTGCTCAGAGCAACACATAATTCCAGACAGGAAACTTGCCAGGCTGAGTCATTCAGTTAGCTGCAGCATGTTTGCAATATATTTCCTTATCTGGGTGCATGAATTAGGAATAAAGCGATCTTGGTTTGAAGTGTAGTGAATAAACCTGGGTTTTGTACCTTCTTGTAATATTTATTTATTTATTTATTTATTTATTTATTTATTTATTTGAGAGATAGGGAGTGAGAGAGAGTGGAGCATAGGAGCAGGGGGAGAGGGACAAACAGACTCCACACTGAGCAGGGAGACCAATGAGAGGCTCGATCCCAGGACCCTGAGATCATGACCTTAATCGAAATCAAGAGTCAGAAGCTTAACTGACCGAGCCCCCCAGGCATTCTGTCATCTTGTAACTTAATAATGCATCTTAAAAACTATTGCTGTGCCTGATTCTTCCCTTTGATTTTAAAAGGGTAAAGTGGTTTTGGCTGCAAGTAACAAACTGGCTTCAATAATAAGGAGGAAACAATCATACCAAAAGGGAAAAAAAAACCCAAAAACAAAAGAAAAAGTTCAGGTAGAAGAGTTTCAGATTTGATTAATTTTGTAAGCCAGGGATGTTCATCTGGGGCAAGGTTTTTTGCATCTTTCCATTCTCATACCTCCTACTAGTGTAATCCCCTTAGGCTGAGTTTCTTTTTAATTGCAAAATGGCTGTTACAGATTCATCCCTTCGTTGAAAATGCCACAGTGTTCAGTGGAAGAAGTAGAATCACTTCTTCTTTGGTCACTCTATTTAGACGTGGAGAAGGCTTTTCCAGTAGCCCCTAGCAGATTTCTTCTGTTCTATTAGTTGAAATTGGATTACGTTCTCACTTCTACACCAATAGATGGAAAAAGGAATACCACTATGTCTGCCTTGGTTCAAGAATTCTGATCACATGAGGTGAGCAGATGGATATTAGAACAAAAGTGAGGTTGTTAAATGTGTTAGCAATGGAAATGTCTGCTAGTAAAACAACCAACAGTGGGGTTTAGATTGGAACATGACAGTAGCCAAGGACCCCTCTCAAAAAGGTGAATACTGTTCCTCCCTCTGAAGTTTGTTTTCAAAGGACTGATTAGGCCAATGCATATCTTGACTCCGGGGATGCCATCCCACTGATCCGTGGTTGGAATCCTCTGCCAGAACATTTTAATAGTCTTAATGACCATACATTACATATATTGTTTGCATTAGATATTGGCTATGACTAAGCCTAAGGTTCTCTAGGGCACCTTTTTAAATAATAAATTTTAGACTAGATGACTTCCGAAGCCAACTTGTAAATTAGAGAGACCTTATGCTCAGTTATTCCCACCTCTCCATTCTGTTTCTTTCTTTCTTTCTCTTAATTAGGTATCTTTAAACCTTTTTCCAGAGGCCCAAAGCTATGTCAAAATCATTTATTAGAATTTTTCTATCACCAGTCAGTCATACTGGAGGGTGAATTTGAACGTATGTACCTCCACCTGGATTATGTGAGTTAAAAATTAATCTTTAATGGTAGAAAAAGGGACGTTTTGGTTTTATATGCCAAAATTGTCGATATTAGCTAAAAGAGTGCGCACAATAATTTAAGAGATTTCGTGAGTTTTTTAGCACCCCAAGCTACTCATTGTAGGTTAAAACTTGTTGAAAACATATTTCAATTAACCAGATAAAATCTGTGTGGGTTCATGCCCATGTGCCTGTGCATGTGTGTGCTGGAAGTAGAATTGAGAAAAGTTTTGTGATGCATGTTTTATACTGTGACCCTAATTAGGTTCATACACGCTATCTCCGTCAGCTTATTGAGATTTCACTTTAAATGCATAAACATAACAATTAAGTTGAATATATAGGAAAAATATATATGTAGTATGGTGTTTTCAAACCACTTGGAAATAATTTTGCTTCTGACCAACTGCTTCTAAAAAAAAATACTTTCTCAAAGATTAGAAAAAAGTAATGTCATTAAAATATTTTCACTCTTCATTTCTTGCTCTGTAAAATCTGTTTCAATTTATATCATCAGCTTAATTGAGCTGAATATTAGGCATACAACACCCAAAGTCACCAAAGCGTTCAGAATTGCCTAGTGAAGTTTGTGTAAACATTTAAAAAAAGAACAAAAACTTAAACTCTGATGATGTAAGATTTCTGACATCCTTTCTGCCTCACTAACTACAGTATTCTTTTTCTACATTTCCTTTGGATAGATTGATAAGAAAACTATTCCTCTCTAATATGTTAAGGAGAAAGAATACTAATTAGAATAAAGTTTTCAATAGAATAAATCATAATTTCTATGAATAAATTATGATTTCTTCATCAAGTCAACTTATAAGAAGTTAAAAGACATACATTATATACAGAGTTTTAGCTAAAAGATTAACTTGGAACAAGAATCCTTTGTGAAGTCTTCTGCAACCAGCTATATCTGGCACAGACTGAGCCCTTCCCAATTTGGGCCCCACAGAGTATTTACAGGGTTTATATTGCAACATTACTTACCACAGTGCATCATATTTATTTCTGTGTTTTTCTCAGCCCCAAACCTTTGGAATTCAGGGACTGTTTCTAAGTAATCTTTGAGTGCCCAATACTCAGCCAAGTATCCAGCTCACACTGGGTGCTCAATGCCCACTAGAAACATATCAATCATGTCTGGCTCCTTACTTTGGATGACTCAGGATGCACAGTTAGAATTGGAGTTATGCTGGACCCTCCATATAAGGGGATGACAGTGAAAAGGCCATCTTGTTCATGGTTTTTCCTCTTTCTAGTCTGAGGTGCAATTACAATACTCTTATTAGAATATTCTGCCTTTCCTCATCTTTGGATTCATTCACTCATTCA
Source organism: Ursus americanus (assembly GCF_024610735.1). NCBI lineage: Eukaryota > Metazoa > Chordata > Mammalia > Carnivora > Ursidae > Ursus > Ursus americanus. The sequence continues at coordinate 46,728,499 of NC_142134.1, forward strand.
AGTTATATGTATTAGCTATCTAGTATATGCCAGCTACTGCTTCAGGTTCTGGCATCCATCTGCAAATGAAGCAGAGAAAATCCTGTTCTCGTGAGGCTTACATTCAATTTGGAGAGCAGACAGTAGAGAAATAATCAAATGGTATATAAAATAACGTCAGGTAGTAATAAGTGTCATGATGGGACACATAGGAGATAAAGGGACAGAAAGTTTCAAGAGATACAATTTTTTTTTAAAGATTTTATTTATTTATTTGACAGACATAGAGACAGCCAGCGAGAGAGGGCACACAGGCAGGGGGAGTGGGAGAGGAAGAAGCAGGCTCCCAGCAGAGGAGCCTGACGTGGGCCTCGATCCCAGAACGCCGGGATCACGCCCTGGGCTGAAGGCACACGCTTAACCGCTGTGCCACCCAGGCGCCCCAAGAGATACAATTTTTAGATAGAGTGATCAGGTCACTTTTCTGAGGTGATAGTAGTTGAGCAGAGACAGTGGATATCTGGGGGAGAATTTTTTTAAAAACTTATTTATTTATTTTAGAGAGAGAGAGCCTGAGCACTAGCAGGAGGAGGGGCAGAGGGAGATGGAGAGAATCTCAAGCAGACTCCCTGCTGAGCACGGAGCCCACGTGGGGCTTGAATTCACACCCCCTGAGATCAAGACCTGAGCCAAAATCAAGAGTAGGATGCTTAACCGACTGCACCACCCAGGCACCCCATCTGGGGGGGGAGGGAATATTCTAAGCAGAGATTAGCAAAAGCAGCCTGGAAGCAGAACAAGTGTGGTATGTCTGACAAATAGTAAGAGGAATCTTGTGGCTTTAGAAGAGTAAGTGGGAGAAGGAACTGTAGGAATTGAGGTCAGAGAAGTCTTAGACATCTGACATCATAGGATTGAGGTAATGGTAAGGATATTATTCTGATCTATACATACATATCCCTATGTTAATATATTTGGACATTATTTTAATATAGTATGGGAAACCACTGATGGTTTTAAATAGAAGGCTATGATTTCTTTTCGAAATGATTATTCTGACTTCTCTGTGAATGGTAAATGGGAGGAAGGCAAGAGTGAAAACAGACAGACTAATTAGAAGGCAAATTGCCATAATCCAGGTATTGGCATGGAATGATAGCAAGTGGACTAGGAAAGTAATAGTACAATGAATGCAAAATGGTTAGTTTCCAGATTCATTATGAAGGGGAGCCAAGGGAAAATATGGAGGAGAGGGAAGGAGAGGAGGGGAGGGAAGGGGGAGAGAAGAAAAAAGATAGTAATATCTAGTAATAATCTACTTTCCTTTTTGCTTGGAACAGTTTCTTCCCATTTTTTATAAGCCCCCCAAAAGTGAGATTGATCTTGTGATCTAACCTATGTATTAGACATATTCAGTCTGAGAAACACATTCCATCTCCCCAACTTGTGAAGCCATGTCTAAATAGTCCCTTGTGGGATGTGCTGTTCCTGTTCCCATCAGTTGGTCACCTAACTTAGCTTACACTTAGGTCCTTACTTTGCAACACTGCTAAGGAGCTATATAATAAATAGCCCAGAAGTTTGGACTTATGTCTGTTACATTTATTCAGACTCAGGCTCTGAAGGACATTTTATCTATTAAGGTCAGTTTTGCTCTAATTTATAAATGCTTTGAAAGTAAATTATATTAAATGTCTTCTTATCGGGTGTCTTAACAATAGGCTTCAGTGTTTTCCATTGTCTACTTAAAATGCACTGACTGACAAGAATAGTCACTGATCACTCCCAGCCATAGGCTTCTCCTCAAAGTCTGTGCCCTTCTATTTCCTCTTGGGTTAGGCTGTTTCTTAAGATTGTGTTCGTTGCCTGTATATGCCACTTATACTTATCAGGGCAATACCTAACTTGATGAGATATTTGCAAATTGACATAACATGAAAACAAAATTTACTGCATTGTTAGGTATTGATGAATACAGGTTGCTAAAATAAATCCAAGGCTTTGGTGTTGGAGAGGTAACTAAAAACTAGGATGATATTATAAAGATTAAGGAAGGATTGTGACCAAGTCCTGAATTAACATCAAGTGTTGAATCCGGATTGCTTCCCCTGCCTGTTCAAGCTCTGATTAAACTGAAGGAGGGGAAGGAGGAGGGGGAAAAAGGAGGAATGGAAGTATGTAAAAAGAAATCCATAGAGGAAGACACAAAAAAGAAACAAATTGAAACTAAAAAGATGTATTTGGGATGTGATTCGTGTAAGCGAGACAATGTAGAACTTTAATTAAATCCACAGAAAATGCCACATGTCTGCATCTTTATACCAAATATTCACAAATAAATGCTTTCAAAATTAAAACTAAAATGTTTAAGAAACGTCTGTCTCATTTTTATTAGATGCACTGTAAAACTAACTTTTTATACCTACCACCAATTTTCTTATTATATTGGTATTTATCTGTATGGATTTATTTCTGGCTTAGAATAACTGATTAGGTTTGTTTGGTTTTTTTTGTTGTTGTTGTTGGGTTTTGTTTTGTTTTGTTTTGTTAAGTAGGCTCCACATCCTACATGGGGCTCAAACTCATGACCCTGAGATCAAGAGTTGCATGCTCTACAGACTGAGCCGGCCAGGTGCCCTACTAACTGATTAGTTTCATTTTTTAAAGGGGCCAATGTTGGGGAACCTGGGCTCAGTCGTTAAGTGTCTGCCTTTGGCTCAGGGCGTGATCCTAGGGTCCTGGGATCGAACCCTGCATTGGGCTTCCTGCTCTGCTGGGAGCCTGCTTCTTCCTTCCCCACTCCACCTGCTTGTGTTCCCTCTCTCGCTGGCTGTCTCGCTCTCTGTCAAATAAATAAATAAATAAAATCTTTAAAAAAATAAAAAATAAAAAAAATAAAGGGGCCAATGTTGCTGCAAAACAACCTGGCAAAAATAGCTTATTATGATGAAAGAATTTAATAATCAGTTGACCTGTGTCTTTGAACCTTTCATCCCATTCTCATCATTATATATGCATTTATTCTTGTCATTACATATTCATTTGAGTGGAGTTTAAAGTTAAATTTAAAATATGTAAAGTACACTTTACAGATTTGGCTTTAACAGTACACAATTATCAATATTTATCAGTTTCTTATTTGTTAATTTTGAAAAACATAACATAAATAATGTAATTAAATATGCTTATTTGGAAAACAAAATAAAACATCTGAGTCTTCTAAAAAAAAGGGAGAGAAAATTGATTCAGAAGAAGAAAGAAATGGCAGAAAAAACTACAAAGGAAAAACGTTTCCTGTGTCACTTTCAAATTCTCAGAATAGAATGCATTTGTGTCTAGTTGGGTAGATAATTATGCAGACTTTTATGATTTTTTTTAATTTGAAAATCTGTGTTAACTTTTACGTGATTTAGTAAAGAAAGAATAGCCCAGCTCCAAGCTTAGTTTTATTATGAGTCTCCTGTGAGATAGTTCCCGTTTTCAAGTATTTGCTCTAAGCCAGGCACTATACTATCGCATTTATTCCTTCTAACAATCCTTCCAAATAAATATTGTCATCCTCATTTTCTACATGAGAGATAGGGGCTTAGAAAGAGGCGAAACACACAATGAATGGCCAAATGGGGATGTGAGCTTACCTCTGCCTCATAACAAAAGCTGCATATTTCACCACACCCTAAACTGTCTCAATTCATCTGTTCATGTCTCAATTTCTTCTGCTGTAAATTGTGGGAAAAAAATCATCTGCTTTCCCCAGAGTAGGTCAAATGAAATGAAAAATGAGAAAATTCCTAGTGTTTTGCAAATGTCAGGTTGTGTTTATGATTATTATGATCAATCAAAGAAAGAAAACGGTCAGAGAAAAACAGAGCAGAGGAGCTTGTCTCGGAGATGTGGAAACGTGTTCAGCCCTCAGTGTCGGCTCGTGCTTCCAATCCGCCCTCTTGTCACCCCTGTTCTCCCCAGCAAGGGCTCGGAGGGCTGACCAAGGGGTCCTGCATTTTTCTGCTGCTTCTCAGTGGCTCAGAGAATTGTCAGATTAACTTCCCACAGAACTTCCTTCCGTAATAAGGAGGAACTAGAGGTTGGGTTAAGTCCAGGTTCTCTTTTTAACAGGAGCCAGTGACCAGCTATCAGCAAGGATGGTTGCTCATGATGAAAGGAAACGATAAAATGAACACTGCAGAGAGTTATTTTACTGTCTATTAGGTAAAAGGTAGGGAGACTATTTTGAAAATACATTTGAACACATGCCTGGTTTTATTAAAATGTGATGTCAATGATGAGAACTGTGTAAGATTCCTAAAAATAAACCCAGAACAACCCCAGGTTTACTTAGGAAACAAAAAAATCCTGAGTAAAAGATAACAAAAATGTAGTGTCTTTTCCAATTGAGTTTAATAAATCAGTTTTTTAAATTTGTCACTGAACTAAATGGTTCTTGGCTATATCAACAGCAAAAAAAAAAAAAATCAAAAGAAAAAATCAAGGGATTTCGAGTCAAAATGATGGCCAGATAGAAGTGGCTTGGGGGTAATTATAATCAAGATTTTACTGAACAGGATAGAAGATAATATACCTCATGAGTGAGTTTTAGGGGAAACGGTGAGATCAATAATAGTATTGAAGTGATAGTATTAAATATTAGTATTTGTCGGGAGCATGCCCTTCCAGAAACCCACTAATAAAGTAAATCTTTATAATTATTTTTTTTCGAACATAATGTATTAACTTTGACTTGATACCTCAGGGAGCAAGGGGCTAGAAGAAGGTGAACGGAGGGTTAAGATACATATTGAGTAAATAATAAGAAACCAATAGGGAACTGTTCAAATTCCCACCCTTGGGGGCCTGATTTCCGGGTGTCGGCAGATGGTGCTTCTTCTAGTTTCCCACAGTGTCCTAAATGAGAAAGTTTTCCAAAATACTTAGCTGAAAAAAAAAATCAGAGTTTTCCATCCAAAAATCGAGTCAAATCACCCAAGAAAACAGAAACAATACTTACAGGTGAACTTTTATTATGTGCCTGACTCATGAGAGGACTGTAATAGGATCGTGAAAGAAAATGCTCTACTCAACAAATTCTCAAATGGCAATGTTCTACCAGATTTTAGCGGGAGTGCTTGCCGGTGAAGTTTGGGAATGTCTATTTTTGTTTTCTTTGCACATTCACAATGCACGAGAAGTTGTGCTGTAAAGAAATCAGCCTAGCTTTGTTATACCAGTATTTCCTATTTTATTTCCCAAAAGTACAGTTTTTAAAATTCTTAATGACACACTGAGTGATAGCTTCCTGAATACCTATGGATATGGTTGTCATGCATTGGGACTGATTCATGGTAACTCTCCCTGCGTTCTTGCCCATAGGTGCTAATGGGCAGAGAATACTGCCTGTCTCCTCATTTATGTTGAACGCCTAGCACAGTGCCTGGCATGTAACACATTCTCAGTGAATATCTGTTGCACTGAACTGAACAAGACCCGTTATTCTTTGATTGATATTTAGTCAGCGATGTGGTCCTAATAATGAAATATTCACACTTAACACACACATGATGCATACTCACACATGGAACTGATATTTGAATTACAGCTTAGAGTTTACAAAATAGTTTTAGGTGTATTGTCGATTTTATCTCTGTAAGCACCTGTGAAATAGCATGGAGAAGGTGGCTAGCTGTCCACCAAAATTAATATTTCTTCATTTGTAATATAACGTCATTGCTGAAAAGTGACCATTTAGGTAGAAACTATATTTCTCAGTCCCCCTTCGTTCCTTATATTTGGCTGTGACTATTTTTCACCAATGCAATGAGTGGAGGTGAGATTTATCACGTATGGGCCAAGGCTTTTAAGCAATATGTGCACCCTTTTCTTCACTGTCATTTGCCTTGAGCAACTGCATAAATTCAGCAATGTCACAATGTGGGCAAAACCTGGGTCTGTATATTGCCTTGGAGAGAGCTGAGTACCAACGTGGAACAACCACATTGGACTGTTACATGTAGAAGAAAAAAAATTAAAGTATTGACACTGGGTTTGTTACAGCAGCTAGTGTTACCCGGCTAAATAAAAATAGCTATTGGTATTCTAGCACGTTAGAGAAGGTGAAATGTGGAAGAGTTAAATGTCTTAATTAATGCTAATTTGTGAAAAACCCGTTTGCAATCCAGGTATTTTCAATACAAATGCTGTGCTCCTTTGAACACCCTATGCTAACTGCCAGCCAAACACTCATCAGCGTTGGCCAGGCAGAATTATCGGTGGAAGAGTTCCTTCTTTCTAAAGGCTGAAATTCAGTATCTTGAGTTCCTGAAGTCAGTTTGACAACTCAACATGAGAATGGTAATTTTAATAATGAAAATAATAATATCATCATACATTTTCAGTGCTTTATAGTTGATAAAGTTTTTTTCTTATATGGCTCATTTAATCAAAGGAAAAAAATAGAATAAGAATTACCCTACTTGGCTCTCTGGAGCAAAATATTTACCTAGCCGTAATCATGTATGCACGATAGTGCCTGGGTAGTGCATTAATCAATGCACGGTAGTGATAAAACTAAATAGAGCCTATGAGATAGAGAGGTGGGGTTGAGTTGTAAGAGACCTAAATCCTCATAGCAGGAACTCTGTGGGTAATATTTGGAATCAAATAATCAGAAAATAGCAGTCTGTGCATGTTGTTTGTACATAGAGAAATAACCGCTAGAGGAAACAGTGGGAAGGATTAAACGTTGTTGCCTCTGAGGTGATGCAACTTAGGGGTGGGGTGCAGGGTTTAGATTTTCAGTGTACATCTCTGTAGTATTGGGGGTTTTAATCACATGTATATGTTATTATAATTAGAAGTAACATTTATTTTAAGTGACTTTAAAAAATGAGAAATGCCTAATACTAGTCAGCATGATATATTTATAGATCTGGTGTCCACTTCTTATCCTGAGGGAATCCCCTAGGGCAGGTGGTATGGTTAACTTAGATCCCACAAGGCAAGAGCTAGAAGTGGAAGCACCTCTTACTCAGAGATGGGGGTGTGTAGGGAATAGGCTGTAGGGAGGCAAGAACAGGTGTAGAGAGAACATTCAGCAGCAACTTTCATAGACTAAGTAACAGAGTTTAAGTCTGGACTAAAGAGAAGAGTCCGTGAGTATGGTAAGGATTCTAGTTTTGAAGGCAGAAACAATGGATTTGCAGATGGATTGGATATTGACTATGTGAACAAGAGGGAAATCAACAAGGACTTTACAGCTTGGTTCTGAACAACACAAAGAATGAAATTGCCATTTATAGAGAAGACTGTGTAAGGAACATATTGGGGGATTAAAATCAGGATTTCATTATTGGACGTGATAAACTTAGCTCTGCCTATTAAATAACCCCTGGGTGGAAATGTCAAGTATTTAGATATTTGAATCTGGAATTCGTGAATAGTTCTAAGATAGAGATATAAAATTGAGAGTCAGTGGGTAGATGGTATTTAAAGCCACAAAGAAATGAGGTCACCTAAGGAGTGAGCATAGAGAGTGAAGAAATACAGTCTGGGGGTGGAGTCTTGATCACTCTGAAGTTTAGACATAGGGATAAGAAGGATCCAGAATAGGAGACATAGAAATGGCCAGGAAAGTATGAGGATGAGCCCAGGTGGTATCCAAGTAGTCAAGAAAAGATAGCATTTCAAGGCGATGGGAATAAGCAACGTTTTGTATGCTGTTGAGGAATTATACTGAGGAGTAAGTGATCCTTGCATATGACCACATGCAGGCCATTGCAGTCATTAACATGAACTCTTTCAGTAATGTGATTGGAGCCAAAATGAGTCCAAGAAAAAAAAATGGAAATAGATAGTGGGAACTTTGAGTCTAGACATCTTTTTCTGAGTATTGCTGAAAGAGAAGCAAGCTTATTAGGCAGTAGCTAGGGACGCATGTAGGGTGAAGAGAAGGTTTTTGGCTCTTGTTTATGTTTAATGAAGTATGTTATAGTATGTCTGCTGATGGGAATGAGACTACAGTCAGGGAAAAATTCATGCTGTAAAACAAATGGGGAAAATGAGTCGAGTTAGGCCTTTGAGAAGACACGAGGGAGCGGGGCTAGTGCACAGGTATAAGACATGAGTATGTGTGTAGGATTTCGGATCCGAGGTGGGAGCATGTGGAAGTTCTCTCTTAATCTCTTTGCTTCTGTTTTCCCTGGGGAACGAGAAGTAAAATAACCTGAGTGAGGCCAGAGGAATTGTGGAAATTTGAGGACAGACAAGTGAAGTCACCACGCAGCAGACTGAGAGAGAAGGCTGCCTAAAGAAATACAGGATCGTCCTGGAGCACCAGGGGCGCACTTGAGGGTTTTGGTCATGACACTGTGTGTTTCTCTCCAGCCACATGCAGCTGCTCAGGTGCCTGAACACTAGCCTTATATGTTAAGAGTTGGGTTCAACTAACACCGGGTTTTTCCCAAATTAGTTCAACAAGGTAAGAGGGGGAATGGGAAGGGGTCTATGCAGGGGAGTGGTGGTGTGGGTGCACCATGGACTTGGAGTTAGGTGAGAAAAGACGAGAGATCATGGTTGATGACGAGGCAGTAGGGTCAGTAGGTCTCAAATATATATGGAATTATAGGAATTGAGGTAGGAGAAAAGAGGGGTGAGAGCTGGGAGAATAGAGGCAACAAGAAGGGGTAAGAGGCTGGGTATTGAAGACATTCGCTTCAAAGAATCTGGGTGTTTAGGGAAGACAGTGGCCTGGCTGTTGCAATGAGTAGCAAACAGGAGGCTTATCCACCTTCAAGCTGAGTGGTACATGGGATATAACAGGGAAAAGAGCCCCAGCTTATGGACACTATAGGCACTTGAGCCTTCTGTATGGATAGACAGATGCCCGACAAGAGAAAGAATGCCAATTTAGCCTCGTTTCTTTTAGAATTTTTAAAGAATGTGATATATTTTTTCTGAAAATAAACATTTCTAATATTTTTTCTAACAAGATATTGTAAAGTAGAAAATGTATAATTTATATAATATGTGTCTCTATATCTACGCATTTGTTCTCCTCTATTATAAGAATGAGAGGAAAAGGGAACTGGTTTCAAGAAACATTAATATTGCGCACAACCATTACTGGATTGTCAAGCTGCTTTCTCAGAATTTTGTTAACTTAAATCTTACACATTAGCACCAGTTTAAAATATTCCTTTTGTCACTTAAATATTCACCACTCAGCGTTTTGCAAATGACTTCATAGTATCTTTGTTAGCAATAACTTCCTTTGGCTCCTTTGCCAAGTAGTCGATATCCAGATGCTCGTAAGCACAATAATGTGTTGGCATAAACTAATTATCTGCCATGTGCAACTATTTATACATCCTCACTACGTTAGTAAGATATGAAAGCGATTTACAATTCCCTTTAAATAGCCACATGCACCTGCAGGCAGTTTTGGTTCAATAATACAGAAATGAATGATAAAGATAGGTTAGGCATCTTTGTTCTTTATGGCTTTAAGAGTTCAAATGATTATGAACAAAACATTTCCTTTCACTTTGCAGCATTGCAAACACTGTGACAGCTTTCTTGGTAAATTCCTGAGTTAATTCTGGAGCTTTATATCTTGGAAGCAAAGAAACCGGAGTCCTACAGACTCATAGAATTCAGGCAGATAAGGTTGTTACATTATTATTATTATTGTTTTAATTTGGGAGAAGTGAGAAAACAAGGTGAGACTGGTGATTTGATGGTCACAATGAGAGAAGTAAGTAGAAGAACAGGCTTTCTGAATTCAGTCCATAGGGATCGAGTGAATCCTGTGTCTGCACGGCCAGCATAACTCTTAGGCACAGTAGGCATGATATGTGGGCCCATGGTTTTTGTTTTTGTTTTTGTTTTTAGAGACTCACAAAATATTTTTTTAAAAGATTTATTTATTAATTTGAGAAAGAGAATGAGAGAGAGCGCAGGAGGGAGGGGAAGAAGGAGAGGGAGAAAGAGTCTTAAGCAGACTCCACACTGAACACAGAGCCCTACACAGGGCTTCATCTCAGGACCCTGAGATCACAACCTGAGCCAAAACCAAGAGTTGGTCGCTTAACCTACTATGCCATCCAGGAGCCCCAGAGACTCACAAAATATTTTACTTTTAATTTCTCTTAATATCAGAAAAGAAACAATTAAACATAATAATAATGAATATATAATAGTGAAGCCAGGGTGTATAATAATTGTCTTTATACTTAAGCTGTTAACAAGATACTGCTTTTCATTTTATTGTTGTTTTATTAAATTATTTATTATTATTATTATTATAATTATTATTATTTTATTGAGGAAGGGGTCCACAAAGGCAAAACAGCCTGGGATTTATGAAGTTATCATACAGATCTGAGCGGCTCTATCACTTTGGATGAATAACTTAGAATAATTTAACCAGGTTGTACCTTATTCTCCTAATCTTTAAAGCAGAGCTAATAGCCGAGAGGGCTGTTAGAAGAAACTGGTGAGATCCTATATATAAGGTTCTTTGTACAGTGTCATGCACAGTCAATAAATGTGAATTAGTATTGTTTTACCAAAAATGTAGAATTTTGCCTCCATAGAAAAATGGCTAAGTAACTCCATCTCTCTATCTCTGTCTCTTTCTTTTAACACTGCTTACTACATTGCTACTGGATGAAAGTGATTGAGAGGTTTGGCAGCTACAATTAGAAAAGTTCTTTATAAAGATAACCGATGGCTAGGGCACCTGGTGGCTCAGTCAGTTAAGGGTCTGCCTTTGACTCAGATCATGATCGTAGGGTCCTGGGATCGAGCCCCACGTTGGGCTCTCTGCTCAGCAGGGAGTTTGTTTCTCCCTGTTCCTCTGTGCTCTCTCTCGCTCTCTCTCTCTCAAATAAATAAAACCTTAAAAAAAAAAGATAACTAATGGCTTTATAAGTTAACTGCTTGTTTTTAACTACCCAGTCATTGAACTGAAATATCTTGGACTCTTCAACCTGATTCCTTAGTTAAGCAGAGCCCATGTATTTCATGAACTTTGTGTCCATTTACTTTTTTTTTTTTGATGATTTGTAAATGAGTGAAAAACTAAGTTCTTGACCAAATTCCTAAAAAAATGACTAGAGACAATTTCTTTTAATTTGAAAAAGGATTGTGTATGAACCCTACTTCTACCATACGAAGTATGGTAGAATTCTTATGAAATGTAACTGATGAAACTAAAGTCATAGTATCCTTCCTTCCCCAGCAGCCAGTGATAGAAGCCAGAGTTTCAGCCAAACAGTAAAAACCCAGAAACATTCCTAATTTTATTTGCTGCTTTTTGGTGAAAAGATGATGGAGAGTGAAGGGAAAGAGGAACCTGAACATTAATCTTCTCCAAATAGACTCTGATATAAATGTCAATCTGCATGTGGGGACAAGGTAGACCTTCCCAAGGTCAGATGGTGTAAGACTCTGCTTGGTTTCCTGTTTCTATACTGTTCTAACCTTCCCAGTCCTGGTTATTAACTTATTAATCACGCCCTCCCCCAAGTAGAGAATCTCGTAGTATCTAATGATTTCTTGGCCAGTAGCTTAGACTTGCTAACTTTTCCTCTGTCTTGAGCTCTGATCCATGGCTATAAATCTGTTATCTTTCAGTTTCAATCCTACTCATGCTAGCATGTGCCATGGCAAGCCTTCTTTGGGGAAAGATACTAAAACTTAAAATATCTTTGGCTCTGACTTGTGTACCAACAACCATGTTTAAGAGTTGCTTTCCATATTATCTGCAAGTGTTCTGGAAATAAAACACCTTTTCTGCCCCAAACTCTCCTATCTATGTGGTAAGTTTCTTTTCCCAGGGAGACCCTGTCCAAGTATAAGAGCCTAGACTCAAATGTGAGTAAGCCTTCCCTTTTTGTACCCACTCCAGCCAACTTGTGTCACTATTGCTACCTTTAGCCCTATGCCAACTAGAAAGCCCTGGCAACATTTTCTTAAACACCAGCTGCTCACTCCTTGTTTTCTCATTTTCAAACTCTACAGTTCCTTTGAACAGTTCCAAATTACTCAAGTGTGCCAAAACCAATTTGGTCCTTCAGTGAATGTCAGGTTTTCTTGGTAAACATCAGCAACCACCTCTGGTTAGAGGCAATCCCCACCCTGCTACCTCTCTAGCAGATGTTAAGTCACCGTGAAAACACATCTTAAGCCAAAATCTGCCAAATAGAAGACATTTATTAACAACCAGACATAATAACAGAACTTTTTAAGCTTAATTAAGAAAGGTTTATTCTTTTGCCCTCAGGTTCACAGATGAGCATCATCCATGAAAAAAACTCAGTCTGAGTGAGGCACAAGACGTTCTAAGGGCAGGATCTGCAGGCTGTGTAACTGGAAACAGTGGGAAAATGTTTCCTGGTGAAATGTCCTAGAGATGGAGTGTTGCACTCAGGCCATTGGTTGTTGTTGAGCGTGGTCTTCTCATACTTCAATCCTGCAAGGATCTTAAGCTCCCCTTTACTTTTCACATATCCCCAATCCCATTACTATCACCAAGAAAAAGTTATTTCCTATAGGTCTAATGTAAATTAATTAACCCAAAGGGGCTGATTGATAGTGAGACATTTCTTAGGCTAATTAAGTCTCTCCAGAATATTGGTTAAATTTAATTTGTCCATACATATATGTCATAGTACTTATACTGAATTATTTAAAGTTAATTACATCCAGAAAATATAACAAGCAAACTAGTTGGTGGGATGGTGGTGGTGGGAGGATTCTTCAGTAATGTCCTAGATGACTTAATAAAGTCAATGGAATCTTGAAGTTTTTCAGCTTTAGAGATCAGACATACTTCAGGTAGAAGTGGAGAGTAGAATAAGTATAGAGGGCATTTAAGGTCTTGTAACACTTGAGTCTATGATTCTCTAAAGTCAGTGTGCTTCTTTATCCATTAGGCTTTGTTATCCTTTTCTAAGATTGTGCTATTTTATGGGCCAGACCCTTTTTCACTGTTAGATAAAACGCTAAGAAAAGACAAAGGAAGAAATTAAAGAAAAAAATAATAACAGAGCCAGGGGATGCACAGGGTTCAAGATGGTGATTTGAGGTCCCCAGATGACCAGGAAGAACAAAATAGTAACTGATTCTTTAAAGAGAGGGGATATTAAAGAGGGAGCCAAAGCAGGAGTCTGGTGTGAAATAATAAAGTGGGATCCTACTTACTAGAACCAAGTATTGTCTGGGAATTAATCTCAACCAAAGAACTCTATTACTTACCACAACTATAGGGACAGATCAGAATGGAACCCCAAGAAGTCTGACTTGAGGTCTGGTCATCAAATTCTGGTTCCAGGATATTCTTCATTGTTTAGCTCTAGTTATTTTCAGAGCTTAGGGTGGGATCCACCCTTGGGAACAGTTAAATGACCTACAAAGTTTTACAGGAACAAAATAGCACCTTCTTGCTTTTTCCCCGATGTTTTCCTAGTGTTAAGAATAGTTAGGTCGTTGCACTAATATTTTCATGTAGTCATTCAATGTTCCTACTGTATATTTGAAGGAAGTCTCTCACTCTCTCCATAGCCACTTCCCTGTTTTATTTAGATATCCATAACTTCTACCAAATAATAGTAGAAAAGTCAAAGCCCAAGAGTTCACATTCATCTGTAGAAAGACCAACATTTTGGACTTTGGTTTTGAAAAGAATCAGTTGCTTGACAGTTGGTGGGCAATGATACCTGAAGAAAGAATTCCATCTGCTCTTGTTTAATTTAATTTAGTTTTATCTCTGCTTTCAGATACTTTGATAAAACTTCAATCGGTGTGAATTGTTATTGTTTAGTTCATTACATTTTGTAAGTTAAATAGTAGAAATGTTTTAGGACAACCCTGTCACAAAAGACAAACTGCGCTAGAACACCAGGAAATTCCTACACGGAGTGTAGGTGACAATGGACAGGTGACATCAACATGAGTACTTATAGAATTATCAGGTAGGAAGATGTTTATCTGCACAAAACATATTTTTTCACCTGTCAGGCCAACTTGTTTCAGGATCTTATGACTGATGGCTGGTATAGTCATGTAGAATATCAATGTTCCTTTGACCCAGTCGTCCATCCATATATCCATTTATCCATTCTTTCAACAACTTTTTATTGAGAACTCATTACTGTGCTATCAGAGGGGACACAGAAATAAATCATTAGCTTCTGTCCTCAAAGAGTTCACATTCCACCTGGGGAGATGGGTGAACATATTTTGACAATATAGGGTGATGATTTGAGCAGAAGCTGATACTATGGGAGCACAGGGCAAGGGCATGCACTGATACAGAGGATGTACCTTTAGTTTTTGGTACAGATCACACATTCTTTCGTCAAACTCTTTCTTGAAGAGGTGGTGAACCTGTTTTTGTTTTGTTTTGTTTTTAATTTTAAATAAGGCCAACCAGAGTTGGCTTTACATTTTATAAATTGTATATACAAATATTTTTAATTCTTCTTTTGGAAAAACAAAGGCAACTACTTAATTCTCTTAGTCATTTTTTGGATACTAATTGAAGTATATTCCCAAGGAGCTAGAAAGGAGACTTCCAAATAGTAATTGTTGAAGGAAAGTGTAAAAGAATCGCCTTGTTATGCAGCTTAACGTAAAACTCTGTTACTTAGTTCACAGGTTGGTAAGCTTTTTGTCTTAAAGGATCAGAAAGAAATGTTTTGGGCTTTGTGGGCCACATGGACTCTGTTGCAACTATTTGGTTCTGTCTGTAGCAGAGAAGAGTGGAATACATAAATGAACGTGCATGGCTGTGACCCAATAAACTTTCATACACAAAAGTAGGTGGCAGAACAGATTTTGCAACAGCTATTTACTGACTCCCGAGTCTTAACTGACTAGTTCCGATCATGTTATAAATATATGTATATACAAGTCTGCAAAAATTCAGTTAGTTACATATTTATGCTAGGTAAAATACATTTCTCTGAACATATACTTGGATTGATAAGGATAAAGAACAGATGAAGAGTTCATTTAACTCAAGAGCTTAGGATTTAGTAAAAATTGATGCAAAAAGATAATTATCATTTGTAATAAAATTCCTCGGGAAATTAGATAAGGAGAATTTTTATAAAATAAGAATATATAAGTAATAAAAGTCATCTTACAGTTCATCTACTGCAATTCCTTCATGACAAAGATCTTACTGAATACTTATTGAACTTGAATCTACATGGTGCACATGGGGCTGCTAATTAGTCATACAATCTGGCTAAATAAGGATAGGTCACCCCATTATAAGCAGAGAATACTAAGGCAAGATTTATTGGAATACTCAATTCTTGAACACTGGAAAACACATGTATTTTGTCTTATCCATTGAAGTCAAGAATCCATTGACCTCCATTGTTACCACGTGGTTGTCTTTCTTGTCATTCCTTTTTCTGGTCTACCTTGACTGAATTACCTCCCACCCACTTGGTATCAGCAAAGTGTGTCCTCTTCTCATTTCTCATGACATGGTCTTCAGCCAGTAGTTCTCCATAGACTCTATGAATGTGGCAACAATCCAAATTACTGAACTGTGGTATTTATTTTTAGGGGTATGAGATGCTAGTTTTGAAAATGACATTATACATCTAATCCAGTGTTTTTTATACGGTCATTTATTCCTTCATTTTGCCCCCAACAACTACTTATTAAGTGCTTACTCTAAGACAGACAGGATACTAATTGCAGGGGATCAATGTTAAGGAAAAATAAGCATTGTCTCCGAACTCCTGGAATATGTAGCATAGTTGGGTAACAGATCTTTATCAAATAGTCACACATACTGATTTAAAAAAAAACCTGAGACAAATTCTCGAGGAGAAAGCCCATTTAATAAAGAAATCTAATAGAGACTGGTGGGTAAAGGCTATGTCAGTGAGGCTTATTGAGGGAGTGCTTCCTAATTTTTTATATGAAGGCTGAACAGGTGTGTAGAGGGGGTAGGAGCTTTCCAGCAGAGAGAACATGTGCTACAATGCCTTATGGCAGGAGGAGAAATAACAGTAGGAAGCCAGGCAAATTCCAGGAATCGAAAGGCTGCTGTTCATGGAGCAAGGGAATCAATGGTTCAAGGCCAGGCAGGAGTCAAGGCATCCAGGACAGCTTTCATGATAAGGCTCTTGGTCTTAACCTTATGAGAAACAGGGAATATTTGAAGGATTTTAAGTTATGCAGTGACATGAACAGATCTGTATTTTGGAAAGATCACTCAGACCACTGCATGGAGGCCAGGACAGAAAGGTCAAAATGACGAACAGATGAGCTACGGTGAATAACATTTATGAACTCTTTGACACACCCTTGCATTGATTTATTCATTTATTCATTTATTTATTCACTCACTTATTCTTCCTTCAATTAACACTTACTGAGCACTTAGAATATGAGAAGTCTGGTAAGGGTAAAAAGAGAGACAGATCATAGTTTCTGGTCCCTTGAGAGCTTATTAAAAACGTATATATTTGTCTTCTCACAATTTGAATGTTAAATTGTTGCAAGAGTTGGTATTTGAATGACGTTGACTGACTAGCTAAAAGCAGTTTCAACCTAGAAATTTTTGCTCCAGTAACTTGTGTAATGACAACAACACAATTTGTATTAAAATCCATGACTAACTGGCCTTTTCTACCTTGTTGAAAATCTCTGAAAATGGCTTTAAAATTTTCACGCTCTATATTTAGGTCAGAGTCAATTCCTTTTATTTTTCTTTATGTTGTAGACATAGGGAGATAAATCCCTAACATGAATTTCTATTCAGAATCAGTCTTCTCACCCATCTCTCTTCAACCTCAGCGTCTAGTACTTGCTATCCAGTCAGGTCTCTTGTCTCACCTCTTCTCTTTTTATCATTTTTCCATTTTATTTCTGGGACCTATTGGATGTTTTGGCAATGGGAGTTCCTGTTGGAATTCAACGAATATCATCCCGTCCACCCCCTAACCCCTCCATCACCGCTATTTTCAATGTCTGGCCTCAATGGGGAAGGATGAAGTAGAGATTCAGAACTGTTTGTCAAAAATAACCTCAGACGTTGTCTCAATCCCTCTGGATGCTTAGGTGCAGAAAGAAAGCAAAGGACCATTAAGAGATGGACACAAAACACAGATATTACCAAAGATCAATTCGTTCAGACTTAGGCAAGCAAATATTTATATGCTGTCATTTCAAGATCTTTAAGAAAGTCTCCCCTGTCAGAAAATATTTTCTGTGTCACTCCATCATTCCAGAGTTGGTATTAAAAAAAAAAAAAACACACACACACACAAAACAAAACTTCCTTTTCATCCTTCAGAATTCAAAGTCAAAATAGATCAAGTTATTTTGTCATTAAATACCACCCCAACTTTTAGAGACCTAAAACAAATATTTATTTCTAGCTCATGCTATATGTCCAGTACAGGTCAGCTGGGAGCTCCGATCTTTGTTGTCCTCACTCAAGGTGCCACTGAGTGATCACCAGCTACAGTTCTCACTGACCACAAGCAGACAGTGGGGAAAGAAGCAGCACGGTGAGCCTGACACTGGAGCATTCAGAAATGGCCATGTAGAAATGGCCCCTGTTTCTTTTGCTCACCTCTCATTGATCAGAGCAAGTTTCATTGTCACCTGTAATTTCAAGGAGAGTAAGGAAATTTAATCTGTTCCCACACCTAGGCTGGAAACTGGCAATATTTGCTGGATGGTACTAATATCTGTCATTAAGTCTCTTGGAAATGTCTGTCTTCAAAAAAGACCAAAAACCAAAAAACCATAAAACAGCCCTTGAAGGATAATTTGGTATCTCCTAACTCATAATGCAAAGAGTTCCCTTATTTCTTGTTTCCAACTGAGTAGCTTAAAGATACTGGATACCTGGAAGTCACACACAGAAAAAAAGGAGTAACTTGTAACCATATTTTAATCTAGGGTATGACTAGCAAGATACCCAGAAGCTTCAGTGTGGATTACTGGCTTTGGCTCTCTGCATATTACAGATGTGGATCTCTTTTAAAGAGAAGATTCAATGTGTAGCAATTTCTTTGTTGCAGGCAAACCAGTAGCCAATTCAAAGAAGAAAGTCATTTGACTTTTCTATTCAGTTCATATAATGAATCAATAAAATACACTCGAGTGGATTTGACAGCATGACTTATACAGAGACCTACACACAGAAACAGAGGCAGGGATGCCCAGGGCTTTGCAGTGCTGGCACTCACATTTCTATGCCTAAATAGACTCTTTCTTTTCCATGTCTGCTCTTCTAAAACACCTTCCTCCATATGACAAAAGACAAGTGTACAGACAAATGCAGACTTACGCTGTGTATGAATATTATTGAGAAAGGGAGAAGGAAAAGGGAACAATAGAGAACTAATAAAAGGTGGAAATGCAGGCCAAGCTGGAATAAAATGGAGGGCATGGTATACTAAAAAGAGGACGGGAAAGAGAGAGAGAGGCAGAGAGAGAGAGAGAAAGAGAGAGAGAGAATGAGGGAAACAATGTCTTCCTGAAAAAAAAAAAAAGACACCATAAGAGAATGTGGGTATTTCTGGAGGGTTCTGACTGATTGTTGTGCAAAGGTGGGAATATGAATGTTAGTAGGAAAGAGTAGATGGGAACATATGGAAAAAGATGAGTCAAAAGATTCAATACATTTAGTGGCAAGGAGTACAACTCATCTCATCTACTAAGTGTCAAGGCAGTGAACTAACAGCTTTCGAATACTTCAGTACTATCAGCAAACACTGTGTGGTATTGTCTACGATCCAGGTGTCATCCTGTGCACAAATACCAACTTACAGAGTATTCACGAAGATCACGTGAGTAGAGTCACAGTTACCGTTCCTCTACAAGTGAGACAACAGGCGTAGCAAAGCTGAAGAATTAATCTAAAGTTGCATAGTGAGTAAGTAGTAGAACCAGGATTTGAACAGCACCAGAGTGCTTATTCTGACCGCTATTTTCCATTGTACCTCATTTCCTTGGAAGAGAGAGAGTACTGTGGTTCTCAGCATGAACCTGTGAAGGCACAGATGCTCATGTAATCTCTCATTTAGTCATCAGGTTGTTCATTCATTCATTGATTCTTTCTTTCTTTCATTCATTCCTCAAGAATTTCTTGAGATTATATATGCCTGGTTCTGTGCTAGACACTTGGCAGAAAAAGATGATTAAGGAGAGGCTCATTGTTTTTAAAGGGTTCACAGGCTAATAGGGTAAGATAGAAACGTTAGTAAGTAAATTCAATTGGATAGTCTTTAGGCTTCATGTTACTTGCCTGTGCTATGTTCGGCAGGATTACAAAAGGTGGTGTGGACAATTTCATCTGAAAGGGTAAGAAATAGTCTATAGGCCTGAGGTTTGAAGTGTTGCCAGGTAGACAGAATGAAAGTGGCATTCCAGTTGAAGGGGACAATGAGAACCAAAAGTGTAGAGACCTGAAATATTTGGTTGTTGAGAGAAACATAAGCAATTTCATTTGTAGGGAGCAAAGAGGACAGGACAATGGGTTCTGTGTGTACATGCATATGCACATGTGTGACAACATGTGTGTGGAAACAGGGGTGGCTCAGTCGGTTAAGCCTCTGACTCTTGATTTTGGCTCAGGTCATGATCTCAGGGTTGTGAGATGGAGCCTTGCTTTGGGCTCCACACAGGGCGTGGAGCCTGCTCAAGATTCTCTCTCTCTCCCTCTGCCCTGCTCCTCTGTCCCTCTCCAAAAAACAAACACACAAACAAAAAACAAAACAAAATAAAACAAAACAACTTGTATGTGGAAAGAGCAGAGTGGAGGCTGGAGATACAAACAGTGGTCAGCGGTGATATACAAAAGAGTTCACACCCTATACTTTTGTCAAGAAAGGATTTTAGATGATCGAATGACACTATCCAACTGGTTTTGGGAGACACGTGTTGCTCTGTGGAAAACAAACTGAAGAAAGCAGAGATTGGAGGCAGAGAAACTAGTTAGTAGGCTCCTGCTTATTGGTAATGCAGTCGTCCAAGTGAGGACAGAGCTAAGGCCATGGAACTGGTAATGGAGAGGATGGATCAGAGACAATGATAGATAGCAGACATTTTCTCAGCAACAGCAAATGTGTGGTGGTGGTGGTGGTGTATGTGTGGGTGTTGAGAAAAAGAGTCTAGAATGACTCCCAGTTTTCAGGATTTGGGTGGGGGGATGGTGGTAAGATAGAGAACATTAGAGGAGACAATTTCTGAGGAAAAAAACACGTCTACTGGGGATACACAGTGAGCTGTTAGAGATCTTAGAGACTTTCCAGGAGATATTATAGCCAAGACTGCCCAAGGTCATGCCATTTTTAACTCTGGTACCAAAGCTCCCAATTTGTATTCCAAAGCGCTTAACTCTATGAAGAAATCAGCGATTATTGATTGTGCGTCTCTGAGCAAGTTCCTTTGGCAAATACAAAGAGGTCTCTAGCAAGGAGAAATGATCTACATATTATTATTTAAAATAATTTGATATCCATAATTAATTTGCCATGGCATTATTCACTTTTTCTTAGAAATAATTGGTTTCTATTTTCCCTTTCATATCTCTTTGACTGACCATGAAATACTCATAGCCTGATTGTATTTTTCATTTATTTCTTCACAATACATATACTCTCTCTTCTCAAGATGGAACAGTTTTGATGTTAAAAATAATGATATTGAAATATTTCTTCATTTGGGACCAATCTTAGCCCACTTGAAATGTATGTAAATGGGCCCAAATTAGGTCCTGGATTCCCTCTTTTCTCTGATTTTGTTGTTGTTATTGGCTGCCTCAGCATAATTTTACCTGTTATTATTCGGAAAGTATCCGTAAAAACTAGAAATTTTTTCATTCTGGACATAAACTTTTCCTGGTCCTGGGAGTTCGTAGGTGGCTTTTTTGTGCCATAGAAAGTTCTTAATTATGTTCATAATAATAATCCATTTATTAATTGTTATATGGGAACAACTCGATTTATAAATTGTTAATTAAATGTAAAACTCCCTGTGTTGAATTTTTTTTTTTAAGGTTTTATTTATTTATTTATTTGACAGAGAGGCAGCAAGAGAGGGAACACAAGCAGGGGGAGTGGGAGAGGGAGAAGCAGGCTTCGTGCAGAGCAGGGAGCCGATGTGGGGCTCGATGTCGGGCTCAATGTGAGGCTGATGTGGGGCTGATGTGGGGATCGATCCCAGAACGCCAGGATCATGACCTGAGCCAAAGGCAGACGCTTAATGACTAAGCCACCCAGGCACCCCTGCATTCTTTTTCTTAAGCTGTGTGTTACTCCTTAGTCAAGATAGTATTGTTTGGGAAACATTTAAAAGTTTTTAGAGTATATGTATAAGCCTGGGCCATTAATTTGTTTGCAATTAATAGCATATGTTACTTCATGCTTTCTGAGGGTAGGGACCATGTCTTAATCATCGTTATATCCAGAGTGGTACCTAAAGAGTGTCTTGTAAATTGCAGACACTCAGTAAGACTTGTTGAATGAATATATGGCTGTTATTCACAGATTTACACTACCTTCATAACACTAACACATTAACAGTTAAATATCTCATCCAAAGCTTCAATGGTGAGACTGCACATAAGAAGTTAGAAGTTTGGCTGCCATGGAGTAACATAGAGGCAATATAGTATAGTAGTTAAGCGTGGAGACTATGGAGCCATATTGCTGGGTTCTACTCCTGGCTCTACCAGTAGGAGACCTTGAGCCAGATTAAGCTTTCTGTGCCTCAAATTTCTCACCAGTGAAATGGGAATAATAAAAACCTAATCTTTACTTGTGAAGGTTAAGTAAATTAATACATGCAAAATATTTGGAATGGGGTCTATTTTCTTATACAAGTGAGGACATTACAGGTTTATTTTTATTATTTCCATTACTATGATTATTATTTACAAATCACGCCTACAGGCAAAGGTGGCCAGTCATGTAGCATCAAGAAATGCAGAGTATATTTTTGTTTTGCATTACTGGAATATTATCTTTGTTTTAGGAAGTAGTTCAATACCTTGAAAATAAATTTTATCTATAATTTTATGAAAAGAAGGCAAAAGGATTTCCTTACAAATTACTCTTTATAAGTGTTTGATGTAAGTAGTCTTCAAAATCTCAGAAACCACCAGGATATCCTGAATGCATGATATATTTGATTTGCAAGTTAGATAAGGATTTGCAAAATTACTTTATAAACAGACTTACTCTGTTTGAAGAAGGTAATATGCATAGTTCATCCAAGCTAGTGTACATGATATATTTAGTTCTAATGAAATGTGACCTAAATACATTAATGTAGCAGAGTAGTTTTGGAATTATTTGTTTATAAGGCTAGATATGCCCACCTTCCAGCTGTTTCTTCTTTCAAAAGCTTCGAGTCTAGCGGACATATTAGAACCATCCATCTAAATTCAACTCCCAGGAAAAATGGAGCTTAACCACTCCACGGTTATGACCAATTGGGTACTTGTTCTAGTTTTTGTTTGTTTGCTTGTTTTGTTTTTAATCATAATGTAGTGAATATATGAGAACAGACTTGCACTCCAAGAAACTTTGAAATTAGTAAAGCATTCTGGGGAAAAATATAGAATAATATTTAATTCTGTGAAAACAGGAAAATGTATGCTTTAGTTCTTAATTTTTCACAAATTTATGTTCTCATTCGAATGGATGACTCAGATGGGATGTGCAGTTAAAGTGTATATAAGTTTATTATATAGAATACATGCTGATATTTTAAAATTGTAAATACAGTGAAAGGCTATTCTTGTTGAATTCTTGTACTTCTCTTCAAAGTAAATAAAAATCACTATGATTAAATTATGTTATTGAGGCTAAATGCACTTTGTAGAGATGTATTATATAAATGTTATCCTCATTAAAGTCCTTATGTCTGTTTTTATTAGTTCAGATATCTGTCTTTCTACAGATAAATGTCTGTATATCTGTATGCATGCATGTGTGTATATAATATATATAATGTATGTATATATTATATGTAATATACACATATTACTGTATAGAACGTTAAGATTTATGAGGTCTCCTAGGGCATATAGAGTAGTAGTTCCCTGGAACAGTAGTGATAAGTCTATATGGCTGGGCCCTAAAAAGGGAAGTTCTCCAAAACATCTGTTCCAAAAACAACAACAACAACAACAAAAAAAGTCTTATAATGAATTTTAAAAATGTGCGATATTGTAAGATATCTATCAGGAAAGCAAAGTCAGAAAAAGCCAAGATCTCCCCAATTCCTTGTCTTTCTTTTATTCTTGTTCTTCATATGGAAATGTTCTTAGAGCCTAGGGTGTTAAGGATAAGGAATTTATAAGAAGTGACCCCCACCCCCCACCTCCCAATCCCATTTGTGGGAGAGTAATCCAAACAAATTCAAACAGAAGGTTTTGCACTGCCCTAGCCTGGGCAGAAACAAATTTAGATTTACTGGCAACCAATTAGTTGTCAATTCTTTTCTACAGGACTGGTTGCCTTAGGACATGCTCCAAAAGGAGTGGGTAGGAAGAGCTTAGTCACGACCTACCCAGGCTGGCTCTCAAATCACAGGCAGTGCACCGTGCTCCATCACAGAGAGAGAAGAAAGAAATCAGACTGGATTTGTCGGGTATTTGTGGAAGCTGGATGATCCTCGAAGATATTTGGCTGGACTAGCAACACAGTGAAATATCAGTATAGATAAAGCAATAAAAGTAAAGGTCCACTGCCTGCAATAAGTTTTTCTGATTTCCATTTCCTTTAATGTACTTTGAAGTCAAATCACAGCTACCCAACTTCAATAACATTGCAAAACATTTTGTGGGGAAGAACTAAAAAGTATGGTTTATAATGAATTATTGGAATCTAGTTTTTACTGAAGTCTGTCTCAACTAAGTACATACCCAAATCTATAGATTGTTTGAACATAATAGTTAAAAAAATGGTGAAAATCATCCCAAATAGCTCGAACTTTGTGCAATTCCAGGTAAATGGACCATATGACAATGAGATTACAAATTTATTAAGGGTGCTAATGGGAAAGCCTAATTTTTTTTTAGAACACATCATTCAAATAGATACAAATTTTGCGGTAAAACAAACAAACCTAAAATCTATAATTCAGCATTAGAATCCAGAAAAAAAAACCTACATTGGTAAATATGAAAATAATCTATGAAAATAATCTATGAGGGTATTTACAAAAATTGTGACATTCATAAAAGAGTAATTTTGTGGAGCAGAAAGTTAAGGTTGGGAAGAAACCATGAGCTGTTCAACTTCCATGATCAAAATATAAACAATTTAGTAGTAATATAAATGGCACTGATAGAGATCTTAATGAAGACTGACTCACAGAAATGGAAAATAGGAAATTACAGTAGGAAGTAAAGTGTTCACACCAAGTAGAAGATGTTTAGATTCCCTAGCTGCAAGGTTTTAAATGGCATGCTTTTTATCTTTGTGAATTTCAATTAGACTCTGCAATGGGCAAGTCAGGAAGGGAATATTAATGATGGAGGAGAAGGCTGGGTGGTGTTCCATTCTTCACAGAGCCAGCTAAATAGGAGAGCAAATGTTTGTTTAGGTTGTAGCATATTAAATGCTCATTCAGAAAGTGGTGATTAATAGGTTAAAAAGAACAGCTTGAAATATTTACAATGTAAAGGTTTTACTCTCCTCACATAATCTTCAAAGCAAAGCTAAAATTTACTGTAGATTAGCAGTGTCTGTTGTTATGAAAACTGCACCATCTAGGAAAAACATCTGAATTTTTGGTTCATAACTAACGAAATTGAAGTGTTTGGCACATATTGACTCTGAATGTAATATGAGAAAAACATATCAGCATACTTATCTTTTCCCCCTTTTAAAGTGTCTAACGTTTATAACAACTTCTTGAAGAGCTAAACACCTGCTCTGCTTTGCCTTAGTAGGATGTGCATAACATTCTGTCTTATGTGCAGTACAAAAAGAAAAAGGTCTTTCTCTCTCTCTTTTTTTCTGTTCAAGTTGGACATTTGGATTTTATCTTCTCAGATAAAATAGAAGAGAAATGAGACAGATCAAACACAATACTGAAAGTGTACTATGGGAGTGGAATTACAACAGGTCCCTTTACCAGCGAAAACCCTACATGGGGAAAACCTCAAACCCTGCGAGACTGCGTCTCCTATCCGCCCCGCCCCCCGACCCCCGCCCCAAGAATTGCAGAGACAGTAGAAGCACAGCTTGTACCTTTTTGCTGGGGTGGGGTGGGTGCGGGGGTGCGGGATGTAAACTTTTTTAGAGCTTTGTTGATTGAGTTTGATCACGTAGGGAGGACGCCCGTTAAAAGACGTTGGGGAAAAGAATTGCCCAGAGGGAGCGGGAGGTTTCCCAAGGTGCATAATCTGCAAATGGACTTCGCTGACCCGTTGGAGGGAAGTCTCCAGCCCTCAGAGCTCTGAGGGGAAATTGGTCCTGATTGCAGAAGTGTGAAGGAATGAGTGGTATATCAAGAGGGCTCAGGAAATCAAAGAAACTTCCTGCTGTCTGATTCCACGCAACATGCGTTGAACTTGATCCTGCGTGGATGCGCTGATGACTAAGTCGAGGCTGATTAGAGTCCCCTCGCCCTCCAGCGGGAGTGGTACCTCTTTACCTCTCCTCAGCAGCCACGTCGCTCCGGAACCAGGGGATGTTGGGGGGCGGGCGGCAGGGCGAGGCCCCAGGGATCTACGGCCGCACATTCACACTGCGTTTCCTACTCCGCACCAACACCCACCGGCAGCCTCCCCCCCCCCACGCCAGGAACCTCGGGGGTTCGGGGGAGCCCCGGCGGGCTGCGGCCGGGAGCAGTCCGGGGCGGCGCGTGGGCTTCGCTCCTCCGGCGGGGCGTGGGCGCGGGGAGCAGCGCTCGGGGCGCACGGGGGAGCTTGCCGCCGCCCGGGGCTGTGCCGCCGCAGGTGCCCGGCGGGGGGCGGGCGGTTACCCTGGATCCGGGCGGGGGTGGGGGTCCCTGCGTTCCCGGGAACCTCATTAGCCCTCCTCCCGGGCCTGGCTCCTCCTCCTCCAGGCGTGGGGCTCGTGCCCGCCACAGCCTGCGCGCACCGCGCCTCGGCTCGCGTCCCCCCCCACCCCGCCCGCTCCTGCCAACGCTTCCCCTCCTCCTCTTCCTCCTCCTCCGCCCATCACCGCCACTACGGACGCCTTTGCCTCCATCTACTCCTCGCACCGTGGCCGCCGCTCTCCGCGCTCCCCTCCGGCTTCCACCAGCCCATCGCTCCCCGCTCGCTCGGCTGCTGCAGTCGCGCGCTCTCTCTCTCTCTCACTCGCGCTCTCTCTCGCTCTCCCTCAAGTTTCCTATCTCCTCAGATCAGGGCAAAGGGAAGAAAACACCCGATTCTGCTTGCTGTTTCAGGTAAGGTCGCACACGTCGGTCCCAGCAGGGACCCCTTCCCATTTGCCTTTGCCTCCGGTGCATGCCTTGTCTCCCCCACCACACTCTCCGATGCTCCCTGAAACCCAGGAGGTTCAGGTCGCCTCCTCCTCCCCAGCACATTTAAAAAAATAATTTCGATACTCATCACCAGAAGCGTATCTGCAACTACAATAAGATCCGAGACGCCCGCCCTCCCGCCCGGCAGGCGGCACGTTAGCCTGGCTCTTTTATAGTCTTCAACTTTGCACAGTGTGATTGCCGCTGCCTGCCTGCCGCGGCTGGATCCGGGAGCCTCGCGCTCCGGCTCGGATTGTGGTCCTCGGCTCCGGAACAGCTGTCAAACGCGTCGTTTCGCAGCAGTTGATCCGAACCCGGCTGCCTCCAAGACGTGGTCTTGGGCAAACTGCAGGGGTAGGGAGGGAGGTTCTTTTCTTTTCTATTATTTTAGAGGGAGTGAAGAAGTGAAGACGTGAGGACTGCAGTTCACTGTAATGAAAAGAATAATCGAAAAAGTGGGCTGGCCGCCCCTTGCTTTTCCCGCTGGGGTTGCGGGGGTGGCCTTGGTTGAGGAGGTTGTGGCACCAAGTACCCATCTCTCCTACCCCTTTTCACTCTCCCCTCCGACCCATTCTCTTCTTGAGCTCCTATGTCAGTTCAGGGTCCCGTGTGTTATTATTACGTGTGTGTGAGCACAAAACAGTTTGCTGACGATGGGGCTGGGGGAAGTTCCTGGCAGAGCAAAGTCTGATTATTTGGTCATCTTGCTGTCAAGAGAAAAAAAGAAAGACAAGACAACCCCCCCCCCGCACCTCCTCCACCCCCACCCCCCATCATCACACCCTACACTCGCTCCGCTGGAATAATTCTGTAGCTTTAACTCCAGTTCTCAATTGGATTGACATTCTTTGGGGCTATTTGGATGGTGGTACTGAATGTAATTTTAAGTGTATTTTATTTTTCTTCCATGGCTTTACAAAGAGCGGCAATGAAGACGAAATTAAACACCTACAACATGCAGTTGCTGCTTCTTGTTTTCTTGGTGTGGGACCCAGCCAGGTGAGACATTTATTTATTGTATTTGACTTTTTAAATTCAGGGTAACGGTGTGTTTCTTGAATGCTATCAATGCTGAGGTGGCCTTTGAGAAGCTGAAGTATTTTGAAGAGTCCACTCGAATGAAAAAAAGAGGTTGTATCAGGAAATTGAACTATGAAGTGGCAGAGGCTATAAAAAGTTCACTGCTTCTTGTTTTTAATGATAAAAAACAAAAGTGATCAGAAACATTTTCTTAAAAAAAAAAAAAAAAGAAAGAAAGAAAAGAAAATCTCCAGAGAAAAGACTTATCTTTTGAATGGCATACTCTTGCAAGGAATGGAAGTGGTCAAGTTATATGTGTTTATAACACCAAGATTCAGTAAAATAGCCAACAGTTTTTCTTTAAGCCAAACAAAAGCACAAGCTAAAATGATTTGATTAACTTTTTTCCCCTTCCTTCTTTTTTTTCTTCTTTCTTTCTTTCATCTTCCCTTTTTTAATGGTCTAGGCTCTCTTCAGTCAAGTAGAAAACCCAGAGGATGTGTGAGTCTTTAACCTCTAGGTGGAGGTAGTACACAACTTCACAACCACAAACAATAAAACAAAAGCTTGATTTATTAATCCACTTTTCGTATTAGTGATTTAGAGATCTTTTAGTCCTAAAATGGTTACTGTCATAAACAGTACTTATTTTAAACATGTAACTAAGTTTGTTTTGCCTATGTTCTACAAACATGAAATTGATTTTTATTGCTTTCAGTAACGTCTTAATGGTAGTCTTTTCTGATTTTTATCATCACTGGGCATTTTTTATTTATTGTCTAAATTTAGGATATGGTTTTCAAAATATTAGAGGACTTGAAATATAAGAGTTATAAGAATGTTCATGTAACCATTCCTTTGAAAAATAATGTCTTTATTATATTTTTATTTCCTTTTTAATTTTTCATTTTCCTGTCCAAGTAATTGTCAAAGTATGAAAATACTTTCTAGAATTGAGAAGAAATCTCTTTATGAGGCTTATTTTTAATTGGAAAATAGCTCCTCATTTAACATCTTAATATTGAATTTAGAAAAAAATATGACATGTGATCAAATAACACTTTTCAGTGAAAACCTCTATGTGGAACTTTATGATTATTGTAGTGATTGGTTTTAAAATTAGCTTAAGGTAATATAGAAACTTTTGATGATGGAGTTTTGATGAACTAATTTGCTTACGTAATTTTTAAATGTTTACCTTTGTATCAGTGTTTTAATATTTTCTCTGCCCTCAAGACAATATTTGTTTGAAGTTGGTTACCAGTTTTTTAATGTATCGTGACTATTTTTAGTTACTAGCTGTGTAATCATTTAAATGCAAATGGACTCTGTCAATGATATTTTATACAATACACCTTGCTCAGAATGCAATCACATATAATCTTTGATTTTAAGGGAGTGAACACACCACGGTCAATTAGTAATCATTGAAGATCCTCAGTGCTTAACCATATTTCCCTCTACTAGTTTTCTGTTCTATATTTGACCAGTAATGCTCATGCCAGTATTTTATTCTATTATATAAATGATTCTTTTTTGGGGCCAGTAATTTAAATCTCTGAATCATTCTAGGGGGAAAAAATGGCAGGGAAAAGGGACATTCTGTTTTATGCATCCAGTTGCTGCTGCACCAAATTGCTGGATGTCACAAAATCAGGTCTCTGGCTTTCTGATGGAGAAATAATGGAGAAAATCACTGTTTCTAACCCTTTTCTGGTGATATTTTAAGACCATTTGTTCTTTCCGCAAATTTATCACGCACACACACAAAAGTGGCGAGGCATTTTAATCTTCAGGCAACCCCTATTGCTCTCCTCAGAGACCAGTCAGGAGGGGTACTCCTCCAAGGCTGTGTGCAGCCCTGTGTGTGTTCCTGTTCCTTTGAGAGCCCACCTCCACCGCCTGGCTACAGTGGAGCCTGGAATACAGCCAGTGGAGTTTCCCTGATGTCTATATTGCACTTGGCCATTGGGTGGAGGTATACCCAAAGTAAGGAAATAATCTTGGTTTAAAAGAGAAAAATGACATAAAGGGGGAAAAAAAGGCATTTATGAGGAAGATAGAGACATTTTCTGCCTCCAGGGAGACGATTTATTTTCCAATTAATATTCAGAGCACTGAAGTATTATTTTAGGAGCCGTTTTGGTTATTGTACCTTTCTTACTGCAGAATAACATTACTAATAGTGTCTGCATGTGATCATCTACAGTCATAATAGATTCTAGAGGATGGCTTTTAGACAAAATGAATATTCTACACTGAATGCTAAGTGGTAGAAACCTGAAATAATTTTGACATCAAACTTTCTGATAATCTTGTATTTAGTGTCCATTTTCAACAACATGTTTATCTCCTCCACAGATATGCTGGTATTTATAAAAGTGATAAAAGGAGAAAATGGGTGGCCCTAATAGCTTCGAGAGGCTTAGAATTCAAACCAAGGAAGAAGAGCATGCTGGCACTTGTACAACACACATATGTATATGTGTGTAAGTGTATATGTATATATATACATATATATATATATATATCATCTTGTAAAATTGTCTGTTTAGGTTGGTGCTGGCTAACATCCAAGAAGATGAGGCTAAAAATAACATTACCATCTTTACAAGAATTCTAGACAGACTTCTGGATGGTTACGATAATCGGCTTAGACCAGGACTGGGAGGTAAAAGTAGTTTTCCTTTTTTTAAACTCTCACGAAATAATGCTTTTAAAAGTTATGAGTAATATTAATATTCTAATACATTTCATATATGAATGCATGTATTAAAAAACATAAATAATAGAACGTAAGGTATATGAAATAAATGTTCCTTTTACGCATGCACAATGTACTTAACAAAAGTTTTAAGAATGCCTAAAGTCATATGGAGCCTAGACTTCCTGCATGAAGAGTTCTTAAGTTAGTTTATTTATAATTTTTCAAACTTAAAGTATATTACAATGAAACATTACTGGGCAGCTATGCTTGTATAGTATCTTCACATTTTACAGATGCCTATTTTCACAGCAGTATAGATACGAAGAATTGAGACACATTAAAAAAAGTATCTGGGTTGTATTTCAACAAATACACAGTTTAGGATCCCATGATGCTATTTCTTTACACATACATATGATGTTTCTAAAATGCAGCACTGGTTTGGCATTCTTGAAACTTTCAAAGACATTTTAGCTATACATTAGCTCTAGGCCTAAATTTACTGGACTGTGGCATAGCTTGATTTCAAATTTAAATATTAATTTTCAGCTCAGAAAAACAAATCTGTTTTTATCCATAAAAATAAAGGAAATTAGGCTTGGCCAAAATGTTAATTTTTAAAATATGTATAATTTTAATTATCCTCTAATTATCCTTAGCTAGGTGATACCAAGGAAATTAGGTGAAGGTAAAGTAGATAAAGGTGTGCAATTCCTAAAGGGTTCTGAATCAAAATGTTGTTACTCATCAGTTATAACATGACATATATATTTCCATACATACATTTATCACATGTATGTTATACTTATTTGGATGTTTGGTTTAACCAGTAATTAAAAATTAAGAAAAAATAGTTGAACAATTGATACTAATAAAGATTTATATAATTAGCCAGGTTATTACTGGCAACTTTGTAATATGAAATTGCTTACAAAGATGTGTATTGACTAAATGCCTAGATATTTATGTAAATACTTGCTTTGAAAAATGTAGGTGGTGGTTAATTCTATGTATATTTCCCAGTGTATGGTTTGGAGTGTCCAGGACTCAGAAAAAGTCAGAAAAAGACCCAACTTGTTAAATAATATGCCATTTAATGCTGTTAGTTTTTACTGGAATCCCTGAGAGGTATCTCTCACTTTAAGATAAGTACAGGGAGGAATAATATTAAAAAACATGGCCCATTGTATCATTCAGAGAAAAGTCCATTGCTTAATATACACTTAGTTTTCTAAAAGGAAAAACTAAAAGGAAAATAATATTTCTTCAGTAATTAATATTTCTAATGAGCATTTATGTAAGGAACCACTCTCTGATTCCTGATGTGACAATGAGCCATTGCCAAACTCATACCGTAGAAGTGTGCCTAGCATAAATCTGTCATCATTCATGATAGTGGTTTAAGAGGTAGTTTGCACTAAGGCAGATACTTTTCCTAAGTCATAGATTTTATTTTTTATTTTTTATTTTTTATTTTTTATTTTTTAAGATTTTATTTATTTATTTGACAGAGATAGAGACAGCCAGCGAGAGAGGGAACACAAGCAGGGGGAGTGGGAGAGGAAGAAGCAGGCTCATAGCGGAAGAGCCTGATGTGGGGCTCGATCCCATAACGCCGGGATCACGCCCTGAGCCGAAGGCAGACGCTTAACCGCTGTGCCACCCAGGCGCCCCAGATTTTATTTTTTAAAATAATAATGTGCTGTCAAGAATCTTAATATTTGAGCTAGACCTTGGGTTTTGTGTCTGGGAGTTTTTAGGGCAAGTACCTACGCTGTCGGTGCGTGCTTGGGGAGTAGAAACTACCTGTTTCAGGACGTGGGTCTTGCCATTTAGCTCTTCATATTTCTTTTGTAATATCTCTTACATTCTTTTTTACTTGCATTGTCACTGCTCAGATATGGATCCTTGTCACTTTATTTGGGTTAAGTGACTCTTCTTGGCAGGTGTCTTCTTCCCCAGTCCTTCTCTGATATTGTTCGTATGCCAATATTTCCCAGTCGGATGAGTTTTCTTTTATTCTTACAATGCTTTCCACATACCCCTCACTTTTCTTGATCATAGAACTTCAGTGGCTCCCCTTTGCCTTCGGCAGGTGGCAGGAGTAGAAGAAGGTGGTAGAAGGAATATAGGCCTGGGAGGTCGATAGATCTAGGTGCAATTTCAGTTCCATCCACACACGAAGCTGTGTCTTGGCCAGATAATCTCTGTTTCCTTTCATTTACAATGGTCATGATATATCTACCTTTCTGCTTTATAGGGTTGTTGAGAGGATTATATAAACAAAAAGTGTCTACAAAGCTGGTGCCACATAGTAACAATTCAACAAAGATGTAGTTCTTCTTCCTTCCTTAGAGTCCTAATTTGCCAATCAAGGTTTTCTACATTCTGTTTCTGGGGCTTCATTTTTATTTTGCCTTCCCGTTCATCCTGTACTTCAAAGCATTGGTTCTCTTTCTCTTGCTAATCCATTCCTATCTGCTCCCTTGGCCTTTGGTCATATTCTTTCCTTTCCCTGGAAGTATTTTTCTCATCGTCTCTGATGATCGAAACCCTTCCTTTTCTGTAAAGACCACCTCAACATTGGTCCTCTAGTAAAGATCTTTCTTAACTGAATTGAAGCACCCGGATTCAATTTTCTCTCTGTTGAATTTCTTCAGCGGTTGTTGGCTCTATATTTCATTTGGAACTTATTATGTGCTGGTTTGGATTATTTATTACCTTTTTGTGTGTCTCTTGTTACCTTAACAAGATTGTTAGTTCGTGGAGGCAAGATATTGTATCATAAATCCTCTGTGCTCTTAGCAACTGAATATTGATTTGCATATTGTGGCCATCAGGTAAATGTTGATTGCTTGATTAACTTTTCTATGACCAGTTAATCATCTGTAAAATGGGGCTACTTATATTTAGCTGACCTTTTAATTAGAAGTGTTGAGGCGATAGGTCAGGCATCATGTTGCAGGAAGGTAGTGTGGCTTAGTGAAGACCTACCTAACTTTACAATGTGGAGATTTAGGTAAAATCCCAGCTCTGGTCCTGAGCAGTCCTGTGACCTTGAAATACTCAGCCTCTCTGGGTCCACATCTGTCATCTACAGAGTGTGATTACTCATACTGTTCTTAAAGCATTTGACGAATATGACATACAATGATATACGCAAAGAATTTAGCACAGTGATATGGTAGAGAGTTAATGAATAACAATGCCTAAAAGACTTTCAAAAACTTTCTAAATGTACTGTTGTAAATTTAAATTATTATGATTACTTCTGCATCCCAAATTCTTAGCCTACATGTTCATATGTTATTTCAAATAGAAAGTCCAAGGAAATTACTTGCATCATTATGTCCCAGAAATTAATAAGAAGGAAAAAATGAGTTTGATTCGATTTTAATATATCAAGCTGAACATCTCTATTGATGAAAAATCTGGATAATTAATCTCAATTATTATTTTCTTTCCTTTATAACTTTAAAATGAGTATATAGGAAAGAGCAATCAGTTTTGGATTACGAGTTAGAAAAATTGTTCTTTTTCTCCTGGCTCTACCACTTACTAGATTTTACCCTAGCCAAGTTGCTTAGGCATTCTGACTCTTGGTATTTTCTTTGGGAAAATGGCAATAATGGTATTTTATCTTGAAAGAAGGAGAGTAAATTGAGATTCATATATATGATAAGGATTATACGAAACATTGAGCAATAAAATTTTAAGATATTTTATGATTAATAATAGAGTCTCTTTAAAATTTAAGTTACGTCATGCCACTCAACTGCTCAAAATTCTGCAATCATTTCTACTTCACTCAGAATAAAAATCAGGTTCCTTGTGGTGGTCTCCAAGGCCCTGCATGATCTGACTCCTTATTCTTTCTTTGACCTCCCCTCATACAACTCACCTTGCTAACACTGCTGCAGTCACACTGGCTTCCTTTTTGTTCTTTGAACACACCAGGATATTCCTTAGAGCTTTTTCCCTGGCTGTTCCCACTTCCCTGGATATCCTTTGATCTCACCTTCTCAATGAGGCCTGTCCTGACCAACCAAATAAATACTATAACCTGTCCGCCTCTTAATAATTCTGATCCCTTGTACACACCTTCGTTTTTTTCTTTTTTCCTTAATACTTATTATCCTTTAATATTTAAGATAATCTATTTCTTTATCACTGTTATGTCGATTGCTTATTTTTGTCTCTTTTGCTAGAATGTAGGCTCACTGAAGTCAGGGATTTGTGTCTGTTTTGTTGCTTGATTCACTGATGCATCATCTATCCCAAGCATCTAGAACAATACCTGGCATATAGTAAGCTCTCCCATATTTCTGGAATGAATTTTAATTTAACTTTAATTTAATTTAATTTAATTTAATTTAATTTTATTTTATTTTTACTGTGCTGTCATGAAAAGAATTACCTATAGAACTTACCTGATCCTTAAATCAGTGGAGCAGTTATCATTTAATTAACACACTGAACTTCTCCTGTTAGCATCAGCATATTTTAGGCTGACATCTTGGTGAATTAGAGCTATTATTACACCAGTTACTCAAATCCTGACTTAATGTTAGCCATGATTCTGCCTTGAACTCTGTGATTTTGGGTGATTCATTTATCCCATCTGTGACTTAATTTACACATCTGTGAAATGGCAGGAGAGGATCTACTCATTCTATTTAAATCTCACAAGGATACCATGTGGTTAAAGTAAGTTAAAATTCTTGAGAGATCATAGTGTGAAATACAATTGATAAGCATTAGTATTGTCAGGAATATGAAAAGGATTATTCCAGAAGAACATCTTAGGAGGCAGTGTCCTTTGAAAACATGCCAAGAAAATACTGGTATGTCTTGTGCATTTGGTAGGCTTACATCTTTGTGAGTCTGGAAACCTGAGATGGGCTTGCCTTGATATCTTATCTACCAAGACCATGCATTTAGATCACCTAGAACTAATAACTGGATTAATTTTTCCTCTTGTCTTCATTTTAGTCATTAGAACTAACAATTTGGAGTATCACGCATGGATTTTTACATTCCATAAGAGGCTTTCAAATTGTTAACTAAATAAAAAGAGCAGCATTTGTTTTTTGGACCAATTTTGTGGGGTCATTGGAAAAATGAATGTGTAGACAGGTCTCGTACATTTATGACAGCTAACATCCACAGCGCTCAACAGTGACAACTATTAGAAATGACAAGGCTTGGTATCTAAATTATAGATTCAATCTGGAAAACCTAGATTGAGCACCATGCTTAACTGCATTTTGAAAAGCTCTTTCGAGGAGGTCATCCAGATAGATTTTTTTCCTTCCATGCTCTTGCTTTATACTCTGAAATCTTGAAGAAACTTTATGCTTAAATCCATGAAAAACATGATGTCAGATCATAGGCTTGGGGCCTGAGTGTCAGTTTCCAAGTTCGTTCTTGGATATTTATCTTCAGGTTGTAGAGAGATAGATGACAACACATTTCTATGAATTTTACTGCTCTCAAATTTATAAAAATAAAATATAGTCTATTCAATGAGAGAAATTAATATAGAAAAATCTGATCCCTCCCAGAACCTAAGAGGAATTCTGACCTCAAAATAGCATGATATTACTGTATAAAGTAACGCTTAAGGTCAGTGCCTCTGGATACCAGCACCTTTGGATTTGAATTCTGTTGCCACCATATGATAACTACAGAACTTTCAGCATGCTACTCAATCTCTCCTTGCTTTGGTGTTTTATTTGTAAAATGGGAGTAAAAATATGTGACTTACTGGTTTGTTGGGGATGTAATTTTTTTTTTTTTGACATCTTAATCCTTTGGACAGGGTATGGCAAGCAAAGTAGGAACGCAATACACGTAAGCGTTAATGCTGCTGCTTTGGCATTAGAATGCAATAGAGAGCATCACCCAGTGGTTCGCTTAATGTATAAAAGCTATGACTTTTTAAAAAAATGATAAATTTGTAGTACACATAACCCAGTTTTATTTTTTTAAAAAGATTTATTGTTTTGAGATAGAAGGAGAGAGAGAGAAGGAATATGAGAGGGAGGGGCAGAGGGAGAGGGAGAGAGAGAAACTTAAGCAGAGTCCACACTGAGCGGGGAGCTTGACTCGGGGCTCGATCTCAGTACCCTGAGATTACGACCTGAGCTGAAAGCAAGAGCGGGATGCTTAACTGACCACACCACCCAGGGGCCCCCGCATAACCCAGTTTTAAAGAAAGGAGAGATTGTATATTTCTCATGCAATTAGTTTCATTTTGTAGACACACCTTTGTATGTGTACAGAATCTCTGAAAACAAAGGTAGTCACCAAAGAAGTATGACATATGGGTTGCTCTTTATAATTATTATCATGACATGCAATAATTTGGTATCATCAATTCATGGTAATAAATTTGCCTTTGGGAGAAAAGATATAGTTACAGAATAAAACTTTAGTCTGTGACATTAATGATGATTTGAGGGACATAAAACCAAAAGCGTGTCCATCAACCTTACCTGGGATTGTGCCAGGTACTTGAGTGGCAAAAACTCTGGGTCTTGCAGCAACAGAGTATGTGCCCGATGCTTGAAGGTGTCTTTTGAGATGATGGGTGATGGAGGCATTGGACTAATAGAACATACAAAGAATAGTCTGAGATCTCTACATGCTATTAGAAATGGAGGGGGGAGTGGGTTGCAAGATGAGCAGGAAAAGAGACATTGAGTGTTACGAAGTTCTGGTCTCAGATGGAGGCAGGGTAAACTCCAGGACTGGGGACCCCCCCTCTCCGTAAAGCTGTGAAGTTTGGCATTCTGCTCCTCTTTCAGAGTCTGTGGTTGGGGCTGATGTTCGCAAAGAGGCCCGAGGCAGCTGAGAATATCATCTCCCTTCCCTTTCTGACTCAGCCTTCTGGGGCTCCCTGCAGTGTCTGGAGTAGGCTAACCTTCAGAATAAGCTGTAGTAGGCAAAAGAAGATTTCAGAGCCTTTTTACGCTCTCGGCCACTATCTTCTTCGCCCACTTGAGTTTGCCTAAAGGTCACAGGGAAAGCTGCATTTGATTATTTCATGAGTGAGAAAACAGAAATAAGTTGGGGAGATTTCACACAAGTGTGCAAAAGAGCTTTTCATAAAAGTGTAAAGGATCATTATCGTTTGTCATTTCCTGTCTATTTAAAATTATTTTGTGGGAGGTACAAAAGATAAAAAGCAGAGAGGTACTGGCTGCTTGAAGTGGGGTGCTTTGGGGAGGCTGGAAACTCTGGGTCTGACCTCCAGAAATCGGTTCCTTCAGTTTTGCCTGGGACCTGTTGTACTACTCTCCCTCTGGCATGGAGGTAATATGGGCTTCATCACAGTGCGAGCTCGCTTAAACTAGAAGCATGGTAATGTTATGTACAGTTTTCTGGATTCTTTTTGATATTTTGGTGCAAGAACGTCGTAGCATTTCTGCACACCCTCTCTAACGCTGTGTTGCTTGTTCACTCCCTGTCAGAGAATGGCACTAAGACAGGCTTCTTCAGAAATGGTTAGATTGAGGTAGTTTGCAGAATTCTTTCTCAGTTTGTTGTATGAACTTGTGCACAGCTTGTGATTTACTTTACAGGAAAAGCAGACTGGATACATGGCAGCAAGGGTATGCATTACATTAGATGGTGGCACTTTCTTCCCAAACAGCATCTCTCCAGCAGAATTCAAGGTGACATCATTGAAATGCGTGACCAAGAGAATACTACTCATGTTTTCATAAAGTAACGCTAACACTTTGTTTTCACCTTAAAAAATACTTGATTAGCCATTTTTTCTCTCAATCATTGCTGCTAGAAAAGCATTGCCCTCGGTCTTAATTCTGAGGGATTATTATTTTTGTTTTTTCAGGCACAAGCATGCTTCACTCACTGTGTTTTCTGGCTAGCATTTAAGCTCAGGTGCAATCAGCGTTTCTCTTTTTACCCCCTTAACACAGTGGATAAATTGGACCATAGGCATGACCGATCCATTTGTTTTAGTGTTATTTTTTGATTGCTACAGCTCAATCATATTGTAGAAATCTATATTGGTAGTGGAGATGGCCAAGTGAACAGCTTGGCCAGTCAGCAATTCATTACTTTTCATTGTGTTAACATGCGAAGAGTCAAATTAAATTATTCTAGTATTCTGTTTCTTAGCACATGTCTATTGAAGGCTTATGATTTCCAGACATTCTGCAGAATATAAAGATGTGTACATGGTGTGTTATTGGTCTCTGGTGATTGAAGTCCCTCGGAAGGCAGATAAGGTAGATACGCTATGATTCTCAAAATAACTTGAAGTATTACAACATACGTTCCATTGTAAGAACATGTTATTGAAGTTTTGAGAAGAATTCACTTTTCTTGTACCATATAACCAGAGTTGGCCAAGTTCTGTATCTATAATCATGGTTCATGCATTCAACTATTTCTTATTAAGGGCCAGTTATTTGCTGAATCTTATTTTAAATGCTGGAAATATTTTGATGAATAAGACCCAGACTTTGCAGAAATTCATATCACACCATATTTTCGTTCTTTCTGCCTTTCAAGTGTCCTAGACATTGACTTCTTCCTTTTCTCCTTAATTAAAAATACCATATAACCACCCTATGTTTTCTTTATTGAATGTTATTGATTGTCTTTTCTCATAACGGGAAGAGTGAATTTTGGTTTATTTACTGTCAGCCTGAGAGTTTTATCTGTAGGGGAGTATGACATTCAGAGAGCGTGTCTTTTTGGGTCTGTAGCAGAGGTGTTGAGGGTTAAGTGTAGTATTCTTAGAGTCCAGTTGAAGCTTCTAGACATTTCTCAGTTCTCTTTTTAAAGAAATTCTTTTGCCTTATTTTAAGTTCTTTTGAGCCAGAGATGCGTTCAATAATAACTAGACATTCCTTGTGAAATAAAAGAAATAAATTACATGATGTGGAATGTAATGAGTATTAAGTTTATTTCTTTTGAATTTTTAATGGTCTTGACACCATACAGAATTCTGAAAACTTGTTTTTAACTTGAAATATGTCATCCTTTGAGGTACAGATCTTATCATTTAAAAGTAATGTATAAGAATAAATTAATGTTTAAATCTAAACATATTTCAAATAGAAGTTCACCATATCAAGGGTATCACTTATGATGAGATGTAAATCTCTCAAATTCTCCATAGTGTTTTGCATTTTAAGAAACTTTGATTAAGTAATAGTTTTGATATCTTTGTATGTTTTTATTAGACCTTTGCAAAAAATCAAAAACTAGTATATAGAAAATATGAACCCATCTCCATCTTAGTTTGACGTAAGTTATGATGTCAATTTTTATTTTGTCTTTCTTATGTTCCTTCTTGTTTATTTCAATATTTAAAACATGTTAAAACAAAAGAAAAAATTTCCCATAAAATTAAAAAAATAGTACTATTGTAAGAACATAATTTTAAGAAGTATCTTTATTAGCATTCGGGATGTTAGTTTTTTTCCTCTTTTTTTTTTTCCTAGGGGAAAGAATGCAAAATGTAGCACAGAGATTGTTCCAGGAACATGTGTGGTGACATTCTTTCTGCATAAACGTATTTCAAATTCTTGGAGGATATGTTTAGTTAGGACATTGCTAATTTGATTTAAAACACAATAAAAGAAAACGTATGGCTCTTCTTCTGATATAGTACCCACAGGAAAATATATGTCAAAAAGAAGATACTGCTATTTCAACTATTTTGTGGAGACGGTTAGTAAATTGTAACAGATTTTAGGGATATTTCAGGACTATGATATAATGAGTAGTACAATTGGATTTTGTTTCTGAATAAAAGAGTAGAGTTATGTCACAAGATTAAAGAAGGGTGAAGAAAGGATAAAAATTATAAATGTCTTTTCATAGCATTCCCAAACCTGTATTTAGACTGTTTTGTGGGGATACCTATGGTATCTTATTAAGTATTAGGGAGACATTTGACTTTTATTAAGAAAGTAGAAGGCTTGGGTGCTTTTAGAATGGTATGTGTTAAAAGATTTCTAGGACAGAAAAGATCTCCAGACTTGAATTGGAGGAGTGATTTGGAGAGGAGGAGGGACGTCATGGGGGACTTTTAGAAAAGGACGAAAAAAGAAATAAAAAAGAGAGAAGTCCACTTTACCTCTAATTACTCATAAGAAGATTTTAGCTTTTGAAGCAGAAGATGCTGAGTTACTACCTAGATATTTGGGTTGGAGAGTCCAAATGTATTCAATTATATGAACTCTCTAGAAGCCTTTACAATAGAAATTAACCAAATCAGCCGTAGTCAGAAAATAGGGTAAATGGAACAAATTCATTTTTGTTACCACGATTACATAAACTCTCCAGTTTCTCAAGAAAGGAAACAGTGGGCTAAAATGCCAGCCAGGTTTACATGGAAGATTAGAATGTGGATACCAAGAGAGAGGGAGGCTTGATTAAAAGAAAATGGAATCGCAAGGCTGGTATTCAGGTCGGGTAGAGGAGAATATGGGAAGGTAGACTTAATTAGTTATCTAGGGCATGTAAGAGGATAATCATCAAAGCAAAAAATGTGAGGCTGACGACTGTGCTTTGTAAAATAGCAAAAGAATCATCCAACATGTATTGGAGGAAAAGAAACTGTAGACCCTTAAGAGAGTAAGTGGGGTGGCTTGAGGTGATGAAAATGTCACAAAGGAATGGGAGTGAATGTAGAGCCATTTTAAAGGAAGTCATCATTGGAGCACTCCTGGGAGAACAGCAAGTCCCTTGATAACTAAAAATTAAAACTAAGTATTCTTTCATCGTCTTGAGTAGCTTCTGCCTTAATAATGATAACAGAATTGCAGGATCAAAGATAACTAACAAGAAACTATATATAGAACCATATGACTAGTAGTGCTTATATTAAAGTATGTCGGCATTTAAAATAGATTAAATGTAAAAAAAATGACTCATTATTCTTAAAACATACAAAATCAAGTAATAGTGTCTGAATTCTTAAAGGACCAGGCAGATAAAGTAGTGAGGAGAGTATCTGTAGCAGAATTCTTTTCAACGGACTTTCTTTCAAGATTCCCAGATAATCTGAAGGGCTCTTGAAGGTGTTTTTGGCTGCCACCAAACTGATGGTATGACTCATAACTTCAGTAGGCAGGGTGGGTCATTTAGGATTTACATTATTATCTGTGAAATACGGGGCTGATGAGAGGTCCCATGGGACCCAGTTGCTGACTCAGAGATGTGTACACTTCGATGCAGTTCTGCTTGTTACGCTGGTGCTGCCTGCCTTCATCACTCTCCTTTGACTGCTGCCACGCCCGATCTAGACTTTGTCATTTTTGGTGACAGCTTCTAATATAGGCGTCTTACTGTCAGACATCTGATTGCCACCAGGTGCAGAGAGCAGCTGCAATTCCTGCCGCTGTTGCTGCTGCCTTGGAACAGCTGGGAGGTTAAGCAAAACCTATCAGCAGATACGGAAAGTGGGCAGGTGCATGTTTAAGTGAGTGGATATGAAAGTTAGTGGGGTGGAAAGCACATGTCTCTTCAAATCCCTTTCTTTTAGGGAACTGTGTTGTCGTCTGTCATTTCTATGATTTTCCCCACCTGGTCGGAGAGCGTGGTGTAACACTTTACCTACTTCTGTTTGAGGACATTAGAAGAGGATATAGTAATGCCAAGTGGCTTTTTATAGTGCAAGTTTGATTCCAGTTGGAAATATAGGCGGGAGCAAGCATTGGAATAACAATAAAATATAGGTGAAGGAATGTTATCATAGCCTATATCCATTAGGGATGTGTTTGTCAGAAACGAACAGAAAAACCTATTGACAGTGATCTCAATGGGGGTCAGTTTTTCTCACAAAAAAAGGTCTGTAGGCAGGTGGTTTCAAATGAAGACTGAGCTCTTACATGATGGCATCAAACTTCAGGAACCCAAACTGTTTTTATTTTCCCACTTCCTCTTCCTTAGCATTGGCTTCTGTCCTTAATGCTGTCACCTCATGATCTCAAAATGGCTGCTGCAGCTCCAGCTATGATGTCCACAGTACAGGCTGGAATAAAAGGAAAGGATGGCACTAGCTCTGTTACTTCCTTTCATTTGAAAAATAAACCTTCCCAGCTCTTGCAGCTGATTTCCACATTTATCTCATAGCTATTCCAAGCTAAGAGAGCATCTGGGAAAATTGGAGATCTATTAGAAAGAAGGAAGATGCATTTGATATTCAGTAGGCTTCTAGCAATGCCTGTCACATCTTACTGATGCTAATGGAAAAATTACTTAATTTCTTTGTGCCTCAATTTCCTGCTCTGTAAAATGGATAATATTAGTTCCGATGGTTAGTTTAGATTTATCTGAAGTATTTAAAACTTTAATTTGCATATGAATAACCTGGATAGTGATTGTCAAGATGCAGATTTTGATTCTGTCTGTGACTGTGGAGCTCAAGATGCTGCCTTTGTAACAAACCCCCAGGTGATACCAATGTGGCTGGTCCTGGGGCTACACTTTAAGTAGCCAGGAGGTACTCAGCTAAGGCTACCATGTTGTACAACCCTCAGGGGCCTCTGTAAAGAATACAGTGCAATGGAGAGGTTCTTTGAGTGCTCACGAAGTGGTGGTGTTGTTGTTATTATTATTATTGTTATTACTACTACTACTACTATTAGTCATGGTTTACTCTGACAATTACGAATTCATAATTTCTGTTTCTAAAGGTTGTGGTGATAAACCTTATTTTGACCACAGCATAATCATACATAAATTTATTCCTTATAACGTGCTTTTACAACATTGCTAGTAAATATTAGATTGACCATTAATTCCTGTGAATATGCTGCATATTTTTTAATTTAGTTATCACTAAATTAACACTCTAATGCTACCATATTCTGTAAAGAAGAACATATCCCTGTAAAACGGAAAACACTAATCTCTGATAATGCCATGGTGGAATCTGAACTCTGCTTGATTAAGATGTGTTGGAGATTGCAGCTCTTACTAGTTGTGGCAAAAATAATATTGACATGAATGTTGTAAACTAAACTAGTATAAGTAATTGATGATAAGAAATGAATTTAATCCTTAAATATAGTATTGTGGTAAATAAAATTTTGCCCCATGTGTAATCTCCACGGTAGAAAAATAATAGAGCTCTCTTCTTGTATTTTCTATTTCAGATGCTTCAAAATTTTCTTTTTAGGCAGATAAAAAATGTGATTTCCTTAAAATGTATTATACACGGCTTATATTCGAGTGCCTGCCAGAGACCAGATTATAAACCTGGAGGATCCTAAATTCTTAAAGAACTGATTTTATTTTAATTTTAAAAACACTAAGAGGCAAAGGGCCTTTGCTATGATCAGAAGAGTCTGTGATGGCAAAGCAGTGTATAAAAGCATGAAAACCATTATTTATGTGAAAAACCCCTTTGTT
Source organism: Ursus americanus (assembly GCF_024610735.1). Lineage (NCBI taxonomy): Eukaryota > Metazoa > Chordata > Mammalia > Carnivora > Ursidae > Ursus > Ursus americanus. The sequence continues at coordinate 46,772,090 of NC_142134.1, forward strand.
TTTATAAAAGCTCTATGACCTTGAGCAAGCCAGTTAGCATCTCAGTGCCTCAGTTTCTAAAACATGAAGAGGGGGAGACTGTAGCTAAGACCAGCGATGTCCCTTCCATCTAAAATTTCTCTCATCTTTTGTGGCTTATTTCAAGGCAAATAGAGTAGAAAATAAGGTTCTTGGAACAGAAATCTAAAACCAATTTTTTCTTCATTGTAGAGAAATAGAGTATGGGCCTGAATCGAAGCAAGCAGAATTAGGCGGCTGAACCTCTAAAGTCTGGCCTGCCAAGGAAAGTACAAAGGCTGTTTGGTCTTCCAACTGCCAGCAATTAGGAGTTTGTACAAAACTAGGTAGTTCCATTGCCTGAAAATTTCAATTAAGAGCTTCTCTTAAAGCTGAGTAAGGTTTGAATACGAAGCGATTGGTACAGTGACGTAGTGATAAACATACAAAATTATACTGACCAACCTCCGTGGTCCTGAACATTGCCCTGCTCTCTTTGTGGAGGTGATGTGAATGACAGCATCTCTTCAGAGCTTACCCTCCGGGACTTCTCGGCTCTGTTTAATATGATAGATCCACCCCCTTATAGATCTACCCCCTCTTGAAACTTGGTTCTGGTAGCTGGGTCTTGGTCTTTTTCCCCTCCTTTACCTGTCTCATTCTTTGGTTTCTCTTCATCTTCTCTCTTCCTAAATGTGATCCCTTAGGGTCTGTACTTTCAACACCTAAACACGTATCACTTTAATGATTTTCTCAGAACAATCTCATTCAATTCCGTATCCTCAAATATTGACCCATATGTAGATTATCTCTGGTTCTGAAGCTGTTTTCTGGTGTGGATTTGCTTGTCATCTTCCAGATGAACTCCCTTCTACGACCACCCACGGCTTTCAGGAGCAAGTCCAGAGCACTTAAGGTAGTCTCTGCAGACTCTGGCCTCTGCTCACGTTTCTCTCCTCATTTCTCGCTACTAATCACTACATTGCACCAAGTGGTTTAGACCAACTGTTCTTGTTTCCATTTTTATTTTTTAATACACGTGGCTTTCTGTAACCTTTACACAGACTTTTGCTTCTTTTGGGGACATACATTATCCTTTCTTCACGTTCTAGCTTAGATGTCACTACTTTATAGCTGCCTTACAGGACTGTCACCCTTCCACACACGCGTGCACACACACACACACACACACACACACACACACACACATCTCTGTGGAACAAATCATCCATTACCACATTTGGCATAACATGAGTGTAGTGTTTTGTAACTCTGTGTTCCATCTGTTGGAAACTAAGATCTCTCTGCAGGCAGAGATCTGTGACTCCTCCTCTCTTGTTCTAGCCCCAGTACCACGTGTAGGAGGTAGGTAGTAACCGTAATGCCCGTCGAATAGATAACAAACTAATGATGAACTGTATCTTTCATATATGAATTTCTTAAACTTCCAGAAACTAAATTCATAATTTTATCACCTAAAACTACTTTTCATCCTGTGGTTCTTAATGGAGTCCATATTTGTCAACCTACAAGGGCTAAAAATCCATTGAGAACAGTTTTTCAAATTCTCTTACTTCTTTCCAGTCTCCTGACTCTAATTCTGCTGTCCTCCGATACGCAGATAACAACCAATTGATTGGCTTATTTTTTGGTTTAAAAAATAATAATTTACTTAAGGCATTTAGAAATCAGGACATTTCCAATAAAAAATGTGGATGTCTATCTTCTCTTTTAAAAATCGCAGATCTGGTGAACCCAGGCTGAAACTGATGACAGAAACTGAAATAGAAATTGAATTGATGATAGCAGTTGAAACTAAGTAACAGTTTTCTAAATGGAGGCAGTATGGTCTTCACATTTAGCCGAAGATCTCATTTTGTTCATGTCACTCAGTCAGGTTACCTGCTTGGCCAGTAAATAATGTGCTGCCCGTCTCCAAACACTTGCATATGTAAAGCACTATCCTATTTTCTATATTGCCAAATTTTAATTTTTTAGTTAAATTTGATTATGTAATTCTTTTGCTCAACAGTCTTCAATGATTTTCCTTTTTCTCACTTTCCAAAACACAATCTCCAGTCTGTATAACAGAAATCAGAATAAAGGGACCCAAACTCTATTACTCCCTTGGGCTGGGCAATAAAAAAAATGAGTTGACATTATGGAGACAAGACCTGAGGCATGGCTATGCATTTTGCGAAGGTGGCTGTGTTTTATCTGATTATTGCCATATAAGTATTTGAGATAAGAGTCGCCAGATATTCTAATTATTTTTCAAAAGTAGAAATACCAATTTTTATGAGAAGTTTCTTAATTTTTAAAGGCCAACCAATTCTAATTCAATCAAAACAAACACAATCTTGTGTATCCTGGACAAAATACACCTGAGTATTAGTTTACAGCCTCGGGACCCAAACCAAGAGATTTTATAAAGGTTATGAAGAAATCATTTGGGGAATTTGTTAAATACAAATTTAACCAATCCTCAAAAATTTGGTCGGTTTTGGTTTGGGCCCTGGAGTGCATTTCATCAAATGTTCTTGATTCTGATGCAGGTGTCTGTTTGGATTCACTGGGTGGAATCATGTGTCTTTGAGTTTCTGTTTAAAAATGATGGTATCTTCTTCCATTCTCTCGTAGTACTTTATTTGTGTCCTTTTAATTAAAAGTGAGAAATCAGTGTGTATGGTAAGATCAATCTGTTAATAGACGAGTCTGGTCGCATTTTCCTCAATAACTTGAAAGAGGGGCTTTTGTGCCCTACTCTGCTGAGCTAGCTGTTACATAGGGTCAGAGACCTGGGTTTGTTCCTAAGTTGATTCGTCTGAATTAACTGGCTTATGCTGTGGTAATAACTCTTAGCTTAAAACATCACGTTTTATTTCTTTCTCACGACCTAACACTGTCCACTGAAGGTGGATGGGTCTGGAGGGGTTGGGCTCTCCTATACATCATCCTCACTTAGGGTCTCAGGCTGATAGATTTCCACCATTTAAAATATTGCTGGTCACTGTGTCAGGGAAAGAACACATGGTCATAGTGTTCTTTAGAGCTTCTGCCTGGATGTGACACTGTGTCACTTCTACTCGGATTCATTGCTCAAAGGAAGGTATATAGACATGCTTAACTTCAAGGGTGAGGAGAAGTACAACTCAGAAGTAGACTTGGGGATTCTTGGCAGCTTAATGACCACCACGATCAGCAAGAAGTACCCCATTCTCAGGGTGCAGCTCATCTTCAGTAGTCACAGCTAATACACCGTGTGCTGGCACAGGTCATGTTTTGTTTCAAGGTATAAACCTTGTGAACTATATTTTGTGTATTACATACGTAGCATGTTTATTAGTTAATTGTTATGCTTTTTTGACAAATTGACTTGATATACCTTCAGAGCCTTTCCCAGGTCCCAGGAATAAAGAGCTTTGCCACTTGAGCTGTAAAACCATAGCCTGAATTGCAGGTACTTAGAAGGAGATAGTCTTTGAAACGTTAGCCTGAAATCTCAAACCTCTGTGACAGTGATTGCCAGGGAGAGTGGAATTAAATGGACGAGGAGCAGAGGACATGTCATTCCAGTTTGCTACTGTGTCCTCAGTGGCTGGCGTGGTCCCTAGAATTCATTTTTTGTCAATGATTATTTATTTATACGAATCCAACACTCCTATATGTAAAAATACATAGACACAGCCTTACTTAGGACAACTACTGATTTTGGGTTCTCACATACATTTTAGGCATTTAGCAATCAGTTTTATCTTTAAATTTTAGTGATTCAGACTTCTGACATTGCTTACAATGAGTCATCTCTCTCAGAAACAATGTGGATTGATCTATGTGTTCAGTGGCTGGGCTGAACGTTGAATGCAGTAGCACATAAAATTAGAGCCATTAGGATGGGCTTGTACTTAATACAGGGAAATAGATGAACGCACCGGCCCTTGCTGTTACTGAACTGGGGGGCTATACGAGCCATGATGGTGGACAAAAGGCTACATGGGTGCTGTTGTCTGCAGCGATGTGGCTGGCACTGCATTCTAACACTGAGACAAAAGCTCCAGGCGAGCCACCAGTTGCATAGGATAGTAACAAAAACAGATGACAGAAATGCATTTCCAAAGCCTGAGTAGCGTAAGTCTAAATTGTTTTTTTTTTTATGTTGAGATTCTGCAAAACCATTATTAGCTTCATGCAGTCTGTTTAAATTTCTCAATTGTCTTGTGGAAGCCCTCTAATTAAATATTATAAAATATTGCTAATCATAATAAATTAATAATCATGTCTACCATGTTTCGAGTGCCAGGTAATATGCTAAGCACTTTACCTATGATTTAATACTCATTATTAGTGCCATGAGGTAGGTAATTTGATGATTCTCACTTTCCTAGTAAGAAAAAGAGAGCCAGAGACCAATTATCTGCCCTTTGTCACGTAATTATTTTGTGATAGAGTGGGCATTCCAGATGCATCTTTCTCCAGAGACTTTGATAAATCAGAAGTTAGGAACCCCCAAATCCAACAAAGGTGCTGAATAGCAATGGAAATATCTCTGCTCTGGATGTCAAGAGGTCATTGTTTATTACAATTGTGTAACCATTGGCCTCTGGATAAGGACTTCAGGAAAGAAAAGGATGGTTTACAACACGACTCATTTATTTGCTTGGGGGTTCTTATTACCACATTTCTTGGTCAGCCTTGACTTTGACGTATATCTGGGACTTGGATCTGAGTTGAGATATGAAGAGACAGAAAGAACATTTATTAGTAGAAAATCTCTCAGGGCACTGGTGATTTAAAGCCAGAATCTTTGATTTTCACTCTGCTGTTTTTACCCCTTACTTGATGTGAGTCAGAATTTTTACTGTTCTTATGCTCAAGCATATCTAATGAGGACACAAGATGACCATGTGGCGTAGGTAGATAATTAAACATTGTTTGATACATAATATATTGGTCCTTAGATTATTTGTAGAGTTAATAAAGCACTGATGCAACCATTCATATAAATTTCAGCTTTGATGGGTTTATCATAAGTTAAGAATAGGATATGTGAAAAGGTATAAGTCTATGAAAGCCAAAGAAATGGATTATTCAATGCAAGAGATCTTTTTCTTAGATGGATTTTCTTTTGCCACCATCTGACTCATGTCAATCTTATGAGAAAGTGTAGTGTACTTTGGAAAGATCAGGCTTTGGAGTCTGATAAACCCAGGTTTGTATTCTGCCTTTAGAATGTTCTATCTATGTGGGTTTTGTACACATTAGTTATACCTTGTCTGAGCCTCAGTTTCTTCAGAGATAAAATAGGTATCAAGTAACTACCATTCATAGGAATGTTAAAAAATGACATGGCAATATGTGTGCAGTGTTCCCATAAGAGTACCTGGCACATGGTCATGTTCGCTAGTGGCCAACTTCCCAGTTGCCCTTTGATTTTTGCTAACATGTCATAACATGGAGATTTGTTCACAATTTGGGAAATAAGGAATTTAAATGAGAGATCCTTTAAAAATAGGACATGAGTAGCTATTATTTTAAGAGAATTCATGAAACTGGATGATTTTTAACTACTTACCCTGGGGTTAGCTGTGATTAAACTTTTCCTTTATGGGATGCCTTTCCAGTAGAAGTTTGTTACAGAATCAAACTTCAGAAATTTGTCAAAATCTGTGAATCGCATGGTATTTCTTGCCACACATTGGAGCTAAATGAAAGAGAATTTCTGGCTTTCAAAATTATGTCTATGGAAGTACAGAACAAACCAGGAAAATAAGGCGTTCTGGGAAAAATGAGCTGGCAGGTAAAAGATAGTCTAGTTTCTTCTGGCTTTTCTTTAGAAATTCAAAGTCCCATAAATATGTTGTATCTTCTGTGTATAAATATAATTAAATACTAATGGTATGACAACATATGGGGTTTTATTAGGTTTCTAATCATAATTATCTATTTCTTCAAATCTTAAAAACTATACCTTTTTAAAATGATTGAAAGTATTTTACGATAGACAACTATTAAGACTGTTACCACAACTACTGTGGTAGGTAGAATTCTAAGATGTCCCCCATGGTTCCTGCAGCAAGTTTAATAAATCCTTTAAAATCCCTGGGACTGTGAATGTATCTAGTGTCATGAGTAGGCTCTATGGCACTTTGCCTTTAAGAAAGAGAGATTATGCAGGTGGGCTTAACCTAATCTTATAAACCCTTTAAATCTGATTCTGGAGGTCAGAGGTGGAGAAGTGAGGGAGAGTTGAAACACAATAGGGAGTTAATGTGAAGGAGATTGTCCACTGCTGGAGGGGAGCACATGGCAAGGACTGTGGACAACCACCAGGAGATGAGACATGGCAGCCAGCAAGGATGCAGAGACCTTAATTTTACAACTGCAAGGAACTGCATTCAGTCCACAGTTTGAATGAGCATGTCAGCTGATCTGTCCCCAATCTCCAGAAAGGAACACAGCCCAGCTGACACCTTGATTTCAGCCTCAGGCCCTGAGCAGAGAACCCAGTTACACCAAGCTGGATTTCTTTTCTTTTTTTTTTAAAGATTTTATTTATTTATTTGACAGAGATAGAGACAGCCAGCGAGAGAGGGAACACAAGCAGGGGGAGTGGGAGAGGAAGAAGCAGGCTCATAGCGGAGGAGCCTGATGTGGGGCTCGATCCCAGAACGCCAGGATCATGCCCTGAGCCGAAGGCAGATGCTTAACCGCTGTGCCACCCAGGCGCCCCACCAAGCTGGATTTCTGACCTACAGAACTAAGAAACGTGTGTTGTTTCAGGCTGGAATAATTTGTTGTGCAATACAAAATTAGTACAATTGCGATTATTAATGAAAATATACCATTTTTTAAAATTGTTTAACCTGTGCCAGACCCAGTATACTTTACAAACATCATTTCATTTAATTCTTACAAAAACACTATGACATTAACATTCTAAACCCCATCTGTGAGGAAGTTGCCAACACACAATTTAAGTAATGTGTGCAGGTCCACAAAATTCTTAGTGTATAACTCTGATCTAAACTTAAATTTCTCTGATTCCCAGTTTTGGGATCTTATGTGTCCCATAATTATGTAGGAATGGAATTTCATGGAGATGATAACGTGCCATCTATAGGATGAGATCTGGCATTGATGTGATACTTGATCTACAAAATGAACCTTTACAAGAGATAGAGAAATTTCATTTCATTTTTTATGTAGCAAGATTATCAGTTGTAGGTGTAGTTTTAAGCCATTATGTGTGAATGCATTTTTCCTTTAAAATTATTATGGAAAAGTTGAATTAGGCTCAACAATGTTTTTTAGATGTCAGTTGCTCAAAATTGACGTTAATCTGAATAAAATTACATATTCTGAAATGACTGGCTTTTAAAGTGCATTATTGATAATTCATAATAATTATTTTTATTTTTATCACCTTTGCCTATATTGAATAAATGCCTCTGGAAACCATTTTAAGATTGTTAATGGTTTTGCATCTTTATTAAATATTTTACGAAATAGTCTCAGGATATTAACTTTATAGCTGAAAGGCTAAATTATTATACATTAGTAATTCTATATAATAAAGGATATTTTTTCTTTAAGAGTGCAACGGCTAAATTCATCTTTAAATTAGTTAAAAGTCATTATATATGCTCAAATAGGTCATTATCTTGTGTTAGTATTAGTGCGTTTCTGGCTCTTTTCTCTCTGATGTCCTCTTCTCTTTCTCCTTCGATACAAGTAGATATTTCTTACTCCTATTTTCATTCTTGATGTGGGTCTCATCTATTCCCAGGGATTTAGCTGCCCCTATGTGTTCACATTTCTAAAGCCTTTTCTTAGCTTGGAGACCTCACGCCTGCTGTATCTCTGCAGGTGTAGACATCTCCTAGTTCACCTATTAGCTGTCTCCACAGAGTTTTAACCCTCCCCCTGCCACCTGTCTCCTTTCTGTCCTGTTGAGGTTCATTCCGTCCATTCATTATCCCTCTTTTATCATCTATCTTACCCACTGCTGCTTTATTCATTTTCAAAAACACCTGATTTTGAGTATGTCTTGCAGTGAGTGCCTATATAACCTGTTAGACTAGGTGAGCCAAGGATGGCTCAAAGGCTTTTGACTTAGGCAAATTTGTTGGAAAAACTGCTGACCTTTACTTAAAATAGCAAAGATCTGAATTATTGTTATTTTTGTACATGCCTTAGCTTCCTGAGAAGATTATGAATTTCTTGACTATAAGAACTAAGTCTTCTTGATTGTCTTATCCCCACAGTACTGAGCACAACACCCTGCACAGAGTGTCCCTCAGGAAATGTTTAATCATTGAATAAGCTGGCTTAACATCATCATCTTTGTCCTTTGGCAAACTGTAGTTTCGCTGCGTATAAGTCTGCTAAGACTTGAATTTCTCTCTTCTTAATAATGACCAGCAACCATATGGCAGATGCTTATAATCAGTCATTAAAAGTTTCAAAACAATCCCAAATTATTTGCTTAGTAGTTTTTTTCTGGTTTTGTTGTGATGACATCATCTAAAGATGTTTGAATCTGGCTCTGTTTCCAAACTGTGCTTTTCTTGTTGGATAGAATATAAGTTAATGCAAAATGTTTTTTTTTAATGACGTTTCTTTTTTCAAGCTTTAAGGAATGCCATTTTTATTATTTTTGGATTTCCTGAACGTATCGCATTTCCTAAAGAGCTATAAGGCATTGCATCTAGTTTCATTGCTTCCAGAACTAGGAGGACAGGAGAAGGGACTCTTCTTTTCATCAGTTGGTTTTCTTCCTTCATCCCTATTTTTTCAGGGGTGTGAGTGGAGATCCCACTGCTCTTGCTGTCACTTAGCATTGCATTGTAATGAACAAATAAGTCACTATATGAGGAGTCTTTCCATGCTGAAAGTAATGACTTTTGAAAAAAAAAAAAAGAATTCTGAACAGTAGAAAGATCCTCAGATGCTTTCCAAATATTACTTGGTTTATTAAAAATATATTAGAACCAGGCAATTGTAGATATGTTGTTTAAAATATACAACACATAACCGAACAGAGAAAGATAGGATACTTATTGATTATATTTGACAGGGCTGCCAGTGCCTTTGTCTGGGGCCCACAGAGTAAAGTATAATGAATATCACAAGTGGCCACAATAACAAGTGGATGCAGAGGTGTCAGGAATGTTAAGTCCCATTAAGGTTTAGTTTAAGCATATCTCCTTAAATTTGGAGTGAGCGATTTGCATTAGACTTCACAACATAAGTGGAGAGGATGTGTCAAAGAATGTTAGGTCTCATAAGGAATTTATTTCAGAGTATCTCCTTAAATTTGTAGTGAGTGATTTCCATTAGACTTTAAAACATGAATGGCCAGTTTTTGATAAAATTCTGCAGATCAGTGTCTGTAGTTTGATGGACTTGGGGTCAGGAGGAATATATTTTGGTGAATGCCTCTGCTCCTTATTATCCTCATGACCCTGTATACAGTGTAATATTTAAGTTCTCCCAAGTTTCGATTTCCTATTTCAAAATGAAGACAAAATTGCAGATCACAACTTTCGTAAATAACATGTGTCTTGATGGCTGAAAGAATGGGTGAAGAAATGAGCTGTGTTTGATAGTTAATCCATTACCTGTGAACACAATTCATCAGTCCTTCTGCACATTAGTGTGGCTGAGATAAATAGATCTGTCACAGATGATTAAACAGGAATTCAAACAGACAAATTCTAACAAGTAACCAAGCTAGTACATAAGATCCTCATAACTGGCATGGGATGTAGATAAAAGGACTCTGATAGAAGAGTATGCCGAGAATTTTGTCGGAGAAGAATCTAGATCAGTTGCACAGGAGCCAGTGGCTATCGAGGAACTAAGTTCAGGAGGGTTTGTGTAGCCAGTTCTGTACTAGAACCAACCCAGCAAATATGTAAGCCCGGAATCCCTAACCGGCAAATGTGTGTGACTGAGATAATAATTAGAACACTCTTAAAGAAATGCCAATTCTGTGTGCAGAAGCGCTGGGTGGGGTGGCAGGAGGCCCAGGGGGTGCCAAGCTCTGGTTGCGGTGAAGCTTGTGAGAAGGAGGAGGGGAAAATCCAGTGAAGCCTAATGACCTGTCTCTGCAGTGGCAAAAACAACTTGAATGAGCCAGTAATTGGGCAAAGAAAGGCCTCACGGAGATCTTCACCATCCCCCACCTGCCAAGCATCTTCTTTCCCTCTCTCCCTTCCCTTCATATCCTCTCCGCTCCCTCTTTCTCTACACATCTGCCTGGTTCCTTCAACAGTTAAATAAAATCCTAAATCATGAGTTAAAAAAAAAGAAGAAGAAGAAATGCCAGCTTTGTTTGTCAACATCCTCGTTGACTTTATAGCCGTATTTATTTAGCAATGCCCTAGTGTCATAAAGGAGACTATGAGAAAATAATTTTTTCAATATTGCCTACCACAATCCAATTAAAAGTATGATATACAGAGCATGCTTTACTTGAATGTTGCAAAACAAAACGCACGTGCCAAATGAAAGCCCTGTCTGTTCCTCCTGACACAGCATGGCATATTAAATAACAGTATCCTCTAAGGAGCTGAGTGTAGGGTGTGCAAGTGGAGTTGAGAAATCAGAAGGTATAAAGTATTTTCACCTGAGACGCATCACTACATCCTGGGGCTTCTGAAGCGTAGAGATAATCACAGAGAAAGAAGAATGCATTAGTAGCAAGAATTGTTCAGTTAGGGTTAGCACTGCTTCCCTAACTGAAGCAGAGTGACGTCATCATCATCATCACCATCACCATCACCATCACCATCACCATCATCATCATCATCACCACTTATGGAGTGCTTACTATGCTCCAGGCACCACTGTAAGTACATCTGATATGCTAACCCACGGAATCCTCATACTGACCTTAAGTCGTACGTATAACCATTTCAGTTGTACAGAATGAAATCTCTGTAAATGCAGACATTTTAGACATGTGTCCTCCGACCCTAGAACGGTGCCTGGCACTTAGTATGTGCTCATCAAATATTAGTTGAATGTACAATTGAGGAAACTGAGGCACTAGTCAAGTGAAATTCAACATTTTGGGTGAAAGGCATGTAGAATTGTTCCTCTTCAGCTGTTGAGGATCTATGAGGCCAGTATTAAGATTCTTTTATTTCCTTCTTAAATTCCAACTCAAACAGAACCTAGACATAAAAAGCAGACATATGGAGATCAGAGTGTCAAACCTAGATTGGAGAATGTGGCTTAGATATTGGTTATCCTCAGTCTCCCCAACACTTCATTCACCCCAGGGAGTATTTGGGCCTAAGGATGCAGACACATACTCCTGGCCACTGTTCTATGTGTGTAGAACCCCAAAATGTAGAACCAGAAAGGGGCACTGTCAGCTCTGTCTCTAAATGACAATCATAGCCTGATATTTTTTATCATGGGAAGAAAGAACATAGGGTACAGTTCTCCTGGGGCAGGTAGCTGGTAAACCAGAGAAGGTAGCAGAGCTGACATGTTCAGTTCCTTCTCCCGAACTCACTTGTCATAAAAATTACTTCTCTCTCAGGGGAGTTCTGAACAAGTAGTGACTGGGGCTGGAAGTGTTATTTCCTTTTTCTTTTTTTCCCCAGTGGGCTTCTTTGGATATTATTAATATATTTGAGTATAGATGACACACATGTTATATTAGCTTAAGGTATAGAACATAGTGATTCAGCATCTCTGTATGTTACGCTATGCTCACCACAAGTGGAGCTAAAAAGTGTTGTTTCAAGATTGTTCCCTCTAGGGAGGGGAAGGTCTGTGAAAATGTGAGGAATGGGAAATAAGCGTTCTCCCTAACACTAGATCAGACCTCTGCCGGGCAGCCATGTGGTCTTGGTCCTTCCACCTCCCTAGGAAAATAGACTGTGCTAATTCTGAAACCATTCGATTTGTCCCTGATTGTCCTATAACAATCTCTGCAGACCCAGAGCTCGTGTAAATCTTGGTGATTTCGATATGCAGATTCTAAATCCCTCAAAGGCTTACCAATCCCATACAGCTGCCACCAACCCCTGTAACTGCCTGATAAACATCAAGGAGAGGAAGCATGAGAGACTATGGACTCTGAGAAACAAACTGAGGGCTTCAGAGGGGAGGGGGGTGGGGGAATGGGATAGACCGGTGATGGGTAGTAAGGAGGGCATGTATTGCATGGTGCACTGGGTGTTATACGCAACTGATGAATCATCGAACTTTACATCAGAAACCAGGGATGTACTGTATTATGGTGACTAACATAATATAATAAAAAAACATTAAAATAAAAAAACATCAAGGAGAGGAACTGCTCGATGCCATCAATTTGGGAAGCTGGAAAGCGGTGGCTGCTTTCTGCTCAGTGGGTTTGCCGTACCCCCCAGATAATAGCGAGACGCTTTGTGCCTGGGCAAGAGTGTGAAGAAGCAGCAGCTGTGGCAAACAGGTTCTCGAATGGGAGATTCCAAGAAAGTCAGAAAATTGACTGGCAGACTGGCTTTGGCAGATTTATAGAGAAGGACTGGACGGGATGAAATCAGAGGTCTGGGGAAAAGAGATGACAAGCTGAGCAAAGGAAAACGGACTTTGATTTTTGGAGAACTCCAGAATTATTAAAGTTCTGCGAGGAGCATAGCAGAACAGTGGTTGAGGAAATTGATTTTAGGAGCTTAAAGGGTGCATTTGGAAGTAAGTGGTGTTCTTCCATGAGGACTGATGTGGGCTGGGGCACCGAGGGCCGTGATCCAACTAGCAGTTAACAGGGAAATGATGTTGAAGCCCTATGTGAGGCAAGGGATGTTACATCCCAACACGTTTAATGAAGCTGGGCATGAGTGCTCGTGGCTCTTGGAATAGGTAATACTTCGGTGCCATTATGAGAATAACGGAAGAGAAATGTAAACAAAATTGTAACAACATTTACTTCCAAATGGTCTAATAAGCCAATAAAGCGTATATTTAGAAAGAGCCTTTAAGAGTCTTACGGTTGAACTGCCATTCTAATTGACTCAGTTATATTTTAAAGTAATGCAGAAAATGATAAATAAATGAAAACAAGGCAGAAAACTTGTAGCATATTGGACAGTGATGTAGTTTCTTCCAGTAGTGCTCTGGTAGTGCTGTGCCTGGCATAGTCCTGATTATTTGAGGGTTCTTGTGCCCCTGAGGGGCATGTTTGGCAGTGGGAAAATCAGGAATCCTACATATTTAAATGAGCCACCCTGCAGGAAGTGCTGAAGTGAATAGCTTTGTACGTGTAACAATTCTTCTCTTATTTTCTTTAATTTAATAATAACTTTGATTTAAAAAGAAATTCGAGAATCCATTGAAGAAAAGTTATTTGCAGTTAAAGGGTCTACTGGGGAGAAAATGGAGCATAGCCTGACCCCAAAGGATATATTATCTCCTCACTGAGCTTGCAGAGGAAGGGACAACTGCTGTTTAAGGCACCATTTAGAAAGACAATCTGTTGAAGTATTTTTAAAGCATGATGGATGTTTAATCCTCAAAAATATTGTTTAGTGCATTGAAATGCTAGGAGTCTATTGACTGCTGTACATTCCTCCATGTTTATACCATAGGAAGTGAACAGTTGCAGTTAGAAAGACTATTCAGGTTAAGAAAATACGGACAAAAAAAGAAAGCAAGAATTTGGGATTGAAGCATTTAATATAAATTTCCAGCACTGATATGACTCACCAGGCAAATGAGAAAGAAAGGGAAGTGTTGGCGTGGGTGGAGGGTGCCTCCGAAGGGAGTAGACCAGGATATTTTTATCAGAATGCACATATTAAGAGTCTACTCAGTTGATGGCTGCCTGTAAGGTATGTATAAAGCGAGTTCGTGTGTGTAATTATATCCAGGCCTCTCCTCCTCCAAGGAATTTTGGAATCTAAGACACAAGTGGTGCCAGGTCTGACATAGATGGGGCAGAAGTGGGTGACAAATTCAGATCTAAAATGAGCTAATGTGCGCAAGAAGAGAGACAAGTATAGGTATTGCGTTAATGGAAGGTCAAGAACAGAGGTCAAGCATTAAAGAAGCTTAGGAGTAATTCCCAGGAGAAAACTGAGAAGCAAGATATGATGAAATGAATTAAAAGGATAACCAATTAAAATTCACTCATGTTCCTTGTGTTTTCCTTGCCTTTTCCTATAAAAAATTATGAGCCGGTATCTTCTTTTGAAAATTTTTGTAAATTAGGATTAGACTCTGGGAAAAACCTATCGCTTGATAATTACTTTCTGCTTCCCAGTCTCCAAAGCTTAAATCCTTTCCTACACCTAACAAAACTTAGGATGATGCAGAAGTGTGTAGTGAATCAAGTTGCTATTTTCAGCATGTCACAGTGCTAACATCCAGAGTCTTAGAGTTGGACATGAGTTTCAATCCTGGCTCTGCCACTTACCTGCTGCGTAACCTTGGATAAGTAACAAACTTTTCTAAATGTCAGTTTCTGCCTTTGTCAAGAGGAGGAATAGTACCTACCTCACAGGGTTTTGTGAGAGGAGCCAAGATAATGAGTGCAAAATACTTAGCAGAGCACTGGCGTCTAATAGGCATTCAGTAAAAGATAGCTGTTTTTAATGCTTTCTTTCATAAATGTATTCATTTATTTAATAAGTGTTTATTGGGTGCCAAGTATGGCCAGCAACTGTTTTAATCCATTGGAATGCATCAGTGGACAAAATAGATTCCTGCTCCTTAGTTTACATCTTCGTGAGTGGTGCAGAAATAAATAAACACAGTCAATAAGGGCAATACGTAGTCTGGCCATACGTGATGAATCCTATGGAAAAAATAAAAATAAATAAAAGCAGAGCAGGGACATGAATAGTGGGAAAACTGGGCGTAAGAGAGCATTTTCCAGTTTCTCGGGTCGTCAATATTAGCCGTGTTGAGATGTTGACATATATCCATGAAGATTTAAAGAAGGTTGAAGGAGTGGCCTATGTGGACAGCTGGGAAAAGAGCACTTTAGGATGGGGAAGGGTGGAGTCTGTTCAAAGGCTTTAAGGTTAAAGTGTGCGTAGAGCAAGGAGGCCAAGTTGATGGAGGGGGAAGTTAGTAGGAGATGAAGTTAGATATGGAACGGAGAGGATGGCCGCATTGCTTAGGGCTTTGTTGGCTGTTATACAAGCCTTGGCTTTTACTCTAAGTGAAATGGGTAATTATTTCAGAGTTCCAAGCAGAAGGGTGGCATGATTCCATTTTGTAAGATCCACTCTGTGTGAGGTGATGAAAGTAGACTGTCCAAGGGAAAAGATGGAAGTTGGGAGACCAGTTAGGAGGGCATTATTGTTATCCAGGTGAGAGACAGAGATGGCTTGGACCACAGTGGTAGAAGCAGAGATCATGGCAGGTGGTAGGATTTGGGATATTTTGATGACAGAACCAACAGATGTCCTCATGGATGGATGTGGAAAATGCAAGTCAAGAATAATTACCAGGTCTTGGCCTAAGTATCAAGAATGGTTATATATAAATATAATTATTATCTTACAATTTGTGGCTTCTTGTTTTATACACTTAAGAAAGAACAATGAACTCCCTTGTGCTTCTTTACATCCTCCACAGCACTGTGAAAATGATATACCCAAAGTTGGAGCTGAGTAAATGAAATAGTCGTTGAACCTTTGGGGGACATGGGGACAACTTTATTGCTCAGAGAAAACATTAGGCATGAAAAAATAGTAAGGCCTTTCAGAGAAATCTTCTTGACTTTACAGATTGATCTAGGTCCAGCTCTAACTATTCATCCCCCATCAAATTGTCTGACCCAGGCACTCTGCTCCAGACATTCTGCAGAATCAGTGTGGATGCACACAGCCTTCTTGATTGTGGAAAATAGTCTCCCTTGTTAAGAGCCATAGTAGTGATCTGGCCTCATTGTTTTCTGGACACATAGAGACAAATCCTATGCATAGGAGTGGACACTGGATGAAATTACCTGACTAAGTAAGTCCTAAGAAGCCTAAATTTCCTCTTACATGGGCAAAAGGGGATTTCAGTTCTTCTTTTTATGTGGTGATATATTCTTAGGAACTAAGAGAACTGCCCAGTATTTTCTGGAAATGATATATTTCATCTCTGCATTGGATTTATATTCTTGTGAACATTTACAGATGGGATACATAAAAACTTTCACACTGAGAGGAGAAGCAAACATTATTTCTGGGAGGACCAAAGGAAAAATAAATTATGTAGCTCACTTACTATTTCTGTTTTGTCATCGTAATCAGTGAGTCACAAATCTAAGCAGTATGTTGAAGCTCAACAGTTGTAAATAGAGTTCAGAAATGTGGTGCCGGCTCCAAACAGGAGAGCTGGGGGTGAGGAGTATCAGGGTACAAATGAAATACCTTGATTGAGCCATAACTGTCCCTGTCACTATAAACTGGGTGTGTTTTTACTGCATGAGGTGCAAAGGCTCGTTTATCAGTGATTCTCTGCCCTTCCAGCAAAAGGGCTGAGAGTCCCACTTCTGCGCTCAGTGAAGGCAAACATGGGGTGAATCTCTTTGATCTATTAGCTGCGGTCGTACCACAGCTGCCTTTCGAGACTGTCTGGAGAGTTGAAACAGCACTTTAAAAGACTACTAGGAATGACCAGAATAAGTAAAGGTGAGCAGTGGGAATCGCTTTCTGGTAAAACCCCAAATGTGTCAACTCACAAATTTATATAACAAATACTTTTATAGGCAGTGGTGCTGGAATCTGAATTGAGGATGGGGGGAAATCAACTGTTCGTAACACTGTATCAGAGCGTAGAAGGAAAAGGGACAAAATTTAAGTGCAAATGAAAGAGGAATAAAGCAACTTGAACACTTACATTGAAATACTTATGTGAGAGATGTGATCAGAGCTGAGAAATTAAAGGTATACTCTACACTAATGAATAGTGAATCCCATTTTGATTTCAAATATGGTCTGTAGTTGCTATTTTTGAAAGGTCAATTTTTCATGCATAAGTCTTGACTGTTATTACATATGTATCTTTTTAAATATTCTGACTTTAAAAATTTTGATTGTAAAAAAAAATTCTACTATCTCTACAATTTTTTAGTAGCAATTCTCTAAAATAAAAATATTTTTTTGTTTGAAAATGTGTAGACGTAATTAGGATTCAGGGACAGATCCAGAACAGATCGAAGTAAAATAATATTGTGAATCGCAAAGGATGTTGAGTTTGGGAACTTGAGTTAAATTAAAATGATCATTTCCTGACCACATCTAGGTGTAAAACCCGAAACAATTTTTAAAAACCACCAGAAAAATCTGTCGTCATTTTAATTTCATAGTTAACTTTTCAAAGTCCTTTCATTTCTTTCTTGCATGTAGTGAATCTTTTCTGTTAAGTTCCTTCTACTACCGGTTCTTGCACTCATTTTGAGGTCCAAATCCTATGCTGTAATCTATATTCTTAGGATTTTCCCCTTAGGTAAAAATCAAGGTTTCCTAAAATTTCACCAAAGAGGCCTATCACAAGTATAAATATTTAGTAAAGGTAAAAGCTACCCTGCCTTTTCTTCTTAGCTTGCGACTGTGAGACTGTAATAAAATGAGTTGAAGTGATGGGAGGGAAATGTTCTGAGACCAAAAGAAAAAATAAGTAAAAAGAAGCGTGCTTTGTAGATAAAAGAATGGCTTACAAAGCCTTCTCTGACTCCTCAGCTCTGAGTTCAGTGCTACGGCTCTCTCCTTACCACTTCGACCTCCTCACACCACACTTTAGCAGATTTGATGATTTTTACCATTTATGCACTCTTCTATTTATTTGTTTCCATTCCCTCCAAGACGATGGCTACAAACTGTTCCTTGTCTTTTATCTAAGTGAATTACATAGTGTAACAGGCATTCAAATATGTTTTATTTTGAGGGAAGGAAAACAGGAAGAAAGAAAGGAGAAAGGAAAGAAAATTCATTTATCCATTTCTCCATGTCTTTCTGCATGTAGCTGTCTTCAGAAGTTCCAGATCGAGCTAGAGTGATATGTCTTTTGATTTAAATAAGGGGTGGTTCAACACCAAAATTTGTATATTGATATGTGTGTGTGCACGCACACACATACATATATAACACGATAAAATCTATATACCAATATATAATACACACTCATTTATATAGAGCATGTATGTGTGTATACACATAAGATACATATATGATATATATTATAAGATGAAAAGTATATATGTGTGTATGTCACATACATATCCCTGTAAGGTTTTCATGCTGACCTTTCAATGAGATGTTTTGTGTAAAACTAGCACTGACTACTTAACTAGATGACAGGTTTCTTTATTATTTCTGTATTATTACATCTCTCTAAATATGTAACTTGAGGCTGGTGTCTGACGGATGTGTAATAAATGTATATGGTTTGATTATACTGGTGCTGCTGGACATACCAAACAGTCTTAACCGAAACGAAAAATCCTTGTATTTTTGAATGACATTTTATTATTGGAGTAGCTATGAGGATGAGATGTAAGCCAGAGAAAAATGTTTCAATGCAGCTCTCTGTCTTATCAGCTATTGTATTTAGATGAGGGATAAAGTGAATATAATTATGTATAGTTCGTATGATGATCATAAAAATAAAATTTGATAATATATATATATTTAACCTAGTCCAGGCATACAGTAAATGCTTAATAGGCGGTAAGTTCCTTTTATTATCACACAATGGGAATTCAACAGATAGGACAAGTCTTAAAGGTTGCTACATAAGTTTCTAAAAGTTTCTAATTACAGGTTAAGTGTAGAGTAATCACAACATTTTCCAGTGCATATGCCATAAGGAAATAGCATCCAGTGATGGGTGATAAAGTTAATTACTTCGGAGATTTCTTTTTTCCTTCTATACCACTTTAAGCCAAATTTATTTTTAAGAAGTAAAGTGATACTATCATCAAATTAGAATATCAATAAGCTCTATGTTATAAGTACAGTTTCTTTTGAGGCTGATCCAGGAGATTCAGGGAAAGATAGCAATGGTTTGTAATATTGCCAACAAGGCTCCCCATGCATTTAACTTTGGAATGTTGTAGATGAAAAATGTTGGATTTTTGAATGTGAGAACTGCATTCTACTTGAAAAAAAGCAAATGATCTAATGTTTTTAGCATATAAATCTAAAACTTTGCTTTAAAATTTTTCCATATATGATTAATGCAATTCAACCATTTTACCACCATCATAATACTCTTACATGTAATTTATTTCAGATTATCTAAGGCATAAAGAGAAACTTGGTTTATCTCATGTTTAAGTGTGTCAGCATTCATATGGCCTTATCTGTGATCATAATCTTGAACAAGAAGATCAAAATGAATTTCCTACTTAAGCCATATTTGTAAAGAAAATGTAAACTACATGATAACAAACAGTAATGATAAGTGATTGTTTTTAGGATGTTTTTTAATATTCTGTGATTATCTGTGATGCTCCGTGTTACTCATATAAAACGAAGAGCTGGGAGCTTTTGAGTGGTGAATAGAGCTGGGGGAACACAGGACCGTCTGATAACTTCTCATGCATTAAAAGTTACAAGGTGATTTGATTGTTTCATTTAAAGGAGTAAAAACTTCTGGAACCAACAGAAAGATTAATTAAATACTCCAGGGATGGCAAGGACAGCTTCACAGAGGATGTGCTGTCTGAGCTTATCTTTTTTAAGAACAGGGTTAATTGAGAAGAGACTTTATGTAGAGGGAAAGAGCAAGTATGAAAAAAAGCAAAGAAATGAAGGAGAATGACATGGAGTGTTGCATGGCGGAGGTAGGCGGTATAGAACAGTATTGGATCAGGATGGAAATGTGGACAAAGACAGATCATGAGGGACAAAGACAGTCTTACATGCCATGCTATAATCTTCAAACTTGATCATTAAGCAAAGGAGGGTCATTGAAAAAAAGTTTGATCAGATGATAAGAGAAGAAGCATCACACAATTTCTACTTAGGAGGGAATAGCTAGCAGTGTCACGGAAGGCAGATAGGAGTTGGCAAGATGGGAGGCAGGAGGACTAAAAGAAGCCATTCCAGACACTATTGCTAGTGAGTATGGGGAAGAAAGGGAAATTCAAGAAATATGTAGGAAATGTAATCGATAGAGCCCGGGGAGCAATTAAAATGTAGAGTATGAGTAAGAATGTCAGACTGAGTCTAAGAGTTTGACAACTGACGTGGTACCTTTTACCAAGACTAGAAATAGGCAGAATTTTGTATTTTTGAAAGCCACGTTCAATATGAGCTTTTGAAATTGTTTGGATTGTATTTTCCAATAGTTATACTTGTATTACATTTAAATGCTTCCCTTCTACAAAATAGTAAAGAAAGAACAGAAAAGTTATTTTGCACGATGAACATTATTTTGCTGTCGACAGCAGTATTCTGTAGGGATGGTGAAAAGATCATAAAATAAACACAGTTGGCATGCTTTAACTTACGTACCTTTTTATAATAAATTAAATGAATACAGTAAGGTTTTTCGATCCATTGATAATTAGAAATATATATAAATTCTATTTCTTAGTGCATTAAGAATTCTCAATTCATGTTGACAAAATAATTCATTATCTTAAGATGATACAAGTTTATCTTTATTATATGTTGGATATGAGAATCCTTTCTTATGAATATGCATTTTGGGAGCAAAATGTAAATTTGTATGAGCATAGTTTTCATTCTTAAATTCTCACAAGTTAGTTGTTAATGGTTTCTATCAGTACTTAGAGAACAACTAATAAGCTCCAAGTTACTAACTCAGGAATACTAGATTTGTAACAGCCTGTGCCCAGACTGAAATATGGACGCTTAGTGTTCTAGCATATTCCATGTGCTCTAGATGTCATCTTTTACAGTTTGAAAGGATGGGGTCACTAGAATCTCCTCACAAGAGAATCTAACTTGAAGTAGTAGAAGTGATATCTTTGAGCACATCTTCTGTCTTTCGCTTGTCAGAGTCCCAGACTGAGCATGTAGCAACTGCTTGATGAAACATTACCTTGAGGAACATAAATTACTTCTGGTACCACATACAAGTTCCCTTTGGAAACATTCTCTCCCTTGTCTGTCAGGCTGTGGATGTCTCTGGACTGTACTTAGTAAACCCTTAGTAGTTACTTGTTAATTGTGCCAAACGGCCCCACTAAACTGATGGGAATCAGTGTGCATTCAGTCTCCTCTTCCCTTTCCTGTTTGATTTCCTTTGCTAGTGCTTTGGGGAGAGAGGTGTGTCTTCAGTTTCCTCACTGGAGTAAGCTGAATCGTTCGATATTAAAGAAGGACATTTCAAAGAGAGGCACTGTGATGTTCTACCTGGTGATGGTTCTACGGGCCAGAATAGTCCAAAACCCTTTTGGGGATAGAAAAAACCCGCAGTATTTTAATTCAGATTGATCTGTAACTCAGAATCAAAGACTGTCATGATGGGATGTATTTAGTTTATTCTTTCAGGACTTTTTGTTTCTTGTTCATAAGCATATAGTCATCTTGATACTTGTTCAGAATTCTTTTTTTTTTATCCTTGTTCGGGATTCTTAAATGAGCTATACTTTTAAATTAACCCGTTTTCATCAGTAGGATAAAATCAAAGTAAAACAAAACCACAAGAACAATATATAAAGAAGCAACAATTAAAAAGCACCAGAAATCTTACACTGAGAGGAAATTTCATGTATTTAATATATGTTGATATTTCACATTTCCAAATCATCACAAAGAATTGAAGACCAAAATATAGAGCTATAATGAAAACTGATTATACTGAAACGTAGTACATACTGAATTTTTTATTGTTCTTAATTCTTCTTACTTTCGTAGGCACTTTGCTAACCATTCAAATGCAACCCTGTACTGTTCGCCATTCCTTTTTATCAAACACATATTGGGCAAGGTGCAGCAATTCCTTTGTGGTCGAATGGCAACAAATTGCATTATCAAATTCAAAGTTTCCAGCTTTTAATAGGGAACACTAAGTGCCATATACACAAAAGTCAATAAGTATTTTTTGGTTTTAACAAAACTGAATGATGACAAATGGCACATGTAGGTGTTATGGGAATCATCCCAGGAAGCAAAATGTCCTTGTTGTCGCTGAGAGAGTTAAAGCGAAACACAGCAATGACTAACTTGTTTTAAAATATATGCGTGACATTCTATTTATGATACATGATAAGCAAAATTATTAGTATCTTAATCTTGAAGGGATGTCCTCCACAGTTTGATTTTGCTCTCAGTATTGCAAGTTCATGTCCTTATTAATATCACTGTTAAGATCCAAATTACATGGGTAAAGACAACATAGCTAATTGCTTGGATAGTTAGCTCCAGCAAATACAGTGACTATCTTTCCTGTGTCTTTAATTATTATCATTTTTTTCTTCTTAGAATAACTGAACAATGTTTGCATTTAGCTTTCGTTTCTCTCAGGAGCAGACTGTAAGCTATGCATTAACTTCAGAAGTCCTATCAGGAAGCACTAGAAGAGGGGATGGCTACGTGACACAGGGAAAGGGGGGCAGCCAAGACAGGGTACAGGTATCGAGCAGGTTACTGCTGAGGATGACTGGGGTCTGGTCTCCCCTGCCACTGACATCCTCCAAGAAATGGGTGTGAAAAAA
This sequence comes from Ursus americanus, assembly GCF_024610735.1. Classification (NCBI taxonomy): domain Eukaryota; kingdom Metazoa; phylum Chordata; class Mammalia; order Carnivora; family Ursidae; genus Ursus; species Ursus americanus. The sequence continues at coordinate 46,794,717 of NC_142134.1, forward strand.
TGCCTTAAAGTTGTCTCCACTGAGGAGGAGAGAAAGCTCCGTTCTATTTCCTCCAACTCCCATCAGTCATTGATTGACGGTTGTTCCCAGGAGTGTGAGATTCTCTGCACTTCAGGCTGCCCTGCGCAGCCGGGCAAAGCCTCCAGGCAGAGGATCAAGGTGATTGCAGCAGAATACCACAGCAGGTAGAGCAACTGGGATTGTCGAGGGAGTGTGGACGAAGAACTGGCAGCAGATGTTACGTTGGTCTTCTGTGGATATATACTATTTTAAATGTTGTTTATATGATCATTTAAATATCAGACTTTTACTTGAAATCATTATCTCGTATACTGAGAATGATGGATGGATATTTTGCACGTAACTTGAGATTTCTCTTCTCTTCAAGAACTTCCTTAACTGTCTCACCATCAGACCTAAAAACCTGCTTCCATTTATTTCCACACTCTTTCTATTCACTCCTGATATAATCAAGGATATTCCCTCCTCCTCCTTCCTTCCATGTATGCATTGTCAGTCCCTTAATGCATGCACTGCCTGCTTACCCAGGAATGTTCCTCTGTCACCGATCTTTTTCTCTCTACCCCAGTTGCTCCATCTGTACTGCCATATGCTCAAACATCTTCCACCTTAAACAAGCGAAGAGCTCTTTTCCCTCACCTTTCTCTGTTGCTAGAGTTCTCTTTCCCTTCACAATCAAACTCCTGAAGAGTTGTTTCAAATCACTCTAGCCTTTTCCTCTTCTCCCCCTTCTCTCACTCCATGCCGGCCTCTGCACATATTCTTTCCTCTGCTAATGGCTCCCAGGTCTCCAAATGCAGTGAATATTCCAGACGTCAGATGACGTGATCTCTCCGTTACTACTGTTAAAGTTACCATCGTCTTCCTATAGTAACACTGCTTCTACCCATTCACCCATACAGTCTCTTACTCTTTTATAATAGCTTTCTTGAGATATAATTCACATAATATAAAATACACCCTTTTTAAAGTATACAATTCAGTGGTTTTTAGGATAGGGTTGTACAACATCACTACCATCTAACCTTTGAACATTTTTATCATCAGAAATAAACCCTGCACAGATTCCCTATTCTCCCTCCCTCCAGGCTCTGATGACTAATAATTCAGTTTCTGTTTCTATGGATTTGCTTATTCTGGACATTTCATATAAATGGAATCCCTTCTATAACCGTATGTTAACTAAAATTTAAATAACAATTTAATTTTATTGTATGCTGCATTACCCAAAGAAAAATAATTTTTATCAATTAACTTAAGCCCTTCTTGAAATTATGTATATGCTCATTTCGGATATCCTTCAGGGCCATCTATTATTTTTTTTCTATGAAGTATTTCAAACATTCAAAAGAGTACAGAGAATAGAATGATTTATTTCATGACCAGCTTCATCAAATCTTAGAATTTGCCAAAATTAAGATCAAATTTTAAAAAAGGAGAATAATAGAATACATTGGAAGCCATTAGAAATCCCGTCTGTAACCCTGAGAAGGTTATTCTCCTTTCTCTCTCCAGTGATAAACTGCCTCTCAAATCCTGAATTTGATGATTGCTCCTAAGGATCACCCCTTTTATTTTTTTAAGACTTTATGTTTATTATTATTTATTTGTCAAGAGAGAGAGGGCACAAGCAGGGGGAGCAGCAGGCAGAGGGAGAAACAGGCTTCCCGCTGAGCAAGGACACGAGGCTCTATCCCAGGACCCTGGGATCATGACCTGAGCTAAATGCAGATGCTTAACTGACTGAGCCACCCAGGCGTCCCAGGATCACACCTTTTATGTTTACTACATGTAGTCCTTATTTCTCCTCAGGTACTTATTATTAACCTCATGGTGTTTTGTGTTTGGAAAAATCTATATAGAAGATTTTTTTTGCATATTTTGCTGTTGGCATTTCTAAAGCCGAGAATTTAGATTATAAACAATTATTTTGAGGTAACTCATGATATACATTTCTGTTAAAAGCCGCCTACTGTTTGTTCAAAAGTTAAATTTTGGTTTCCACTGAAATAGTGCCTTCCCTAAATATGTTCTTTCCTTTTGTTTGATTTAAAGTTTCCTCACTGAAATCCAGTTTCCTAGGCTTTCAGACTCCCTCTATCAATGGACAGGTTGGGCTCTGTCTTCACGAATGACAGTACCCATTCCGCTATTCATGGCCACTTGTAATGTTGGTGAAATATTTTGGGAAAAGGTGTATATTCTACATGAACTATAATGAAAAATTATTTGTTAATTCAGGGGCGCCTGGGTGGCACAGCGGTTAAGCGTCTGCCTTCAGCTCAGGGCGTGATCCCGGCGTTATGGGATTGAGCCCCACATCAGGCTCCTCTGCTATGAGCCTGCTTCTTCCTCTCCCACTCCCCCTGCTTGTGTTCCCTCTCTCACTGGCTGTCTCTATCTCTGTCAAATAAATAAATAAAATCTTTAAAAAAAATTATTTGTTAATTCAAACATAAGACACCTAATATGTGGCAGGCATTGTGCTAAGCACTGGTGATAGGACAATGACATATCATTGTCTTTTCGTGAATCTGAATCCTGGTTGGGGAGATAGACCAAACAAAAACAAAAACAAAAAGTGAGTAAAAAAAGTTAAGGCATGAAAATAATGGCAAATTCTAAAAAGTCCTATGAAAAGGAATTATCAGGGAGAAAATAAGGGGAAGCGGATTTACATTATAGAGGGGGCATAGTGAACCTCTGCTCTGAGGAGAAGACATTTAAGTAGAGACTTGAAGGCAGGTAAGCAATCAACTGAGAAGGGAAGAGAAAGGGGAAGTAGCCAAGATGAAGGTCCTGAGGCAGGACAGTGCAAGGTGAGTCCATTCAATGTAATCAGGACTTGAGAAGGTAACTCGTGGTACTTAAAGCGAAGAGACTGAGGTTGCCGCCAGAATATCAGTTCATTTGTTTACTCTGTGACAGACACCTGTCACATGGATCTGAATATTATAACAGGTATTAATCAGCAACACAATTTAACCCTGTTCCAAATCCATATGGGAAAACAAAAATTAACCAGAAGATACTATGGACTTTGACAAATTAGTGTCACAAGATCCCCAAATAACCGATATTCATAAATTCTTATTTCTTCTCTCCTCCCCTCTTCTTTCCTTCCTTTCTCTTCTCTTATGGAAAGCCAAATCATAATCAAAGATAGCATTCTGAATGTAGAACCTTAGAAAACGGTGTTAGATGTATCAAATATCTGTAGCCATCACCCTAAAATATTTTACTAATTCCTGTCGGTTGTTTACAACTCTATTGCAACAACCAAGAACCACTTTCTCAATCTCCTAGCTATTGGGTATTCCTGGTCAGTGTTTGCCTTGCTGATTTTCCTTTTTTTGAACTTTAATAGCTGGAGAATATTCCTTGCAATGCATACATTCTTTCACTGTGCTTATGAAGTTGATAAACCATGAAATCATTTATTTAAGGTAATTTGCATATCTGTGTTCTGTGTCTTCAGGTGTTGCTCTTACTGCTTAGAGCTTTGAGGGTAATCTTATTTTTCTCTTTGGATTCTTAGCTGCCACTTCCCTGCAGCCACAAGATACTGATAACACCCTTCCGTACCCTTTACTTGCCATTTGGCATATAATGGATAGTCTTCATATCCTTAGCATAAATATATTCACACATTTTTGTCATCTCTCTTCTCTAGTTTTGCTACTCCAGACTAAGGAGAATAATTTCATTTGCCTCTATCTGGGTGAAAACTACCTCGCCATTTACATTTTTCTTCTCTGGAACATTTTAAATCAGTATCTATAATGACTAAAGTTTTATTCAGTTGTTTATTGAATAAGTGTGACAGTATTGATTTGGTATGAATAAGAGTCCCGTTTTCATAATTTCTTTCTAATAGCGTATATAATTCACGTCTAGGACTAGCTACGTAATTTGTGAGGCCTAGTCCAAGAGGAAAATGCAGGGCCCTTTATTCAAAAGGTAATTAAGAACCTTAAGAGAGAAAAACAGAACATTAAGCAAGCATAGAGCTTTTCTGAGCGCAGGGCTGTATGAGATGGCACGAGCTACATGCCCGCAAAGCTGACCCTGTGCAGGTCTTTGGGGCAGCTGGTAGCTGAGAATTAACTTTATAAACATATTTATGTCCCAAATGAGTTTTATGGTAAAATTTCATGAAAACAGTTTTTGGAATAAAGTAGAATAGAAAATAATAGGGGCGCCTGGGTGGCACAGCGGTTAAGCGTCTGCCTTCGGCTCAGGGCGTGATCCCGGCGTTCTGGGATCGAGCCCCACATCAGGCTCCTCTGCTGTGAGCCTGCTTCTTCCTCTCCCACTCTCCCTGCTGTGTTCCCTCTCTCACTGGCTGTCTCTATCTCTGTCGAATAAATAAATAAAATCTTTAAAAAAAAAAAAAAAAGAAAATAATAAAGCTGAATAATATATCTATTTGGAACACTATATGTTTTTGGTGCAGAGTATTACGGTGAATATGGTAAATAGAAATACATAGTTAATGAGAAAACACTTTTAGCTTTGGTTTACCCTTAGGGCTTAGGAGCCAGATTGCTGGGGTTCTAAAACCTGGCTCTATTTACTCTACCAAGTGTGGGTCGTTGGGCACATTTCCTTACCTTTCTGTATGTACATAAGTGTACGTGTACAGATTGAGATTATAACAGAGAATCTACCCATAGGATTGTCAAGCAGATTATTATATTTTAAGTCATTTAAAGCCTAAGCATTCAAAGTCTACTCTGTGTATTTTGGTTTTAGTGGATACGATATCCCCAGGCTTAGTTTACTCTCTTTTATGGTTGTGAATTAGTGTCCAATATAATATTAAAAATATTTTGTGATATTGCTTCTGTGGAGTTACAAATTTGATGGATGAGGCATCCAGTTCATGATGATAGAAATTAATGATGTCTTGTTTTTTTCTATAAGTACTTTGGAAGAATTTTTCTTCTTAAGTCTTTTCTTTGAGCCTTTCCCCCATCACCATTTGGCTTATTTAAAATCAAAGCTCTCAATCACCTGTTTAAAAGAGCAATCCAGTTAATTCTGTTACGGTTAATAAGTTATATAACATTTGAATCCAATTCAAGTCAATCTTAACATTTCATGCATTTGTAAATGCCTTTAAAAGGCAAGTTTGTCTGGAAGTAATCTGTTGTGATTAATGTCTATTAATTGTTTTTATTTTTATATCACTGAATAATGAAGCTTTTTTATATTAACTTGAATTATATTTATTTTTAAGAAATAACAGTTCATTTCTGTGCTTTATTGAGAAGATATTTACAATCTGCAAACTAATTTACAATCTACAGACTAACCCTCTACCATCATGAAGTACCATCTGAAATATTTAGTTTAAAAACCAAATTTAGAACTCAATCAAACAGCAACCATACTAACCACACTTTATTTTTAGTATTGGTAGTAAATTTATTGTAAACTAGCTCAGTTAAGACAGATTCTAAGAAACTAGTAGTTCTCAGAAATATGTTTAAAACAGAAGGCTCTAAATCAGGCATAGTTTCCAAGTAAGAGTGCCATAATACTTCAAGGCGTTTAGCATTTAGGATTGTGAGAACCTATGAAATAATTGAGCAATATAGAAGTTTTTGTTGTTTGTTCAGGTTGAAAAGAAATTAAAAAGCAATATTCCTAAATATCGCACAGCTTTCTAATCATTTCATGTACTTGACCCCTTCTCTTTCAGTGGCTCTCATTATATATTATCTATATTTAATCTCTTTTTCTCATATCAGACAGTATTACTGAAGTCTTCACTAACATCTACGTGACCAGTTTTGGCCCTGTCTCAGATACAGATATGGTGAGTTTTTCATTAAATAGTATTTGTACTTCATATTATGTTCCCATTATATGGGGGGAGGTTAGAATAAACAAGTATTTTTAGTGTTGTAGGATTTTGTGTCTGTCTCATGCCTAGTCTATCCAAATACTTGGAGAGTTAAGGATACTTGTTTGTGTCAATGGTACACTATTCCTCCTTGAGTGTTTATAGTAACCCTTTACATTTTATATTCTTTTCAGAGCTTGCCTACCTAGCTGCAGTGTGGTAGTTAAATACAAATAATTATGTTACTGAGAACCATTTTCTAGGATTCGAGGACTTGCTTGGACTTTGATAAGTAAAATCAGTATAGTTTTGTAAACAACCACTTCTTACAGAATGTGCTCATGGTCAGTGCCATGAATGTAAAGCTTCCATTGGGAGTAAATGAGGTGGGTTCCTTCTCACACTATCCAAACACATACAGTACCTACAAGCTACATACATAGTAGGCATATATAAATCAATCTGAAGAAAACCAGAATCTCGACATTCTTGGATTCAATGCAATTGGTATTTATTTTTCTTTAAAATGAGATGGGTAAAAAGAGGGAAATTGGTCTGTTGGGTTAGCAACTGGCAGGCTAGAAACATCATAGATAATTATTGATTAAGCATCAAAATGTTAGTATTCGGTCTTCCATTTCTACTGCTAACTGCAGTGCTCAGTAATAGAAATTGTTGTTGAAATAATTTTCGTCCACCTTCCTTATAGCCCAGGAAGTGAGAATGAGAGGAAATGCCCTTATCCTTTCTTTACCTGGTCATCTTCCATCATGTCACCTTTCCCCAGCTTCTTCCCTTTCTCTGACAACCCAAGGCAAAGGACACCAAGTTTGATGGCTTTTCACTGGGATAAATACACAAAAACTAAGTTTTCCTTTAATGCAGGCATCAGTAAACACCAGCCAATTTACTGGTACCACTCTGCCTTTCCTTCAGGAAGCAGATACGCCCCTTCTATCTTTGAAAACCTCTGCTTTGTCCTCCACCAGGGTCTCGTCTCTGACTGCATAGTCCTTTTCTTACATTGACTTGCATGCCTGAAACTGTAAGGTAGCACAGGGGTGATGACCGCCAACTTTGGAGATGTGGTTGATAACAAACACTGGCAGGTCTTTGAAGTTATTTCAAATGCCAATGTGAAGATTTAAGTGCTTTTTTCCCCTCTCTTAACTCCAGGCCACAATTCCACAGCAACGGAAGAAATCCTACTTTCAACATAATCTTCCCTGTTCTCTTGGGGTATCTTCTATTGTGATCTGAAATATTAATCTGCCTCTTTCCATAGGTCAGTTTCAAGTGTACAGGAACTCGAAAAGATGACAGAGACATATTTAGCAAGAATATGCATCTCAAATATTATTGGTTGGCTGTAAAGACAATGTATCTGTGCAGTTTGTCTCAGTAGATGTTCCCAAATATTAGAGACACAGTGAGAGTGAGCACCTGACCTCTGTGGAATCAAGGAGAGTTAGAATTTCGTCTGACACTGAAGAACTAGCAAGATAGTATGTAGATGGTTCTTTTATGATAACCTTTGGTGCCTCATTACCAGCCAAAACAGAAAGGCAAATAATATTAATTTGGGCCCCAAATCTCATAGTTTTCAATGTCGCGTATCTTGTGTTGCGAATATTAGTGCTCACAGTTACTTTCAATGTTTTGGTTTTTATTTTTAACTTTTTTTGCAAAGGGAATTATTCTACCTAAAAAATCAATAATGGAAAAATAAATACTTCTTTTAGACATATTAAATATTTGTTTTCTGGAGGTTTTGGACAAGCTCACTCATATATTTTTGGCAAAGTGTGTCAGGTGACTTTTTTCCGGTGGTGACAAGGGGTTAGACTCTTTGTTCTGACTATAGGGTCAGATTACTAACACACATTTAGAAATCAGGTAGTTTCAACTCAAAATGGATTAAAGGGGCGCCTGGGTGGTGCAGTCGTTAAAGCGTCTGCCTTCAGCTCAGGGCGTGATCCCGGCGTTGTGGGATTGAGCCCCACATCGGGCTCCTCCGCTGGGAGCCTGCTTCTTCCTTTCCCACTCCCCCCGCTGTGTTCCCTCTCTCGCTGGCTGTCTCTCTGTCACATAAATAAATAAAATCTTTAAAAAAATGGATTAAAGACTTGAACAGAACAACTGAAACCATAAAACCACTAGAAGAAAACATGGGAGAGAAACCATTGGACATCAGTGTTAATAATGTTTTTTTTGGACCTGAGATCAAAAGCAAAAATAAAGAAGTGGGACTACATCAAACTGAAAAGCTTTTTCACAGCAAAAGAAACCATCAACAAAACGGAAAGGAACCTACACATGGGGCAAAATATTTGCAAATCATATATCTGATAAGGTGTTAATAACCAAAATAAAGAACTGAAACAACTCAATAGCAAAAAATCACCCAAACAATCCAATTTAAAAAGGGAAGACAAACTGAACAGACATTTTTACAAAGAAGAATACAAATAGCCAACAGATACATGACAAGTACCCAACATTATTAATCATCAGGAAAATGCAAATCTTTACCACCATGAGATACCACCTCACACCTGTTAGTATGGCTGTCATTACAAAGATGAGAGATAAGTGGTGTTTATCATGTGGAGAAAAAGGAACTCTTGTGCACTGTTGGTGAAAATGTAAATTGTGCAGCCACCATGGAAAACTGTAAGGAGTTTTCTCAAAATTTAAAAAGGGAATTCATTTTTTAAAAAGATTTTATTTATATATTTGACAGAGAGAGAGCTAGGGAGCACAAGCAGGGGGAGTGGCAGAGGGAGAGGAGAAGCAGGCTCCCTATGAGGGGCTCGATCTCAGGACTGTGGGATCGTGACCTGAGCTGAAGGCAGATACTTAACCAACTGAGGCACCCAGGCACCTCAAAAAGGGAACTATTATATGATTCATTAATTCCATTTCTGGGTATATATTCAAGGAAATGAAAACAGGATTTCAAAGAGATTTCTACACTCCCATGTTCATTGCAGCATTATTCATAAGAGCCAAGATATGGAAACATTATATATATTATATGTATATATAGTTCATATATAATTCATATATTATATATATGAATATTTTTTGGCCATGGGAAAAAACCAAAATCTGGATTTGTGGCAACACGGATGGACCTTGAGGTTATTATAATAGCTAAGTTAAATAAGCCAAACAGAGGAAGACAAATACTGCATGATATCATTTACACATGGAATAATTTTTTTTTTAATTCAAACTCAAGAACAGAGAGTAGATAAGTAGTTGCCAGGGGTTGGGGGTGGGGTAATAGGGAGAAGTTGGTAAAAGAGTACAAATTTTCAGCTACAAGATGAATAAGGTCTGAGGATCTAATGTAAAGCATGGTGACTATAGTTAATAACACTGGACTGTTTAATTGAAATTTGCTAAGAGAGTAGAGCTTAACTGTTTTCACACACACAAAAAAAGATAAATATAAGTTGATGGATATGTTAATTAATTAGAAGGGGGAATGCTTTCACAATGTATATGTATATCAGTCACTACTGTGTACACTTTAAATAGCTTATAATTTTTTTTAAAGATTTTATTTATTTATTTCACAGAGATAGAGACAGCCAGCGAGAGAGGGAACACAAGCAGGGGGAGTGGGAGAGGAAGAAGCAGGCTCATAGCGGAGGAGCCTGACGTGGGGCTCGATCCCATAATGCCGGGATCACGCCCTGAGCCGAAGGCAGGCGCTTAACCGCTGTGCCACCCAGGCGCCCCTAAATAGCTTATAATTTTATTTGTCAGTTATACCTTAGTAAAGCTGAAGTTTAGGGGAAAAAAAAGGAAAAGGGAAAAGAAACTGCGATCATTTAGTGTTTCCATGTAGAAATTCCTTGCAGGCATTTGTTGGGAAATTTATATGTTTTTACAAATCCTAAATTCTGGAAAAAATCAAGTAAGAAAAAAAATGGGAAAAACATTATAATTCTCCGTCAAGAATGAAAGCTTAGCAGTCAACATAAGGAATCCACTGATGTCAGGTTGAAATGCAGCACAGGGAATGCTGACATGAGAAGCTGAAGACTCCAAGGTTAAGGACAGCATGCCCCAGAACTGGGACAGAACCATGTACGAGCGAAGCCGTCATTAGCAGGCAATCATGCTTCTAGTGGTTATGGGTCTGTGGTTCTGTTTGCTGCTGTCATTCTTAAAAATAGGGTTCATATTAACAAGCTGATGCACAAAAAATAAAAGTAAAAAGCTGGTAGCTGTTGTCAGGTATGAGGTCATTAGCAACAGAACAAATTTAAACTCTTTTGTCTGAGTTGAATTAAATATTTTGCCCTCTTCAGTGAATCTAGCTTAAGAACTTTGAAAAATTTGAGCAGGCTCCAGACAGGCTTCATATTTGGGAGGACCCTACTACAGATTATATTAAACATTTAAATGCACTCACAATCCAAACGATATAGGTTAAATTAAATTAAACTAGAGTTGTAGTTGGAAACATTTAAATAAAAAATTACTTTGAATTTTTAGTTTTCCTTTACTATTTTGTGGTGTGTGTGTGAGTAAGGTACATGTGCCCTTGTATGTAGAGGTGTTCCCTAAAATGAAGTACGTATTTAACATCTTGGTAGGATCTTGAGACAGCTGAAGGCCCTAGACCTTTTTCCTAATGATTCATTTTCCTTGAATTACCTAGCCTAACATGGTCCTATAGAATTATTTTGGTCATGTTAGATTTTCTACATTATTTCCATCTTTATTCACCTTGTTTATTCAGTTTTACCAATAGTTGGCTTGGAGGAAGTCTGATGAATTACAAAACCATCAAGGGGGTATATACTTTATCAACAGAGTCTAGTCAGAGGAAAGGATCTATAACTGTAGTTTAAACAGGGAAAATCTAATAAAAGGTATTATTAACTAGAACAAGGTGCTTTAATAATGAAACAGGGTAAAAGAAGGCTGTAAGTAATACAGAACTAGTAAGAGCAGAAGGCAGCATCTACTTTTAGGGGTGAAGCATCATGAACAAGCAAGGAACACACACACACACACACACACACACACACACACACAGAGCTATCTTACAAAAAAAGGGGAAAGGAGCCTGCATTTGGAGCTGAGAGACAATATGCTAATAATTGGTACACATAATAATGTGTGATATGGAAAGGATTTTGAGTGAGAGACAAGAGATAGTTTCATCACTCATCATGTATTGTTTGTTATTTGTCCAAATCTAAGAAGAAAGATGAAGCTGGGGAAAATTAAAGTTGAGTAATCTCTATACACATGTAACATATACATGTGTGCACGCGTGTGCACACACACACACACACAACTCCTATTGTAAACCTATTAGGGAAAACAACTCAACTTAAAAACATATATACATTTTATAAAGAGAAATGATTTGGTCTTCATCATCACCAAATGAAATGATTTTCAATCTTGATACTACTTTTGTTGGAAAGCAAGATAAATAATGAGGAAAAATTTGAATTTATGTTAGTATAAAGGGCCAAGAAATGAAACTTATATGCGACACTCTAAAGAGGAAGGAATTTATTAAATGTGGAAGGAAGACACATTATTATTAACCAGATGTGCAAGTGGGCATGAAGATATCTAACTCATATCTTACAGAAGCAGTTTAGTAATGAGAAAAAAGTAAAGAATAAATTTAATTTCACTTCTAATAGCTTAGCTGATACACTCATTTCTATGCAGTGTGCATGGACCCAAACCCCTACATCCTGTTCAGGTCAGTGATACAGATTTGTTGTGACATTAGCCTGAGAGGAAAAAGCAGCATAACAAAAAGAATTAAGAACCCGAAGAACACACACACACACACACACACACACACACACACACACACACACACATTCTGCTATCTCAGAATCATTAACTAGTGTAATTGTCCAAAGAAAGTTGCAGATCTAAATTATAATTAAAGATTCTAATTACAGTGTCTGCAATTAAGTTTAAAATCTTTTATTTCAACATTTAAAAAATTCATGAGTAAGAAGGTAATTAAAGTTGGGAATGTACTAGTAGCTGACAGTTGACAAAGTTTGTAATAGGTATGTGCATTTTAGCAATTTATAACTCAGTCTTCTGTTATTTGTTTTTTCTTTTCTCCTTAGTTTCTATGTAGGTCTTTTCCCATATTAGTAAACATTTTCACTGCGTGTACATATTCTTCAGGCGTAAGTGGTATAGCTACCAATTACTACACTAAAACCTAAACTGAGAACCTCAGTCCAAATGGTAATCTCTTGCAGTGCTAAGTGTTAGGGTTAGAAATTGAGCAGTGCAAACTTTGAAATCACCTCAAGGTTTCTGAACCTGGGTTTCCCATTAGACTGTTAAGAAGCAGGCAGTCAGGTAAGTTATAACTTTGGTTTATTTTATTTTATTTTTTTTAATGTTTTTTTATTACATTATGTTAGTCACCATACAGTACATCCCTGGTTTCTGATGTAAAGTTCGATGATTCATTAGTTGCGTATAACACCCAGTGCACCATGCAATACGTGCCCTCCTTACTACCCATCACCAGTTTGGTTTATTGATCATTTAAATCCCCTTGGTTAATATTTTCTGTCCTTTTGAAAACAAAGTGCTTTATCTCTTAGACTCACCAGAAGCTATTGAGATCTTATGTATTTTGGTGGTTAACATCATAGGGAGGTTTAGAGAGTTATTAGGTCTCGACATTTGGTCAAAGATTGACACTGGACTTCGTTGTTAACCCTTATTAGAAGTTGTCATTTGTAAATGTAGCTAGGTAAGAAAACCTGTTATAAACATGGCAAATACTGTTTACCACACGTAAAGTAGTCATTTTACTCACTTCAAAGTTGGCATGTAGAAGTTGATTACTGGAAAGTTATTGATATTTTGGAAGGATAGGAATTAGACTTTGAGAACATTCATTCATTCAGTCGATATTTTCCAGTATCCTCTTAGAGTTTTTAATAGGGTCCCTTAAAATGTGATTAGACACTTGAATTGGATTGTTTCCTGGGTTCCTTCTACAGTCTGTGGAATCATAATTGCTAGTTGTGGGGCATGTCAGTCTACATTTTAACAGGTTAAGGTATTTGACTTTATGCTGAAGGCAGCAAAAAGCCATTTTAGGGTAGGGGGGTTGGTGTAATATAGAGACCATGTGATGGAGTCTGATTTTCTGCAATCCAATAATTTGTATTAGAGAATTGGGAAAAGAAAAAAAAATAGTTTGAAAGCTCTTTTATTCCACACAAGAACGACTGTGGACTGGGCCAGAGTCGTGGTACCAAAGATGGAAACAATGAAAAGATTTAGAAGCTCTCCACGTGGTAAAATTAGTCAGACTTGGATGTGGGGGTTGAAGGGAGCACAGGGTGAAGGCTTGGGAGATTGGGTGGATGGTACCATTCACTGGGGTATGATACACAGGAGGAAGAGTTTACTTTGCTGTTGTTTTGGTGTTTGGGAGATGAGTACTTATGTTTTGGATACACTAAGTTTGAGTATCTGTGAGAGATTTAATTGGAGATGTCTAGGTGCGGGCATATATCCAGAGCTTGGGAGAAAGGCTGGCGTGCAGATGGTGTGGGGAGCCATCTGATGGTAGTTGAAACCATGGGCATGTATAACATTGTGCAAGAAAGAGATTTCGAGTGAAATGGTCATTGTACTTTCACAGAAACTCTAGCGGAGAAGAGAATAAAACAGATTTTAGAGGAGACTGAAAAGTGGCTATGGGTGTCTGTCAACATGAAGGGGGATTTCCTTCTCTGAAACAGACTATGTTTTGATCCTTAACAACAAAAGTTAGAAACCACTGCCTTTTATTCCTTATCGGATGCAATAATGCACAGTTGTCAGATATTTGTGTCACTTACAGCTCTCTGGCAAGGTAGGATTCTGTATACTGACGGTGGTATTGTTCATTCGGTAATGGGAAGGACTCATGGGTTTTTCCCAGAGTAAAATCTAAACTAGGGAGGGGGTAACAGTTTCAGAAAAGAGAGCAAATAAAGGCAGTTTGACTAGGTTGACTCCATCCTACATTCCTGCAAGAGGGAGGGTTCAGGTGAGAGTTCTCTTGACTTCCTACGGAGAGGGGCATTCCTTAACATCCCCCCATTCTTTTTTATAAACTAAATAATAAACAGCTATAATTTCTGAACATGAAGTGGTTTTTTAAAAATTAAAACTGCAGAAGTTGCATGTTCTTTCCCCAGGTTTCAAGGGTGGAATCTCTCTTCTGGGGGGAGCCACACAGAATTTGTTTGCAGTAGTGAAGAATAATAGATATTGTTTATTGGTGCTACTCACATACATTTTCAAGGGTTACCATTACATGTAGATTGTTGGCCGACACAGAAGGTCTCAGATCCCGTGGTGAGGATTTTCCCAATGGTTTCCTCCAACACCAGGAGAATATAGTTGAATACCAATGCAAGAGAGCACTGCAAACAGGGAGAGAACAGGGTGTCATATGTTATGGAAAAGCCAAGAAAAGGATTCGAATGTGTCATTAGATTAAGAACACGGAGGTATTTGCTGATCGTGGTAAAAGCAACCAGATTGCAGTGGGTTGAGCGTGTGGGAGGTGAGGAAATGGAGAAATCGTGGAGGCAACATTTTTAAGCAATATGGTTGAGGAGAGGAGGCGAGACAGAGGGCAGTAGCTGTAAGGCATTATAACCATCAGGGAGGCTTTTCTTTTTAAAGATTGCATTGAACTTCTCACTGTTTTCTGAACATTCCATTATCTTTAACAACCCTACGGAGATGTTTTTCACTTTTCTTGTGATGCTTTCCTCCTCCTTTGCCAACTGGAGATCTTTCATTTATTCAAGGCCAAGCTCAAATTTCATCTTCTCCGATGTCTTTGTGGGCTACTCCAAGTAGGGTCAGTCCTTCTCGTCCTTGTGTTCCGCCACACGGTGTACTCACGTTTTTACGCCTTTACATACTGGATTATAAAAATCTTTACATGTGTTTCTTCTTTACTGCCGTCTGAGCTACTACGAGGTGTGAGTTGTGTTTGTTCATTTCAACAAGATTTACTAAGTACGTGCTCTGTGTCTCTCACCGTGTGGGAGCTGAAATCCCTAAGTATAACCAGTGCTTGTCCTCAAGTTGTTCACAGTGATGTGGGGAAACAGCTAAGAAAAGTTGTCAACTTTGAAACAGTGGGATCATGCTTTTATTGAAGTATTTGCGGATGACTGTGTGGCAGAGGGTATGTGGGTATAGGATATCTGTATCCGAGGAGATTTCTAGGAAAAGAAGGTAACTGAAGAGGACAAATGAGGAGAGTGTTCTAGCATGAAGTGGAAGGGCTGGTTGAATTTAGTAAAATGCAAAAATTCAGTGTGACTTGAGCCTAGAATGCTTTAAGGGACCTGGGGGGTGGGGCGGGGGTAGAGATGAGGCTAGAAAAGAACACAGAGCCAGATCACGAAGGCCTTATGGCCAGTTGCCCAAAAAAGAGAGCCGCAAAACCATCCCCAAATGAAACTTTAAAACACAGGAGATCTCTTTTACCAGAAGATTGGTTATGGCATAGCTTTTTTGATACGTGTCAACATTCTGTAAAATGTAACTACTGTACAGAATAAAAGACCTCTGTGGTTAGTTTAATATAGTTCCACAAACACACACATGCAAACATTACTTCACACTTGTTAAATTTAAGGGTTTAGAGTATTACATGCAGGGGACTGTTTGCCATAAGATACCTGAGAGCTTATCTACCATCTGCCTCTGCTGATGGCTTTCTCCTTATGGAATTAGAGCTCTTGTTGCCCAGAATCCTTGTTACTACCTTTAATTTCTTTTTTTTTTTTTTAAAGATTTTATTTATTTATTCGACAGAGATAGAGACAGCCAGCGAGAGAGGGAACACAAGCAGGGGGAGTGGGAGAGGAAGAAGCAGGTTCATAGCAGAGGAGCCTGATGTGGGGCTCGATCCCATAACGCTGGGATCACGCCCTGAGCCGAAGGCAGACGCTTAACTGCTGTGCCACCCAGGCGCCCCTACCTTTAATTTCTAATGATGCCTCTCATTCATTCATTCATCAACTAGTTATTGTTTATTTCCTATGTTCCGTGCAGTTCGTTAGACGCTGTTGTTACACTATCGAAGAAGGTGATCACAGCCCTTGTTAGCGTGGAGTAAACGTTGGCCAAATGTAGGGACTGGCAGGGAAGAGCCGCTGCAGCAGAGATCAGTGAGTTCGGGGAGTGAGTTGGAACAGGACACATCAGAGGCCCCGCAGTATCAGTATTGCTCCGGGCAGAGTGGAGTGGGAGGGTGGGGACTGCCAAACCCCCGGCTAGAGAGGAAGGGGAGGGAGAGATCATGCTGGCACTTGGATGCTGAAATTCAACTGACCAAATTCAAGGACAGTTCATTTTTGGATCTCCCCCCCCCCCACATCGTGACAATATCTTGAGTGTATCCTGTAGCTTTCTGTTCACTTTCAGATATCAAAGAGTCCGGTGCAGGCCATTTTAAACATCAGTCTTTTATGCCTGTTAGATCTCTCCTTTTCGCAGCCATGTTCACAGCTAAGGGATGTGCAGTGGGCAAAAGGCTATGATCTGCTCTTTCTCTCCTCTTTCTGGGTCTGCCAGAGTTGAGGCAGGGGAAAGGGAGATTATAAAAATGAAGGAAAATATGTTTTTACTTAGCTTCTTCTGTCGGTGCTTCTTTCTTGGCATTTAGGGCCATTCGTATAGCTAGCAAATGCAGGCTCTCATGGGGCGCATTTGTGATTTCTTCTCAGTGACCTCTTTATTGTCCAAAACACCGAAAACACAGGTGGCTTATTCCTTAATGGACTTTTTGTGGCTCACCCCATACCCTTGGCACTTTACTTCATGACCTTTTGCTGCTGGCTGCCCCTCGCTTGTCAGACTGCCCCGTGGCTGAGTGTGGGGAATGGGGGGAGAAATGTATTTTGAAGGTGATTTATATCAAGCTACCTCCCTTAATGTCCAAACTGTTTCTAAGAACTTTACACATATTATCTCACTTCGTCCTTATAAGGAGAAGTAGGTTTTATTATTATCACCATTTTATAGATAAGTCAACTGCAATAGTGAGATTAAAAGACCTGCTCAAGGTTGAGCACCCTAATCAACCCAACCTCAGAGCCCAAGCCTTTAGCATCTATTTTATATTACTTAATTTATTATTTTGTTATTTTTTGATCTAATGTTTAAGTCAGTTTTCGATGTGGAAAGACTTTGATAGAGACTCTAAAACTCCATTCTCAGAGAGCTCTGCAACCAAATTCTCTCTGTAACCTTCCATAATCCATGACTAACTTCTATTTATTGGTCTATAAAAGATGGAAATTTCACTCTGACGTCCTGCCTTCAAGGATTACGTTTACGTATGATGTAACAAAGGGCACGGTGTTAGAAAGCACAGTTGAATTCAAAGCTTGGCATTCTCTCTCTTTTTTTAAATGGGTATGGTTTCTGAGGTATTCCCACCTGTGAAAGGATATTTTGCATATTTTATAATGTTATTGTGAGTTTAAAAATTATATTAAAGTGAATTGCAATTAACTATTATAACTCTTCATCATTTTGAATATTTTAATTAGATATATTTTAATAATCTACTCTCAGATCCTGAATCTGTGGGATTGATTTTTAATTTGTTTGTGAAACTTGCCCAGCCCCTAGTTCCAAAAAGCCTAGATGCCTTACCTGCACAATGGTCAGAGCATGCTGTAGCTGACCTTTGCATAATAGGGTTTTATGATCTTGTATTAATTGGGTTGATTGGCACCCTGCTGCTCTGTTCTAAAACTTCTCCATTTTTTTGCAATTTTTGCAGTGCTAATACTGGGCTGCATGTGTTGTTCACACCCCTTCCGAGTACCAACTGGAAGTGTTTGAGCTTACCCGTTCTTGTGTATTCCAAGGGTGTTATTTTCTCTAATAGCTACATACCTGCTTCATAAACCACATTTTTCTTTGTTATAGAGGAAATACACTGGTTGGAATTTACGCAGTGGAGACTAGCCTTTATTAGCAAAAAGAGTAAAAGGAAATAAATTTTGGTACTTTAAAATATGCTCAGTAAGTCAAAGTAAATGAGAACTCACCCCAAGAGCAGTCCTGCAGTTTGGTTGTGTTTCAGTGAGTAGATAGAATTCTTCAGAAATTGGCTACATGCATTGACTTATAATTAATGTAGTCAGGCACTAAAAAATATTCTGCCTTCACTAAGTTAACGTGCTCTTGAAATCATGTTTATACAATGAACTGTGCAATAAAAGAGTGATTTCCTTGTTTGCAGTACCAATTATGGAAAAAATACTTATTGGTAGTTAAAACATTGGACTGGAAATTGTATCCTTATATGGGTTCTGCCCCTACCAACTTGGACACAGGAAACTGACACAATTTATCTACAACCCCATCTATAAAAAGGAGAATTTGGATGAAGCTTCCTTTAAAGAATTTTTCAAATCTTGAGGTGTGTGGATTCTTCAACTCTTCAGTCCCACCCGACAGTCCGAGTCACGTCTCCTGAGCATAGACCGTGGGATAGCTGCATGCTGATCTGTCTTTGTGAATTTTTTGGTTTCTTTCTAATTTTGCTTCTTAGTTGTTTGCATATTCCCTGAGGGATTTTGTAGTTGATCTTGTTGTTATTTATTCCTTTTAGAATCTCAATTCATGGTTCTAAGTCTTAAGTTTATATGAAGAAGTTGCTTTGTTTTGTATTTCTGGCAATTTTCTTGTAACACACAAATCAAGCAATTACTTACTCTATTAGTACATACTCATGACAAACCTGAGGTTAATTTTAAAGAGTCTTTCAAGAAAATTTTTTCCAAATACTAAGAATATGCATTTTATATGCATTTAAGGAGATCAAGTGCAAATAATTTGGAAATCCTGTTATTCTTAGTGGATATGCAATGCATATTATTTGACTGAAATACTCCTTACTCTTCCTTTTTAATCTAGAAAATAAAACCACAAAAACGAGTGAACCAACTGTATTTATTTATATATTTATATATCTGTATACTTTTTATTAATATATTAAAATATAAGCACTAGTGCAGAAATTTGAATAATAAAAGGTAAAATATGTATCATTTCAGAAATAATTATATTTATTAATAAAATAGATTTGGTTTTGCTCTCATTTAAGATTGCTATTCATGATAATATTTTAGCAATTAATCTGTTTGAATGTATTTTATTTTTAAATATCTTTCTTAAGTACTTTAAAATATTAACAATCAAAGATCTGATTCTAAATTTGTATTTTATTACTTATTTTGATAACTTATAAATGAAAAAGATATAAATTCAAATTTAAGAAATGCATCATTGGTTATTGGTTCCTGAACCATCATGCTAATTTTTAAAACTCATCCACCAATTCTAGTAGTTTTTAAAACAACTTGCTGTTTGCAGTGGCCTTCTGCCACAGTAACCAGTATCTCAAGGTACAATATGTGCTTAAGATGAATGTCATCATTAAGAAGCCGTGGTTATAAACTCATATTTTAAATAGCCTCATTGATAATTATAAATTTCTTTTTAGACTTGATTAGTTCATCATTCTTCACGTGGCTAATGAAGACCTTATGTTAGGCATAGAACTGATATTCCTTCTTGCTGTTGTTGTTCACTTGTGCTTGCGTAATGATTAGTGTTTTCTTCAATCCATGCTGTCATTTAGCAATGATCTTTTGAAGCCATTTGTCTATTTTTGCTGGAGTTAGTTTAATCAAAACTAAATACTATAACTTTCAAATTCACCTGATTCCAAATCACAATACACTGAGAGCAAATGAAGGAGATGTCACTTGACCATTCCCGTTGTGTCTTCTCTTCCTGTAGAATGGCTTACCTATATGACCAGCATAGACTTATGGGCACAGTGAGAGTGCCAATATCATTCTTTATATTATCCATTAGCAAGGCTTCACTTCTTATATTTAGATGAGAATTTCACTTAAAGATAAATATTCCATATTTTCTTCTTACAGCTACAAGGATGTACATACCCCACTTTGTAAACCACTGCTCTAAGCTGAATATCCCGTTTGTGCTTACAGTCTCTCTCTTCATTTAGGTACGATACAGTTGATTACAGTTATATTTACTGACTTAAAACCAACCTGCCTCCCTTATATTAGACCCATGTAACTTTCATTAGACTCACATGATGAAGTAAAATTTCACATGTTTTCAAACTCCTTATTCATTCACACAAATCTTTAATTTTCTCTTACGGGGGCCAGTGTGATAGGTTGCAGTCATGGCCCCCATTCTTTACCCCTTTTTATATCCACATCTTTTTCCACTTAACTTTATAATGCTCTTCCACTGAGAGTGGGGTGACTTGCTATAATACTTGTCATTAAATTCAACCACGTGACTTGCTTTGGCCAATGAGATGTTAGCAGACATTACACAAGTGATGACTTGAAATGCATTAGGGTTTGTTCTTCTGTACTTCTGCCACTGTCATGAGAAAGATAAGCCCAAGGTAGCCTTGTGGTCCCTGGAGGAGGATAAGAGGCACATGGAGCAGAGTTCAGTTGCCCCAGTGGTCCTATACAATGGCAGCCTAGATCAGCCAATGGCCAACTAACCCCCAGATGCACGAGCAAGAACAGCTGAGGTCAACAGAGCCCAGGTGAGATCAACTGTGACCCCCAGTCTCACGTCTTCTGAGGTAATAATGAATAGTTGCTATTAAAAGCTACTTCATTTTGGGTGTTTTTTACACAGGAATAGCTAAGTGATATTAACTAGTCTCTAAGTTTTACTGGTTAAACTCTGATTCCCCTTAATGGCATTTACAAACTCAGGAGTAGGGAGAGTACTTTAACTTCTGCCGTTTGTACCCTCCGTTCACTCCTAACCCATTGCATTCTGCCTTCTGGACTCGCTTTTTTAAACTAAGCTCAAGGTCTTTCAGCCCTATTTGACACTCTTTATCTCTACATGCTTCTTAAAATTTCTTTTTTCTTAGTTTGGTATTCTTCTTTCCTGCTATTCTGTGTGTATGTGTGTATCTGTGTTCTTTAATTTTCTAGAGTTTTTTCTTCTTTATTTTCATCAGTTAATCATGAAACATCTATACAAGTGATCCCTTCTATCTTCATAATTTTAATTATCACTGCTAAAAACAGTATAGCCTGGGGATATGTCTGATATATTAGTAATCACATTAAATGTAAATGGACTGAATTACCATTATCTCCGAAGATATTTTTAATAAATTGGAAATGGTATTTTCAGAACATAGTCTCTTATTACAAATGCAGTAAAATTAAACATCAATGACAAAAATATAATTAAGGAAACCAACACATTTGGAAATACAAAAACGCTTCACAGTATCTCCTACATAAAGAAAAAGTCATAATGGGAATTAAAGATTGTCTTTGGCTGAATAATCTGGAATATACTATTAATTATGCTTGTTATATAGCTGTAGTAATCATGACTTTGGAATTAATGCAGGGATAGATAAACAATAGAAAAGAAGAGAGATCTCAGAAACATGCCAATCCCTATATGGACAATATACACTTGAGAGAAATGACATTACAAATCTGTGCAGAAAGATGAATCAGTCAGTAAATGGTACTAGAAAGTTGTTTTTCCATTTGAGAACAAACAAACAACAGTGAATTTTTATCGCACATAATACATGATAATTCTATGACCTAAATGTTAAAAAGCAGAACTTTTACATCTTTAGAAGAAATATACAGGCATATATTTATGATATTTGCATACCTTTATACTCTTTATTAGAATTCTTACTGAGTAGTATATTTAATAAAATAGTTACATGTAGAAAATGTAAATAATTTCTATTACTCAATAAGAAAAAGACAACCTAAAAGGAAACTGAGTACATGAAATTATTAGAGTACATGAAATAGACTCTTCTAAAAAAAAAAGGAAAGTGTTTAATAAATATATGAAAATGTGTTAAATTTCACTAGTCAGTAGAGAAATCCAAACAGTAGCAGTATCAGCCATTTCACACTAATCATAATGGCTAAAATGAAATATTCTATGTATATCAAGTTGTAGAGAAACAGAGTTCAATGTGTACAGACCTCTAGGATTTCAATTTGAAAATATCTTGTTATGTTGAGGATGCAAATACAATACATTCTGGTAATCCCACTTGTAGATTTACTGTAGAGCAGTGGTGGGCATACCGTGGTCCATGGGCCAAATCCTATCAGTTACCTATTTTTATAAACAAAGACATTGGAATATAACCACTCTGACTCATTTATGTATCGTCTGTGAAGGCTTTCACACTACAGTAGCAAAGGTGGGTGGTTGTGATACCGTAAGACCTGTAAAGCCTACAGTGTTTACTCATTGGCCCCTTATGGAGAAAGTTTGCTCTGGTTTAGAGTAACTCTTGGGTCTTTGTCCTAAAAGTGTAGTATAATAATGCTTATAGCAGTTTTGCTTGCTAGAGTGACAGATTGGAAATAGAAAAAAATTAAGAACATAGAAAAAGGATGAATATTGTGAAATATTCTTAAAAGATGAGGCTATGTAACAATGACAATGAGTCAAAGTACTAGATGTATTGCCATGAATGAATTTCAGTAATGTAACTAAAAAAGTCAGTGTCAGGAAAGTGTACACACTATATGATACCATTTACATAAATGTTGAAAATGTGATATAGAAACACATATATTTATGTAGTAAATATTTAAGTACATGTATGGGAATGATAAACACCAAATCCAAAATAATTATTTCCTCAGAGAGTTGGGGGAATGTGATTGAGAGGGAATAAATGAGAGAGAGGGCTTCAATAATATTTGTGATGGCATTTCTGCTGGGAATGTTTACAAGGCCTTTATGATATTCTTTATACTCTCATGTATGTCTGAAGACAAACCAAAATAATACACAGATGAAAGCCATGGTGCCTTTTGTGAAGATTTGCAAGCTTGTCTGGAGGCAGAGGAACAAACACACAATTGCAGCGTGAGATCTTACAGTAATAGAATGCTTTACGAGTAATGAAGGTATACAGACAGCTGGCTATGTATTTTCTGGGTGTTCAAAGGACTGGGAGTGTGGTTGTGAGCAGTTCCTGATGCAGGCAGATAGGAAACTTGCTTTAGGGGAGAAATGGTAAGAAGAGGAGATTGTTAAAATTGCCTACAACATAACATGAGTGCCTGTTGGAGTGGGGTGGGGGAGAAAAAGGCACAGATCGTTCTCAGTAGGTTGACAGACACACTTGGGACACCATGAATGCTCAGGAACAGTGTTTCTGAAAACACTTTTTAAAAAGAACTCACCTGAAACATCCTGTTTATAAACCTTGCATATCTCCTATGGGGTAGGTCTGCAAGAAATGATTGCCTTAGCAACAGCTTCTGAAACAGACAAAACCTATCATAATTTGACAGAAATGGAAAATTTGAGTTTGATGTTTTATGAAAAGTTGTAAAATGCATTCAATTTTCTTGGACAAATAAATGTCTTATGTATTCACATCAGGCTTGGATTTGAAGGAACCATGGTTGGAAAGAAACACTTGCCTAAAAACTTTGATAGTGAAGACTCATCTCTTAATCTAGATGTTTTTTAAATACTGAGTTATATCTATATGGAATTAAACATTTTTGAATAGGACTAAACCACTGAGAGTGAGTGTCAATTCAATCATGAAATTGTCTTGTCAGGGTCAGGGACAAAGTCCAGAGCCATTGCTTATTTCCTGTTCCTATGTCATGACCTATGGCCGTTACTTACTCTCTTCATCCATTCAATTTTTGAGCGATCACGGGAATCATTTACTTCATTTAAGTTTGTACAAATAATTTGATATTTTCATAAGTATATGGCCTTTTTAATCTGTCCTTTTTTATATGCATAATTTTAGTTGACTGAAATTGCCAATTGCTAAGGTGTTTGTTTCAAATGTGATGGCTGTGACTTTGAGCACAAAGGACTTTCTGAATTTCACATTCTCAGGTGTGTAATTGAATATTTTGGTGATCTATCATGTGAGTGCACAAAAATTTTAATATTAATAGATGGTCAGTATTAATCACAGTTGTGAATTGTACCTCTTGTCTAAAATGTATACATTCTCTTCCAAGAAAGAGAGAGAGAGAGAGAAAGGAAGACAGAGCAGAGGAATGAGGAAGAGAGGTTGAGAAAGATATTGATTGATTAAGCTACCTAAAAATGTTGGACAATGGTAATATAGGAATTGACCACTCGTCTGTATGAATATTTAAAAGTACATTTTAAACTGAGGGCATTTATTTGCAAAATATTTGTATTTTAAGTATTATAATAACTTGTATAAGTATTTTTATTACAACTAATTTTATAAAATAAACTCTTTAAATTATCATCCCCTAATACATTCTTGCTAGCAATATGGTATCTCACCATTTTTTTAGGATTAAAAAAGATGTATGATATTTTATAGTTCCTTTGGCAACATCAGATGATGACTCATACAGATTTGACAGTAGGTTTAATGTTTCTTTTTTTCTTTTTTTTTTTTTTGGCTACTGAGAAGGCTGCCTGCTTACTCTTTGTTGAGATAAACTACTTAGACCAATAACCAAGACCCTGCTCTCAAGCATGCTCTTTGTCCTATACTGAGTTACAGGATGCAGGAAAGCAGTTTAAGACCTTGTTCAATTGATAGAGGCCAGAATAAAGTAGATTTATTCTTTTCTTTTCATTGTATGTAGCTAATTGTGTAAACACATATGCTTATCTCATTTTAAGTGGCAACATTTATTGATAAAGAAATGATCTTTCAAAACTTACTTCTCCCAGTATAGTGTTCTCTCTTTTTAAGCTATTATTATTATTATTTTTGTTGGAATTTTATAGTGACCTTGTATCTAAAACATTTATTATTTTCCAAAGAATTCTATTTTATATTTCAGGAATATACAATTGATGTTTTCTTTCGACAAAAATGGAAAGATGAACGGTTAAAATTTAAAGGTCCTATGAACATTCTTCGACTTAACAATTTAATGGCTAGCAAAATCTGGACTCCTGATACTTTCTTTCACAATGGGAAAAAATCAGTAGCTCATAATATGACAATGCCAAATAAGCTTCTCCGAATCCAGGATGATGGGACGCTGCTGTACACAATGAGGTAGGTTCTCAGGTTTGATATGTGGCAATAAAATACTGAGAAATCCATGTATTAAACAACCAGCCAAACTAGTTGTCAAGTATTAGCACAAATTGAACATTTTTATAACAGATTATTGAGGTACATATAGCATCCTTTATAAACCCCTGGATATTAAAATAAGATAAAATAGGGGCGCCTGAGTGACTCAGTCAGTCCAGCATGTGACTCCTGATTTCTGCTCAGGTCATGATCTCAGGGCCGCAAGATGCAACCCCATGGCGGGTTTTGTGCTAGGAGAGGAGCTGCTTAAGATTCTCTCTTTCTCTCCCTCCTTCTGTCCTTCCCCCCCAACTCACACACATTTGCCCCCTCTCTCTCTCAAATAAATAAATAAATAAATAAATAAATAAATAAATAAATAAATAAATAAAATCTTTTTTAAAAATTGAAGAAATATACAGTTGCTGACTGTATATTTACATATATATTTATATAGTGTAACAACTATTCCATTTTAACTCTTCTAATGAATTAATCTTTTAAAATAAGTTACTTATACAAGAAAGAAAACAATCACAAATCTAATAAAGTGATGTGTAATCTAAAATTTAAATGCTTAATAAAGGCTTTAAAGCATGGGTGACTTTTATCAGCACAAAATATAGATTAGACATGTATTCTAGGCATTTGATGTGTTATTATTTCATATGAAACGTTAGGTGGCGGATTTCAGTTGTGTAAGTTATTTAAGAAGGGGCAAAAATACAACCCTGAACTTTAAAGATAAAACTCTTGAGGACTCATTACTAAATGACCATTACCTAAAATGGAAGTGCTAGCTATGCTTTGTCTCTCTGAATCTTACAAACGGATGCAGTATCCCTGTTGGTTTTACACTTTGAACATTGCTGTGGATTAAGACAATGTTTGGAAATTTTGGCTTTAAACAAAATGTTGGCAGAGAACACACAGAGTTTTGGAAAATATTGCATGGAGTTCTACTTAAATGCTCTCTTAGAATTATATAAGTTATAATTAAATTGTTGGCCACATTTGTTTTGCTCATCATAAGAGTCTTCCATAAGTTCAACTTAATACCATTTCTATCCATTTTACCTGTGTGTGAAATGGAAAAATTGATGACTGTCTTTATAACAAGTTTGCTATGATTATGCTTTTTTTTGCTATGATTACTCTTTAATGTGATCGTGTAGATACAGAAAAAAATATTTATTTAACAATACATAACTTGTGCTCATAATTTAGCTAATAGTCTAGTTTCAAAAAGATATTTTTAAGAGGCACATCTATGTATTATCTATATCTACTTCTATATTTAAACCCATGTACCTGTATATTGTATGTGATACTCATTCACAGTTGACATATTTTTGGAGGGAGTTCCTGTGAGCTAGTATTGAATTCTTATATCAATTTTGCTATATGGTTGCTGTTGACGTGAGGGAGGAAAATAGCATTCTTTTCATGATAAATTTTCTTTTTTTTTCTCTAGGATTTCAAATGTTAATAATGAATGTTAACGTGAAAATAGCCCTTCAAAAATGCATATATAACTTCTTTATTTCTTAATAAAAAAAACTTCTTTACTTCTTAACAAGCCGCAGAGTTCCAAATGTTAAGTGTATTTGTAAATAAATATTGTTATTTGAGCTCAGATTTTGTATATGCTAATGTCTTCTGAAGGATCACCTAAATGTGAAAGAACAAAAATATTGAAATGTGAATTAGCCTAGTACGATGCTATAATGAAGGTCCTACTTCATCCTTGATGCTGTTGACAACAGTAAGGAGTGATTTATCTTGACTTGTCAATTTACTTAAAGTGGGAAATTTTTGCTTTTAGGCTTACAGTTCAAGCTGAATGTCCAATGCACCTGGAGGATTTTCCTATGGATGCCCATTCATGTCCTCTAAAGTTTGGCAGCTGTAAGTATGGGGGTGAAGTTACACATTTTGGGTCTGTAGAATCAAGGATAGTCAGCAGCATTGCTTACCTGTACCGTTTCTTCTAATATTATGGAATGCTTAATATTTGCCCAAAAAGATATAGAAGTAAAAGACTTGCTGATTTTCCTCAAGGAACTAATTGACTAGCCCTATCGCACTCTCAAATATCATTATATTTTAATCATGGTGTTTAAATTATCACTTGCTTTACTGCTATTAAAGAGCATCATGTGTTTTTATACATGGGGAAAGGTAGTCCAGGAGCTCCTAGTGAAGGTCAAGACCATGTCATTTACCTTCTTTTCCAAGTTCTAGCACCTTAAAAATGCAAAATGCATTTTTTTTATAACTAAGAATGAATTGTCAAGGATAGATTGTATTGTTTATTAAGGTAGTAATCAGCCTGTTGCAAAGCTGAATCTGTGCAATTATCTTCCTACTTTCCAACTAATGGAAAGAATTTTTCTTAATTTTCTAAAATAAATTTTAAGGAGATGATGTAACTGGATGGCTATGTGCAGGCACCTTCTGCTTACATAATATTTCAGAAAAGGCTCTGTGCATTTGGCCATTCTCTAGGTCACTGAGGTTACAGCTTGTATTCAAGCAGAAGCATTCACTCTCCCAGAATAATTGCAAAGAGGGGAGGTCAAATCATCTCCCTAGGCCCACATTTAGGGCAGGTTCACAATAAATTCATGGACACAGCTATAGCAGCTTCTCTCTTGTGTTAGCATGTCTTACCACCTGACCTTTTCAAAAACCTTGCTCTTTCTGGTATCTCCATCTTTATCCATTCAGGGCACCTTTTGACTTTTCATTCACTTGAACAGAAATGCAGTTCCTTCATCTGGTTAAAAATATGTATGATTGAGGGGCGCCTGGGTAGCGCAGTCGTTAAAGCGTCTGCCTTCGGCTCAGGGCGCGATCCCGGTGTACCGGGATCGAGTCCCACATCGGGCTCCTCTGCTATGAGCCTGCTTCTTCCTCTCCCACTCCCCCTGCTGTGTTCCCTCTCTCACTGGCTGTCTCTCTGTCACATAAATAAATAAAATCTTTAAAAAAAAAAAATATGTATGATTGAATAGGTGCCTTCACCCCACAGACTGTATCAAGTAAAAGAAAAGAGAATGATGGCTAAGATGAATGCACACTCCTCTAATTATTTTGATGACCATAGTTCTGTAGAATGAGAAGTTCAATCTTGTTTGTTCTATTCGTTCTTACAAAAGGTGTCAGCTCTCAATTTTCTTTGAGAATCTCTTCTTTGTTTAACTACAAAGCCTTCTTTTATTGTCATGGAAACCATCGCTTCAATATTGGCATTTTTCCCCAAATTATTTAAGATAGTCAATCATGTTATACAACGTAAACATGTTGTGGAAAAAACTACAGCAGATGCAGCAGAGAAAAACTCATTTGCATTACGTAAATGGCATTAAAGAGAAAATTGAAAAGCCTTGATAACCAATGAAAGGATTTATTCAAAATGCAGTATGGTATGAGAAGGAAAGGAATTTTTCACTGGACAAGTTAGTGCCATTAAGGCACCAAATATAACTGATGTGATGTCTTAATTCTGAATATGAAATAAATATGCCTGAAAATATTTTAAATAAAACTTTAAAATCCCTTGTACTGTATCTACAGAGTCGTGAAATGTTGCACGTGTGACTTTCTATATCAAGAAGTGATTGATCTAGACAACAAGCAAAGCTTATTGTTATGCATTCTCGAAGTAATTGCTTTCCATTCATTTTCTTCATGTTTATTTTCTGACAGATTGAATAAACAATTTGATTTACATATTATTTTATCTATCCTTGCCAATAGTAAGTGGTGGATACATAAGTGTTAAAAGTATGGACTTTAAGGCTGCCTGGGTAGTGCAGTCGGTTAAGTGTCAGACTCTTGATTTCAGCTCAGGTCACAATCTCAGAGTCTTGAGATCGAGCCCCACCTTGGGGCTCCTCACAAAACATGGAGCCTGCTTGAGATTCTCTCTCTCTCTCTTTCTCCCTTTGCCTCCCCCCCCTTCTCTCTCAAGAAAACAAAAAGAAAACAAAAAAGTATGGGCATTAAACATTATGTAATGGATTAGCCAACCCAAGCCTTAAAATGTTGGCACAACAGATTTTGGCAGAAGCAGCCATGGCTTTTTCTTCTAGTCATTTATTCTTCTCTTGCTTAAAAGCCACCTAAAGTGATAGAATTTCTGGAAATTTATCATTGTTCTTAAAGAAGCATCTTTTGTTTAAGTTTATAATTTTGAATTCATTTTTGTTTTGCTTTATTTCTGTTGCCTTATATCTTTATATATTTTCTTGCTGTTCAACATAATTAAAAGTTCCTAAATGGGAGTCTGGATGTGTCCTGTGCATTAGTCCAAAAGAAATTATAAATCATCTTTTGGGATAAAAATTAATAATTAAAAATGATTTGGGGATTTTTTTTTCTGGTTACCAAATATTAAGAATCAGTTAGTAGGCATCTGATGTTTAATGCAGATTAGGACTCAAAAATGGATTATTTAACAGAATTAAATGAAATTATTTAACTAAAACCTAATTTAGAGATGGAATTTACAGTGTAATTTGTAGAACAAACTATCTTTCTCTCCTTTTATACTTTACTGAAAAACACTGCAGTGGTCTCCTGGTTTATATGGTGTTGGTGGACCGGGAGTGCCTCAAAGCTGCATGACTTTCTTCTCTGTCTTCTCTCACCAGACTCAAAATCTAAAAAACATATTCCTATCTAACTAATGAAATGTTGCATTGCTTCTCCATAAAAGACATGGGAAGTATCAGTCACCTTCTTTAGCATGTTCTTGGGCTACTATGCAGATTTCCATCTTCATAAAAATAAATAACATAATTAAAATATTATGAGTTTATTGATTAATCTAGCAAGAACAATCTGAGAACTTTTTCTGGGTGACAGGCTCTGTGCCAGGTGCAAGCAGTGTAGATATGAACAAGATAGAGTCCCTGCCCCTTAGTGTCTCCCTAGTTTCTCAAAAATGTCACTGCATTTGTAAGATTTCATTTTCTCTTACTTATGTTTAAAAATAAATATCAAAATTCAAAAATGGAATCATTATACTTAAGAAAAGTTCATAATTTATTAGTATTCACAACTACTAATGTGTATTCATAGGGAAAAAAAAACAAGCCACTTAAATAATGTGCAAATGGATTGCTAGTTATCCACATTACTAATGTTCCTTATTTAATCATAGCAGCAGAATCATCAATGATTCACTGATTGAAATTAATACAAATTTAGACCTTAGAGTAACCAGAAGTCATTCATATACAAGCTATAGGCATATGTCTGCTATTAAAATACATATGTTTTACACATATATATAAAGATAAACACACATCTACATATTTTTAGAGTCTTCGTTCAAAAATTGTTTCACAGAATATAATTTAATTATGGATATAGGTGAATATGTGTACAATGAAAACAGTATTTCACTGATATGAACATTTAGTAGTAACACGCAGAAACCAGACAACATTGTAGTATGTCATTAAAAGACCACACAACAAATAAGACACAAACTCATAGACATTCACATTACTGTGACTGATGCTTAAGTGTGAATTGGTCTGTGATCCGTAGACCTTGGATCAAGGTAAGTAGCAGGGCCATCCCAGAACAATGTTATCAAACTAGAAAACCGAACCAGGAGTAACCACTACTTCTAAACATTCCTATGAGCAAAAGTACATAGAAGTTCTTCAAAAGATCAGTAGGATAGCAAGAATTATCTGTTACTTCAACTGTGTAGAGACTTCCCGCATGGAGAGGTCAGCTGTTCCCCACCCGGACGGGCCTAAAGAAAGTGCCAGGGCCAGAGATAGGCTGCCTGCCCTCCAGTGCTAGAATTATCTAACTTCTGCTGAGTTCAGCATTTTGGCCAAATAAATCAGAAGTTACACCTGGTCTGTGTGTGTTTTGTCTCCTACCAATCCATAGGTCTGGGTGCATTAATTTTAAAATGATCATGTTTTAAGGAGTATTTATATCTTGATGAAACCATAGCATTTTGATCTATTTTACATGTTCTGCAATAATTAATTCTCATTCTTCTAATGGAATGCATTGTATCATGATAGCTAAGTCATTTAATTCTTAACGAGGTGAAGGTTTTGAAGAAAAACCTACAAAACTAACTACAAAAATAGTAATTAAAATAAATACAATGCATTTCGTCAATATTCTCATATGATAATAAGTTACTTTTATGTCCGGAGAGTGATATCATTTTTAATTATAAATGTTATTTCATGAGCAGTTGCTATCTCCAAATAAACCATTTAAGTGGGCTTTAGGCATTTATAACCTGTGTACTACAATGTCTTCATCTACTACCTGGGAACCATAGAGGACGTTTGAACCATCTCAGGGCCCAGTGATTTTTGCAGGCTCGGAAGAGAAATTTGCTGTTCACTTCTCAAAGTGGTTGCAATGAAAATACTCTATGGTCATGATTTTCTCTCTTGGTCCACCTCACACTCTTCATACTGAAAATTCTAAATTTCAAAGATACATTTTACTCTACAAAATATGATCCATAAATATCAATCTTTATAATAAATAGTGATTCTATGCAATATATAACTTTTGATGTTGCACTTTATTGATGGTTCTTACTAAAGTTCTTAAATTTTTTTTCTGATTTCCTACAGATGCATATACAACCTCAGAGGTCACTTATATTTGGACTTATAATGCATCCGATTCAGTACAAGTTGCTCCTGATGGCTCCAGATTAAATCAGTATGATCTTCTGGGCCAATCCATTGGAAAGGAAACAATTAAATCCAGTACAGGTTAGTAAAAGGACTCTTAAAAAAAAACTAGTTTCTAAGAAAATTGATGGGTTGAAGTCACTGAAATACGTTAGTTTGCTTCAAAAGTTTTGTTCTTGGGGTCCAAGAACTACCAGCGTAGATTGTAAGAGCTTTTTAGATATTTACAGTCTCAGACCCGACCCCTTACTAAGTCAAGATCTGCACGTTAACAAGATTCCAAGGAAGTGTGCATGAAGTTTGAGAAACACCGGTCTAAAATATACTGTCAATTCAAAAAGTGTGTGACTTTTCAGACAAGCCAATCTTACCTTCAAACAGTGTCACAATTTTCCTAGTTTTCTAATTCTTTTCCTCCTATTCTGGATAATTTGTGACTATTCAACTCTTGATTTATGGATCATTACTACTGGCCTGTGTGGGAAAGCTGATGCCCTTACTAAGGGCCACACTCATCTAAGAAAAAGCTGCCATGTTGAACTGACGATGTTACCTCTGGTTGGATGTAAGCCCAGAAAGCAGAAAGGAAGGTCGCTCTCAGGATTGGATAGAAATGATGGCAGTGAGTTAGAGTACACATGCAACATTGAGAGATTCTAAATGGGTGACAGGGTCAAAAGTGGAACATTTGGGTCAAAAGCCTGGGTCAGTCTTAGAGATGTGGCCAGAGACTGACACTTTAAAAAGGCAGGGAGTTAGAACAATCAAAGCAGAGACTTGAAGTTGGTACCAGGCGGGATGAGAGACATGAGAAGATAATTCGTGGTCAAAGAGCATTTGCGAATCCTGTATCTCCTTGGTCAGAGGCATGACCTGGAGAGAAAAACAAATGTACCTTGGATATGTATTGCAAATTTCTTGATAATATTAAAATTCTTTTTAAAATATTCTTGCTATGTTAAAGAGGCATTTAAAGGTTTATACTTTTCATGTTGTATATGTGATGAATTCTTTTTTTCTTATTTTCAAATCAGGGACTGTTCTTTCTCAAATCTGTTCCATTTCCAAAATGTTCAAACTATTGACTATTATAGTTCCTTAAGCTTCTTAAATTTTTCTTCTAGGTGAATATACCGTAATGACAGCTCATTTCCACTTGAAAAGAAAAATTGGGTATTTTGTGATTCAGACATATCTGCCTTGCATCATGACTGTCATTCTCTCCCAAGTGTCATTCTGGCTTAACAGAGAATCTGTGCCTGCAAGAACAGTGTTCGGTGAGTGAATAGCTACACGCTTTCTTGTGTAGCACATTATGTTTTGTGGCATACTTTTAAAAGCATTCTCTTTCTTGATACTCACACCAATAATTTGTGGTGTGTGGGGCAGGGCATATTGTCTCCACCTTGTAGATGAGGAAGCTGAGGCTCAGAGAGGCAAAATACAGAGTCAGTGCCACACTATTAATAAGAGATAGAAACACTACTCAGATCTTCTGGAAACTCAGTCTTCTTACTGTTTTGCTCCTCTTTTCATCATTTGTCTTCATGTTTGTATAAGGAGAAATTCTTAGAGGCTTTGACTTGGAGTATAACAGTACCATATCTCTAGGCTTTCCTTGCTTATTTTTGCTTTGTTTTGTTTTTAGATGGACAAAGATGATCTTTGTATTTCAGGTTAAAGAGAGAAAGGGAAGAAGAGAAAGAAAGAGACCCCTCATTCACTACCACTAGTGTGTTTAATGACAAAGTTAATTCTCTTGATTTAAACCATGCGGGGGGGGGGGGGGGGGCGGGAGTTGGCTTCTCCCTCTGCCCCTCCCCCCTGCTAGTGCTGTCTTTCTCACTCTCAAGGGCGCTTGCACTCACTCTCTCTGTCTCATAAATAAATAAAATCTTAAAAAAAAAATAAACCATGCAGGGGAATGACTGCTTTTTGGATGAATGAACTAGGCTGAGCACACTTTGTGCAAAGCAGATTGTCTTTTTGTGTTCAGTACCCTTGTTCATTTAGGAAAGTTTTATCGAGAATCCAGTCTGTTGGATATTGCACCAAGCCCTAGAGCTCAAATACATGTAAAACATAGTCCCTACATTCAATCAGTTAAGTATAGTGGAGGGCAACAGAATAGGCAGAAAAGATAATGGCAACACAGATTAATGGTTATAAAAGAGGTGCATACAAGTTGTTACAAGATAGTGAGAACTGATTAAGTAGCTTAGTTAACATTTAGCTAAGTCTCTTTTTAGTTAAGTTTTTTAATTTTAATTCCAGTATAATCAGCATATAGTGTTATATTAGTTTCAGGTGTACAATATAGTGATTGAACAATTCTATACCTCATTACTCAGTGCTCATCATGATAAGTGTCCTCTTAATCCCCTTCACTATTTCACCCATCCTCCCACCCAACTCCCCTCTGAAATGCTTTATTTTAAATGAGTACCCTCAGTTAAAGTTATTGGGCCAAGGCTTGAAGGATGAGTGGGAGTTTCTCAGACAGATGAGATGGGGCAAAATCCTAGCCTAAAAGGATCACCTGTGCAATAACATCAAGGAATGAAAGCACATAGTGTGTTCAGTGACAGTGAGCTGTTTCTGTGTCAGTGTGGATACATTAGATAGAATTATAGTTTGAGGCCTAGATGAGAATGGCCTTCTAAGCCATGCTAATACAGTGTACCTTTATCTTATAGGCTATAGCAACCCATTTTAGTATTCTGAAGGCATAAATATGTAAAACTTTTAGAACAATGCCTGCCATTTAATACATGCTATAAAACATTAGCTATTCTCATTATCAATGCACAAAAATCAGTTTGATTTTCAACACTGGCAATGAATAATTCAAAAGGAAATTAAAAAAATAATTCGATTTACAGTGGCATCCGAAAGAATAAAATACCTCAGAATAAATCTAACCAAGTACATATAAGACTTGTCCACAGAAAACTACCAAACTTTGCTGAGAGAAATTAAAGAATACCTAACTAAATACCTAATTAAAAACCTAATTAAATGGGAGAGACATCCCATGTTCATGGATTAGAAAGCGATACTATTAAAATGGGAATAATCCCCGAAACGATCTATAGGTTCAAAAAATCCAGTGGCCTTTTTCTGCAGAAATGGTAAAAGCCAATCCTCAAATTCATATGGAATTACAAGAGGCTCCAAATAGCCAAAACAATATTGATAAAGAAAAACAAAGTTGGTGACTTCACACTTCCCAGTTTCAAAACTTAGTACAAAGCTACATGAATCAAAACAGTGTGGTAGTGTCATAAAGATAGACGTATAGATCAATAGAATAAAATCAGGATAGAAACAAACTCAAGAGATGCCTGGGTGGCTCAGTCGGTTAAGCATCTGCCTTTGGCTCAGGTCATGATCCAGGAAGAGTCCTTTATTGGGCCCCTTTTTCAGCAGGGAGCCTGCTTCTGCCTCTGCCTGCTGCTCCCCCTGCTTGTGCTCTCTCTCTCCCTCTCTCTGACAAATTAAAAAGAAAAGAGAAGAAGAAACAAACTCAAACATTCATGGTGAATCGATTTTCAACAAGTGTGTTAAGAACATTCTATGGGATTTTCAGCAAGGATACCAGAAGCTCAATGACTACCACATGCAAAGGAATGACGTTGGACTCCTACCACATTTCGGATATAGCAATGAACACAAATGGATACAAAACTTTAATATAAAATCTAAAATTATAAAGTTATGAGATGAAAACATATGATAAATCTTTACCATCTTAGATCTAACAATGGATATTTAGATTTGACACCAAAAGCATGAGTAACAATGAAAAAATAAGTAAACTGGATTTCATTAAAATTGAAAACTTTTGTGCCTCAAGGAACATTATCAAAAATGTGAAAAGACAACTTCCATATGGAAGAAAATATTTGCAAATCGTATATCTGATAAGAATTTAATATCCTGACTAAATAAAGAATTCTAAAAACTCAAAAACAAAAAAGCAAAAAGCTATATTTAAAGAATGGGCAAAGAAGTTGAATAGATTTTTTTCTCTAGAGAAAGTATACAAATGGCAAATAAGCACGTAAAATGATATGAAACAACATTGAACATTAAAGAAACACAAAAACCACAATAAAATGCATTTCACACACACTGGGATGGCTATAATAATAATAAAATAAAACAAAACAAAACAAAGACAAGAAATAAGTGTTGGTGAGGATGGGGAGAAATAGAAACCCTTATATATTGCTGGTGAGAATGTAAAATGATGCAGCCTCCATGGACAGCAGTTTGGCAGTTCTTGAAAAGTTAAACGTAGAATAATTCCCATATGACCCACCGATTCCACTTTGAGGTATATAGCCAAGATTTGTGAAAACATATGTTCACATGGAAACCCGTACACAGATGTTTATAGCAACATTATTCCTAATAGTCAAAAAGTAGAAACAACCTAGATTTTCTCCAGTGGATTAATGGATAACCAAAATGTACTTTATACTGACAATAGGATGTTACCCACCCATAAGAGTGATTAAGTAGCGTGCTACAATGTGAGTGAACTTCAAAAACACCATGTTAAGTGAAAGCAGGTGGGCACAAAAGGTCACATATTGTATGGCTCCTTTCATAAGAATTATCCAGAACAGGCAAATCCATAGAGACAGACAGCAGTTTCGTGGTTGCTAGTAGATAGAGGGCAGGGGAAATGGGGAGTCATTACTTAATAAGAACAGTATATTCTTCTAGGATGATGAACAAGTTTGAAACTAGGGAGAGGTGGTGGTTGGCAGAGCATTGTGAATGCATAAATGCCACTGAATTGTACACTTTAAAACGGTTAATTATATACTTCTGGATTTCACCTTAGTGAAATAATTTTAAAAAGTCATGAGTTGAAAAAAAAAAAAAAAGTAAGGAATGAGTGCATCAAAGCTTTCCCAGGATGATTTAGTTTCAGAAGTTCTTTTTCAGATATCTACTTCAAAAATGCAAATTTTTAAATCAAAACCCCCCCCACCCAAAATGATGGGACCAAAAATAAGAGAAAATTTCCATTCAGATGGAATGGAATAAATAAAAAACTTGCATGATTTTCAGAAGACAAATAATACAGAAGAGAAGTTTTAGGAAGAAATTACACAATTGGTGTTGAATTAATATTCCAGAAAGATCTAAATTTATATGTAAATATAAATTTACATATTGTTTGTTTAATAGTGTTTGAAAGTGTTTAAAAGTGTTTGTTTAATAAAGGTTGTGAAGGAAATAAAATATTGAGGCAAATAAAGACAGATTTCATAGCATAAATCACAGAGATACATTTGTTAAAAGAGGCCAATGGTAGTCTACTTATAAACATAGAGAGATAAATAGAAGAATAAATACTTAACTTTGAATGAATAGAATGTGTTAGTGTCAGGGCTGCTAAGCTGAATGATAAAAAATATACAAAAGTTTTTAGATTGGTTATAAAAGTAACATATATAAACATATATAAAATTAAAAATCCAGGCTATATTTTATATGAATTACTTATAATACAGATGTAGGGATCCAAAAGTCAGATTTTCATATCGATTGAAACCGGTAGGTGAGGGGCGCCTGGGTGGCTCAGTCGTTGGGCATCTGCCTTCGGCTGGCTTAGGGCATGATCCCGGAGTCCTGGGATCGAGCCCCACATTGGGCTCCTCTGCTGGGAGCCTGATTCTTCCTCTCCCACTCCCCCTGCTTGTGTTCCCTCTCTCTCTGGCTTTCTCTTTCTCTGTCAAATAAATAAATAAAACCTTTTAAAAAAAAAAGAAAGAAAGAAAAAGAAACCGGTAGGTGGTAAGAGCATTTTGAGTATTATCTCTACAAGTTATTCTGTGTAAAGTTTGTAATAAATACAGTTCTGTGTGAGTGTATGTGTGCGTGTGTGTGCAAGTAAAAGTTAAACAAAAATCTTAACGTCTTGCTGGAATGGGCCTTGAAAGCAGCCCAGCTGTCCTACTCCACACCCTCATCCCATCTTTCACTGTTTTCTGCCTCTTTTTGATTTGAACAACATCGTCTGACAGATACACAGCAGTTATTAAACCAAATTTCTACCCTCTTCAAATTTCTCTCTCTGAATTCATAGTCAGGTTTACAAGCTAGAGAGATCATTAAATCATCTGCCCTCTTCATGCTTGTAAGGCTTTCTGTGATGGATAGCCCACCCAAGTAAAAAACGACCACAGTTAAGAAATTAATATGCCCCGAGAGACAGATGTCAAATTTTTCAACCTTTGAGATCTGGTTTCACACTGTGAACCGAATAAGAAAGTAGGGCAAACAAGACAGTAAGCATAGGAATTGAAATTACAATGCACATCCCTTGACATCAGAGACTTTGTTCCATTATATTGGGTTTTATCTGTTCAGTTTTTTGTAGATTACGTTTATTTTGTAGCTGAAGAGCCAGCCTAATTTTTTTTCAAAGATCTTTCTTTGAAGGGATTGCCTGTGTATCTTGTGATGATAAAAGCCTCCGTTGACTTCCTCTGGGTGTTCAAGCCCAGTTCATGGAACACCAACGAAATACTTATTGAATCTGTTTATCAGCACTGTTGTAGATATTTGGGGTAAGTTCCTGAATAAAAACCGAACAAAACTGTCTTCATGATGAGGCAACTGCCCTCTGTCGTCACTAGTATAAGAAGGCACTTGGGAAACTTTTACCCTCAGACCTTGGGTTTTGTGCTTTCAGAGCTCCTGTGAGCAGACAGTGCATTTGCAATCTGCCAACCTCATTTTGAGTTTGAATAGACATATACATTCCCTCATTTTGTGAAATTGTGGCCCTGGTTCTTTTAGTTGATTAACAGCCTTCAGCACTTCACATAAATGAGAGATAATCATAGCGAATTTGCCAATTATTATCTCCATATTTGAATCCAAATCATTTTTCAAAATTTAGGGATCAGTTTATGAATATATGACTAAGTTTCTATATGAACATGTGAATATGTGAATAAGCTTATATATAAGAAATGTGTACTGGTATTTTTATCTTAATGTTATATTAAGCATGGAATAGAGAATTTTAGCTATTAAAAACTAAAATCAGGGGCGCCTGGGTGGCTCAGTCGGTTAAGCATCTGCCTTTGGCCCAAGTCCTGATCTTGGGGTCCTGGGATGGAGCCCCATGTTAGGCTTCTTGCTCAGTTCAGAGTCTGTCTGTCCCTTGCCCTCTGCCCATCCCCCTGTATGTTCTCTCTTGCTCTTTCTCTCTCTCTCTCTCTCAAATGAATAACTAAAATCTTTAAAAAAAAACTAAAATCAAATAACAAATATCTGTTAGGGTTTAGGTTTTTCAAGTAAAAGAGGACAGGGAGCTCAAAGGTTTATATTTCATGCATCATTCATGGCATATGCGAGGGCCTTACTATTTATCGTATATGAATTTTGGAATAATTAAAACTCCAAAAGGGATATGTTTGGATTGCTCATTTTTCTTCTATTTTCACTATTCAGGTTGACTGTTTATATCAGAGAATCCCAAATATAGTGGCTTGAATGTATGACTTTTTTTTTCCATCTAAAAGAAATCCTCAAGTAGATGGTCCAAGACTAGTGTGGCAACACTTGTGGGTATCAGGGACCCGGTCTCTTTCTGTCTCCCTTCTTTGATATCCTCAGCATGGGGTTTTGCTTCATAGGCCCAAAAGGCTGTTGGTGCTCCAGCTATAACATTCATATTCAGGAAACAGGAAGGAATAAGCAAAAAGGGCAAAAGACCTCTTCCAGCTCTTTGTTTGCCATTAATAAGCTTTCCCAGAAATCCCTCCCAATAATTTCTATTTATATATCATTCGTCCAACTTGTCTCATAACTGAGACTCTGAGAAATTGCCATCTGGAATAAATTCAGTGTTCTAATGTTATAGACTGACTAAATATGGGATTTGTAGTTCATGGGTTCTGCTACCATAAGAAAAAAATAGTTGTTTGCTCTAAAGTCCATAAAATTAAGAGTGCATATTCTGGAAACACAGTATCTTGGTTCAAAATCTGGCTCTGCTATAAACAAATTAGGTTACTTCGGGCAAAGTTTTTTTTTTTTTTTTTAAAGATTTTATTTATTTATTTGACAGACATAGAGACAGCCAGCAAGAGAGAGGGAACACAAGCAGGGGGAGTGGGAGAGGAAGAAGCAGGCTCACAGCGGAGGAGCCCGATGTGGGACTCGATCCCATAACGCCAGATCACGCCCTGAGCCAAAGGCAGACGCCTAACCGCTGTGCCACCCAGGTGCCCCCGGGCAAAGTTTTTTTTAACCTCTTTGCACCTTAGTTTCAACCCACTGTAAAATTGGGATGATAATATCTCCCTCATGAGGTAATTTTTTGGAATAAACAGACACACACACACACACACACACACACACACACACACACACACACGGAGCACTTAGAACAATTGTGGCACATAGTAAGTACTATGTAATTATTTGCTAATATTATTGCTATTTATTACCTACTACTTAATTATCTCCTTCTTGTCAAGATATACATTAAGGATGGTCAGATCTTGTTTTAGTTTGAGTAGCAGTAATCCCTTCCTAAGATGGCATATTTCAAGAGTCTTGAACTCTATAAATCTCTGGGTAAGACAGATCTGGGCAGGAATCCAGCTTCTTTGACATATTAGTGTTTAGTTTGTTTGAAGGGAATTTCAGAATCTTTCATATTCCTTTATTGAAGTGTAATATGCCAGTGTATGTTAAGTTTTAGTCAAGGCTCCTTTAATTACAGTGAAATGAACCCCAAGTTAAGCTGGCTTATGCCTCCTTGTTAACTTCATTCTTAATTAACCATGAACTTGTATAGGTGTAGACAAGAAACACATCTTAGATGTGCATCCCATCTCAAAATCCCATAATTGATTCTTATTGGTTAGACAGGTTCACGTGCTCATCCCTGATGCAATTTTCATGGCCACACACACAATTATTAGCAAGACTTGGGTCACGGGCCACTCCTTGAGCCAGTGGGTACTGTCAGATCCACTACACAAATGGAGAAGGAGTAGTTCCTGAAGGATAGAAGAATTGCAGGCTTCTATTAGAAGGAAGTAATTCCTCACACATCCTCACTCTGCTCTTTGTATCTCATTTATATCTCACTTAGCTCTGTGATGATGACTTTGATTTCTATTTCATTGAGAAAACTGAAGCAACAGGAAAGACTCTCCCTAGAATCCCATAGCCTCATCTATTTAAGCGTCTACACTCACAAACTCTGCTTGACTACAGTTCTTTATGATGCTGACCAATCCACCTGTGCACTAGGATACAGCTCTTCTCCACTTCTTTAAGGATATCATTCCAGCAGTCCTCTCCATTCTCTCTAATGTCAGCTGTGTCTGCAATCCTTAATCATCCTAACAGAAATGCAAATACGGTGTTATTTACCCAATCCTCAGATCAAATTCCCATGATTCTACTAAACCCCTGGCTTCTGCCTCATTTTGTTGCTCTCCTTTTCAGTAGTTTTACTTGGAAGAATTATATTTACTGTCCTCAATTTTTGTTCTCCTTTGATCTCTCAAACCCACTCACATCAAGCTTTTGTCTCCAGTACACCACCAGAACTACTCTTTTCAAGGTCCTTGTCATTGCTAAATCCAGTGGCCAATTCTCAGATCAGTTTACTTGATCTAATAGCAAGCAGCCTTTGACAGGGTAAATGAGAAAACTACTAAATGAGAAACATTTGTTGGAAAGAATTTCTTCATTTGGTTTCCAAGATAGCCACATACTCTTGTCTCCCTTCTTTTCATGCCTTCCTAATCTCCTTTGCAGGTCCATACACCTTCCCAGACCACTTAAATATAGGAGGGCTCCAAGCTCAATATTTAGCCATTCTCTTCTCTGTATTTTCTACTTTGGTGACCTCATCCTTTATCATGGCATACTGTAATTTTCATGTGATAATTACAAATTTATAGCTTCTGTCCAGACCTCTTCCCTTTATACATCTTCATCCAACGGTCTTCCTTATATCTCCACTTGAATTTCCAGTATACATCTCAAACTCACTATATACAAAATTGAACTTTCAATCCTCTGCTCCTCAAAATCTGTGACCTTGCTTATACCCTAGACCAAACCATCATTTCTCTCCTTGATCACTGAATGTCTTAGTCTGTGTGGGATGCCATAACATAATACCACAGACTGGGAGGCTTAAACAATAGAAATTTATTTTCTCACAGTTCTAGAAGCTAAAGATCCATGATCAAGGCCCGGCAGGGTTGGTTTCCGGTGAGAGGTTTCTTCCTGGCTTATAGATGGCGACCATCTCATTATGTCCACACTTGGCCTTCTTTGGTGTGTTCACATGGGGTTGAGGCAGGGGAGAGAAAGAGAGGGAGAGAGCCCTCTGGTGTGTCTTATTATAAGGACACTAATCCTATTCAATCCCACTGAATCAGGAGCCCATCCTTACAACCTCAATTAATTTTAATTACTTCCTTAGAGACTCCGTCT
Organism: Ursus americanus; assembly: GCF_024610735.1. NCBI lineage: Eukaryota > Metazoa > Chordata > Mammalia > Carnivora > Ursidae > Ursus > Ursus americanus. Next base: position 46,836,973 of record NC_142134.1, read on the forward strand.
CCAAATACAGCCACAGTAAGCATTAAGGCTTCAAAATATGAATTTTGGAAGGGTGTAAACATTCAATCCATAACACTGCACTAGACTTTTTACTGTTTCTTGCTTCCACTCTTTGGGACTTTTTTCCCAACATGGGATACTTTCAAAATGTAAGTCAGATCATGTCATACTTGTTCTCTAAACCTATTGGCTCACCAGAATACTCAGAGTAAAAATGAAAGGCCCTTCAGAGGTCAATAAGTCCTGATGCAGTAGGAGCTCCCTCTACCTCCAACCTCTGCTTCTGCTACACTGGCCTCTTCCTTATGAACATGGCAGTCATTCACTTACGAGCTTTGTCTCTTCTCTCTGCCTGGACCTCTTTTTTTCCCCAGATACCTGTGTGGCTCATTCCTTCCATTTCCTTAGGGATTTTCTAAACTCTGCTTTTCTCAAAGAAGACTACGTAACAGTCTAACTTAAAATTGTTAACTGCTTCCCAATCCTGTTTCTGTTCCCCAGCCTACTCTAATTTTGTCTTCATTGCACATATCATCTTTGAATATGTTATAGAAAAAAACTTTTTACATAATTTGTCTCCCCCTCTAGAATTTAAATTTCAGGAGTGCGGTTATTTTTGCCTCTTTTTAAAGTCATAGAAAATAAGTAAGTTGAACTGAGATAATAGTAAATGCAAAATGATTTTAAATAGATAAATGATAGATGAACAAGTGGACAGATAAGCACACACATTTGTGAGTTCAAAGGAGGTAGATTGGCAAAAGCAAAATCGTATAAAGCAAAAGGTAGTTCCCTAATCCCTCAAGTTTGGAGGTCAGAGGACTATTTCCAAAAGAAGGTTGAATGACTACTGGGAAAAAAAAAAATAAATGAAAATCATCCATTGCAATTGGTTAGCCAACTGTGTTTAGAAGGAACACAGTGCAAAGGGCTGCAATCATTCTGATATTAATTATACAATCAGGGGTTCCCAAAACTGCCCTGGGGTTTGATAAGTCACTGGAACTTACAGCGTATACTGAAAGCTGTTACACTCACAGTTATGGTTTATTACAGGGAAGAGATACAGGCTAAAATCAGCCAGGGAAGAAGTGCATAGAGTGTGGGCAAAGTTCAGATGCTGCACTTCCCTTGTCCTGTTCACACAGAGCCATGGACAACATTACTTTCCTGGCACTGATATGTGACAATACATAGAGAGCATTGCTCACCAGGAAGGCTTCCCTGCACCTTGGTGTGTGAGTGTTTGCTGGGGCTCTGTCACAGGGGCATGACTGACTTGCCTTGTGGTTGATCTCAGTTTCCAGCTGCTTAGGAGGATAAGCTGATGTGGCCTGCTAAAAAACCAAAACCAAAACCAAAACAAAACCCAAAAAACAAAACAAATCCCCCAAAACAAAAACACCCTAAATTCCATTGTTACTGGCTGGCTGGCCCATAGCCCCCAGGCAAACTAAGCCATTCCTCTCAGGTATATTATTCCAAGGCCTAAAAATCTACCTCCCAGAAGCTGAGGGCAAAGGCCAGACCTCTCTCAGGATAAGGTTAAATTTTTTATTAAACATACAGTATACATTATGAAACCAAATATTAAATATCTAATTATTAAATTGTCATTTTGAGTTATCAATATATCTACTTATTACATGCCTTTATCAATGTTGTCTCTCATTTTCTTCCTCCCTTCCCACGTTCTTAACCTTCTTCTTTATCCTGTTTCCTTCATCATTGTCTAATTCTGTCAGCATTTAGTCCTACTGTGTGGCATTCCTTTCCCCTCACCAGCATGTCCAGCAGGTCATACAGTATTAGAAACATCTTGTTTACAGTGAAATTGCTGAGTGAAAAACAAGCTTCTTCATTTAGTTCTAGAAAGCTATACACAGAATGGGCTCTGCACACCTGGTATATGAAACACAGCTCAGTACTGAAGATGGCCATAAAATTGGTACATAAGAAGAACATCCCACTAAAACTTTGAGAGGCCAGTCATCTGTCAGGCAGAAAATTCCCTAATAATGAGGTGATTGTCATTTAATAAAGAGAATCATGATCTGAAGTAGACTAAATCTGAATATAGATTTTTTTCCTTAATAATAAAGCAGCTGACACTATTGAGTGCTTACTACTTGTTTGAAAAAATATTGTATCAAGAGCAAAGAGAGCTGCTGTCAGGTCCTATCTCTACTTCTAGATTAAGCAAGTGTGTAGCCTTTCCAAACATGGTTTTCCCCACTGTAAATGGATGTAAGACGTGTGCCAGCTACCTCCTCGAGGTGCTGAGAGGATCCATGAAACAGCATGTGCACAGGGCTTATTAAGTCTTAGAGCAAACATAGACTTTCATTGTGTACTTTATATATTCAACAAACAGCAAGTTTGGGTATTTCCTGAGAACCGAGGGTACTGTAGGATATTCTCTGAATCCAAGTGGTGTGTGTGTGTGTGTGTGTGTGTGTGTGTGTGTGTGTGTGTTTCTTTCTTGAATTCAAATTCCTTTAGCCAGAGCTTATAATCTCCAGTTCTACCAAGTTTCAGCTACTTCCCATATTTGTATACAAAACCATTTCTTTTTTTTTTTTTTAAAGATTTTATTTATTTATTCGACAGAGAGAGACAGCCAGTGAGAGAGGGAACACAAGCAGGGGGAGTGGGAGAGGAAGAAGCAGGCTCATAGCGGATGAGCCTGATGTGGGACTCGATCCCGTAACGCCGGGATCACGCCCTGAGCTGAAGGCAGACGCTTAACCGCTGTGCCACCCAGGCGCCCCAAAACCATTTCTTATATTTAGTTTATCTGAACCAGCTGCTGAGTATCATAGGGTTACGTAGGACAAAAAAGATGATAGATAGATTTTACATACAAAATATATTTGTTAGTGTCTTAATATATGTATATTTAATTATGGGCAAATATTTATATGTATACATGCTAATAATTTTCATTGTTTGAAAAAAATCAGAAAATTTGGTAAAACAGGGACTTGTATTCTTGCATGACAACGCGGAAGTGGAACTGAGTAGCGACAGCCCCTTCGGACATGCGATCTCTAGTCTGCCACAGCCCCTGCCACTCCCTATCGCCCACCTTCCCTGTATGTTTTCCCCACCTGGTCCCTGTGGACATTGGAATTTGCACCTATGACCAAGGCATGAAGAGATGGGAAAGGGCATTCCACAAGAACTGGAAAAAAAAATCAAAAGCAAAGGGAGAGAAAGTTGAACTCACAGAAAGGAGAGTTAGAATGGTGGCTGCCAGGGGCTGGTGGGTGAGGGGAATCCCAGGAAGCCGGTAAAAGGGCATAAATTTCAGTTAGAAGATGAATACGAATGAAGATCTAACGTATGACATGGTAACTGTGGTTGATACTACTGTATTGTATTGAAATTTGCTGAGTGACTAGAACTCAAGTGTTTTCACCAAAAGCAGGGGAAACGAGGTAAATATGTGAGGTGACGGGTGGATTAATTAAGTCTCTGGCAGGGATTCTTTCGCCACGTATGTCAACTCGTCACATGGTACAGTTCAAATACAAGTTTGTCAATTATACCTCAATAAAGCTGAAAAAAATTTAATTAAAAAAAATAGAGGGAGAAAATCAGAAAGTGTGTTGGGCCAGCCTTGGAAGGAGACATAGCTGGTTTTAATTGTAAGATAGTGGGAAGGGGGCATCGGGAGTAGAACGCTTGGGTGGTAGCGGGACATGAAACCAAGGAACAGAAAGCCGGTGCAGGGCACACACAGTGTCTGCAAAACGCATTCCAGATCCCTGCCTTCCACAGGGCTTGGGCTGCGGCGGCTAACAGGAGGCACACCTGGCCTCCCAGAATTGACTTTGGCACAAGGCAGCACATGCTAATCAGCAAGCTGCCAGCCCACCAGCCGCCCTCCTTCCCGCTGTCGGAGACGCATCCCAGTCAGCCGCTGCCAATTAGGAAAGTGACTGAGGCAAAATACATTAATAAACCATGGCAAGGAAAATTAGAAAGCCTTGCTAGTTCTACTCTAGAGGCAGATTTAGAAGTTGTTTCGGGAATATAGGTGGCCTGGTTAAGCTTGATTGATGAGAATGAATTATTAGTGAGGGCATGGGAAAAGAATTAAAAGTGTATGCTAGCGTTTTGTCTTTTTTTTTTTTTTAATTTTTAGATTTTGTCCAGGATGTGCAAATATCACTTCAATAGTTATAACCATTCAAGTCACGAGGGCAGGTTATCCAGTCCTATGTTCTACACTGAAATCTCATAATAATGAGGAAAAAATTACGTAATAGCATTTATTGAACACTGTTGGTCATACACTTTCAGGCACTTCAAATTTACTCATTATTTAATTCTGAAAACAAAACAAAGCAAAGCTTCAGTTAGGAAAGTTAATTATCCCCCCTGTTCAGAAAAGAACGTCAGAACTCGAAGGTATTAACAACTGTTTCATTATCAGACAGCAGGTCAGTAACAAAGAGAGAATTTGACCTTGCAGCTCTCAGACCCCAGTGCTTTTGCGTGTTCTGCCGCACTGTTATGTTGTCCAACTACTTCGTCCTCCTTTTCCCTTCTTCTTTTAGAGCCTGAAGTCAGAAATATGCTGGGTGATTGCTTCTCACATGGGTAATTTCTGCTTGAGAGTCAGGCTTACTAAACATAGATCAGAACTTGAGGTGAACCTTCAGATTTGAATTTGCTAGTTAACTGTTAGGATCAGCAGCTGCTTACTGAGGTATTCTAGATTCCTTGCCCTAGTCCTTGCCCTGAAGTTGATGCAATCCGATTATGGCACAGCAACTAATACATCAAATGACTTTTCAAAGTTCAGTCCTTCCTGGTGTCATAGTCTGAATTTTTAAGCAAAATTAACCTGGTTCATCCAGGTCTTTAAAAGTATAGCTTCTTAAAATAGCATCACCTTAGTCATTAGAAACTCCTGTTTAATCTTAGGTGAAGAATTTGATTGTTGCTTTTGACTGCAGTCTATAAAACCATTTCTCTATAATTTACTTTGTCTTGGAACTCATCTGTGAAAGTTTGAGAACCTTATAGTGGATATGACAGAATCCAGGTGCTTCAAGAGGAGAGTTTTTGTTTTTTGTTGTTTTGTTTTAAATTTTTGTAAATATAATTTTTTTCTTCCCTTAAGCTTTGAAATAACAAACTGGAAAATAATAGCTTTTCTACCCTGATTATTTTACTGTTCATACAGGTTTAGGTCATTAAATTTTTAGTTTCACTATAGCAAAATTTTGAGTGCATATTTATCCTTAGGTTTTAAACTCTCAAAAAAAATTAAAGCTATTATTTATTTTCAAATATCCTAGACTTTCAAGGAAATGATTTCCATTTGGGTGACTTTTTTGTGATAAAATATTTTTAATAATGCATTATTCATCATAAATAACATAATATCTCCCCTGTTAAATCACCTCAGGGAGCTATAAGAAATCACCAGAACTATTAACATTTGAACAGCCACCCTGCATTTTATGGCAATGCAATTATAAGACTGAAATAGTGAAAGGATTTGATAACAATGGAGAGTTTATACAAGATAGTTTTATGTAGTCTTCTATTCTTTTATTGTCTTACTGTCATCATACTGAATGTATTATTTTCTTTTAAATTCGTGAAATCAGAATATTACTGTTTTAGTTCAAGCTGCTTCAACAAAGTACACAGACTGGGTGGCTTGTAATAGAAATTTATTTCATACCGTTTTGGAGGCTGAAGTCTCAGATCAGGATGCCAGCTTGGTGGGGTCTGGTGAGGGCCCTCTTCTCAGCTGGGGATTGTCAGCCTCTCATTGTGTCCTCACATGGCTGAAAGAGAGTTAACTCTTTGGCCTCTTCTAATCCCATTCATGAAGGCTCCGCTCCACCTTTATGACCAAATCACCTGCTAAAGGCTCTACTTCCATCACATTGGGGATCAGATGTCAACATAAGAATTTGAGGGGAACACACATGCAGTCCATTATAACTACTGTGACATTTAGCAGTGACACTGGAATTTCTTGGGTAATGGAGTAGTGTTACAGGAATCCCAGAGTGATACTCCTGGCAGGTTGTGTTTGACTATTTTTAGATCCAGCCTTACTTTAATCCAGAACTTCCATCTCATTCCTGACATTATTTGAGCTTGGATGTGAACCATGCTAGGTTTCTTGGAAGTCACCTTGAAAATGTAATAGATGATGATTGATGGGTAGTTCTTACAAGAGATTGGTCTTAAGTCGTAATGATACTACTGAATCGATTTGATAGCAAAAGGCTTTCAAAGGACCTCAATCATATCTTTTTAGAAACCTAGGAACAGGGTAGTTCAGTCATGAAGATAATGGGTTTAACAAGACCAGAAATATGTGGATCCACTCTGAAAAGACTTGGGGCTTTCTTGGAACAAATGGAAGGATGGAGGGGAATCCAGTTCAAGGCTTTCCTTTCTCTTCTCTTGCAAGCCACATCAGGCTATTTCTCAAGGTAGGAAATGAATAACTAAAATAAAAGAGCCTGAGGCTTTCTAAGCATCCCTTTAAGCAGTATAATCCCTGTGTCTTTTGATTTTACTTAAACCACCACTAGATGGGACTCTTGCATCCTTGGTTTGGATTCTTAGCTTCTTTATCCATACTTTGGGGGCCTAATAAACTCAGCAATAACAGGGAAGCTCTAGCACTCTTTATTTGAGAGGTTCTAAATGGGACATTTGCATATATCATTTAACGTTCAAGCATATAAAATATATAATTCCCATTTTAGAGAGAAAGTCACTGAGGCTGAGAGAGAGAAAGAGGGAGAGGGAAGGGAGAATTTAATATTGTTGAGCAATTCTGTGCACTGGGCATATATACTTGTATCATCCTCCCAACATCTGTGAAAACTATCATTTCCATTTGGCAGATGGGGGAGGTACTGAAGCTTAGCCAAGTCACCTAACTGCTGTGGCAGAAGCAGAATCCAAACCCTTGCCTGATTTTAGTGCACATTTGTCTGTGTACAGCCGCCTCTCAAGCAACATAAACACTTTAATGCATGATACAACTTTAAAGTTTATTTAGATCTGAAGGGCTTCAGCAATAGAATGCAAGGGTTAGATTCATGATATTGAAAAATATATGATATGGACATACAGCTGACTACTTACGGATTAGGCAGTATAATTTAGTAGTATGGACTTTTGAGACAGATTGCTGGGTTTGTATCCCACTTCTCCTACTTGATAACAGTATGATCTTCAGTAAGATCAAGGCTCAAATCACTTGGCCTCAGTTTCCTCAACAGCAAAAGAGGATGACAATAATACCTATAGTAGGCACTTCTCAGGGACACTTTTTATTATCCAATCTGGAGTAATATAAGAATGTAAGACTTATGTGCAAAAGATTTATGCTATCTTTACATCACATTTATATTACAATGTTCTGATTAAAACTCTGTTTTATTTTAAAGCTTGTTAGATTCTGAACTTGTATATTCCTTCCGATAGAACTATCAATATGGTCCACCACTGTTACCGTTCAATTTTTAAAATTAGTTTTTTCAATCAGTGAACCAACAGATAATGAGTCTTCACTGTTGCCAGAATCTGAGTTCGGTGGCAGCATTTTAAAAAGACACAATGAGCCACATGCCCACAAGCCACTCAGAGCGTGGAGCAATGAGACAGACGTGTAAATAAGTAAGTTAAGTAAAGGATTATGGGTGCCAAGAAAGAAATATATTAAAATAAGGTAAGAGCAAAAAGAAGAAACAATTCTATCTGAAGAAGAAGCCTTCAGAGAAGCCCAAAGGGAAGAAGAGTCAAGTCAAGTCTTGCAAATTAGCATCATGGAAAAGGACATATTCTAAGCAGAAGGTATATAATTACCAAAAGTAAGATGAAGCATATGGAGAACAACCAGTTATTGACCAGTATATCTTAAGCGTGGGATTCATTTATTTGTAAGGATGTCTAGATCGATAGAAGCCGGTTCATGTATAGCCTTACATCCCGTGCTAAAGCCATGGAAACGACTTGAAAAGTGTTTTAGCAAGGGCGTAAAATTGACATACTTGAGCTTAGGGTAGAGTATTATGAGGAATACTGGATAAATAGATTTAAATGGAGTGAATAATACAGGGTGATTGTTAAGAGATTATTGGCATCTTCTGGGTGAGAAATAATAAAAGCATAAAATAGGACAATGAATATTAGTGGAAGAGGGAGTTATAGATTTGAGAGATATGAGGGAGGGAGAATATGCAGGACACTGAATCTGAAGGGGTGAGAAATGTAGTCATTGCAGAACACGCCTAGATTTCTAATTGAGTGACAAAGTGAATGTAACATTATTCCCAACAATAGAGAATTATGGAAGACATAATAGGCTTTGGTTCAGTTGTGAATGTTTAAAATTTGAGGTTTCTGTGGGACTCATCTCTGTCAGATTACCATAAATGCTTTCTCTGGTCTCCCTGTCCTTAGTCCTGCCTCCCTCCATTCCATTCTACACAGTGTGGCAAAAGCGATCTTTCTAAAACTCAATTTAGTTATGTAACGCTGTCTTGTATGAAACCTTTCTGTGACTCTACATTGCAGCCACGGACTGAAACTTCTACAGAATTGTAAGGTCTTCGTGAGGCCTCCCCAGCCTAACCCACTGCGAGCCCACCCAGTGCTATGTTGACCTACATCAGTCCTAGAAGCATGTTTTCCCTTCATTAAACATATTCCCCCAGACTCCTCAAATCTCCTTTTATGTATCACTTCTTTCAGAAACCCTTCTTTTACTCCAAAATCCCAATTGTTGTCCTCAGGGAGTCTTAGAGCACCCCATACCTTCTCCATCACTTGTTATACTGTCTGTATAATATGCCTACCAATTATCTGCATCTTCCAGTAGGTTCTATTCTCCTTGAGCATTTATGTTTTTTTTTAATAGACACATCTAACAAAGTGACAGATATGTAGTAGACTGAATACATTTTTAATGAAAAAAATGAATGTGATATAGAAGGTTCAGTAAATTTTTATTGAGTCCATGTGGAGATATTCAGGAGATGGTCAGATATTTGGGATTGAAGCTTATGAGATATATCCTTGAAGATATTCAGGGTATGGGAGAATGTTAGGAAGTGGAAAGAAATGATATTGTCAAGAGAGAGCAGAAACATAAGAAGAGTAGAAGAGCAGTATGTTGCTTTGTGGAATATGAGCAGTTCAGTGACCAGTAGTGAAGGACAGCCTACAGAAAGAATGCAAGAAGAGTGGGTAAAAGATGGAAAGTGCATAGACTATTAGTAGCTGTGGAATCTTTACTTAGATGGGACCAGGCTGTCTGGAAGGGGGACTGGGGACTGCCTTGAAGCTGCGTTTGCACAGCAAGCACATTGGCATGGCTAGCAGGAGGCCAATGTCTGCATGTTTGGTTTAGTTTTATTTATCAGGGAGTTTGGCATGTTAGAGAGTCAATACAAAACACTCCTTTGTTCCTTTCCTAAATTTTCATAGGAAAAAATCTGGACAGTCACAGGCCTACCTCTGTCAGAGATGATTGTCTTTAAATGAGTCACAAAATACTAGAAAATTTTATTCTAGTAGGGTGCACCAAATCAAGGCTACCGTTCTTTGCCTCTCTTACTGCTAGATGTAGTTGGATGACTAGTTCTAAAGACCTAGGAATAAAAACTAGGTGTATAATTTTCCCTTTGTGGCCTTCAGCTCAGAAACATGCTCCTAAAGTGAAAGGGTGTGGCTCTCCTCCCTTCCCCTTCTATTTGCTGGTGTGCAGATCGAGTGTTGGCAAGCCCTCTCAAACCTCCAGAATATGGGCAATACCTTAAAAATGGCGGAGAAGTAAGAAAGAGGAAGCCTAGGTCTTTGGTACCAAGGCCATCATGCCCTTGGATGTCTTATACCAAAATTCTCAAATGAAAGTTGGGAGGTGAGGGCTTTCATTGTATTTTGTTTGCTTTCCTACCTGTTCGCTCCAGAGAATAGTCTTTACCTGGTGTTTAGCTTAGTACCTTTTCCAAGATTTAACTGTAATATTATATATATATATATATATATATATATATATATATATATATATATACACACACACACATACGCACTCACTTATACATATATATGTAATATGATATATATTTATATATATTTTTATATCTACACTAAATATACTCTATATACTATTTGCACATCTTAAATATACAATATTTCGAATAGGGTTGTTGAGCGTGTAAAATGTTTAGATAAAAACTCTTGGAATGGTCATACTTTGCTCTAATCTTAATATTACAAAGCATCCATTTCTCCAGTCACTAAATTCTAGAAAAAATACCTGGCTTTAGCTCCAAACACACATAAATATATCCACTTATTTCTGTGTCTGTATCCACACAAATAGATGTATTTGCTTCATAAACTATATTCATTGATTCAATTTGAAAATATGTGCCAGGCAGTATGCTAGATCTTTCAGATACAAAGTGAACAAGAAAGATATGATCCCTACTCACAGAGGTCACAGTCTGTTTGAGGAGGTGGGAAGGTAAATAATTGCATATATTACAATATGTAATATTCTGGGAATATGCAGGGTGCCCTCTGATAACATGGAGGGGGCACTCAGTCTAGATTTGGAATATTAACTGATCCTTATAGCTTGAGGCTCCACTCCTGATTCCCCAGAGTTCCTGAATATTCATATACATTTTCATGTATGTACTTCACATTCATAATGATTGTAAATAAATTTTAGACTATATCCATGAAGATTTTTAACCTATTACTAATTTAACTGTGTATGTACATGTTAAATTACGGTCTGTACCATTACTGTATGAACGTTCTTCTTACTTTCAGTCTTAAAATATAATTTTGATTATTCCTGTGGTGAAAGCATTAGATAATTTGACCAAACTTCACAGGTAATAGTTTTGCCGAAAATCAATCAAGCCAGCTGGTGGGGGGGGGGGGGGAGTAGAGAATATTAGGTAAGTTGATTAAATAAATTAGGTACAAAGGATTAAAAACTTGGTTGATTTCTTGAATTTTTCTATTTTTCACGAGTTATTTTTAAAAGATGTAGATACAGCAATATTAGAACAATACTCCCATATTATAATTCATTTGGATTTATTTTTGCATGTTTTCAAAGTTCCCTTCTAAGATTCAGCTAGCAGGAACACAGTGGATTGTTAGAGCACCTATGTTTCAAATTTAATTATGCTGGGCAAATTCAGAGATTTGTGAATTTGCCTTGTTGACTATCAGGCATCTGCTGACATCAGTTCCAGAAAGTGCCTGTATTATATTGATTGTGAAATATTCCCCAATTTTTCTGATGATCTGTCCAATTCAGCTACCTAGAATACAACCAGAAATTCAGAAGTAGAAAAAATAGACATTTGACTAATAAAAAAAAATCTTGTTATAAAAAAATCTTGTATTAACATCAAGGCACTGGGCTTCAGGTTTTAGCGCTGACATGTGAAGAGCTTGCAAGTTGTCACTTCCATCCTTGCAACAAGGAAAAGCTGAACAAACTGAAAATTAAAGACTTTTATTGCATTTGTAAGAGAATCGAGGTGACAGGCAAACTGCCATCCCAAATTGTGAGGAGGCAGGCACATTCAGCGAGACACAGCTAAGTTGGGTTTTTTTGTTGTTTTTTTGTTTTTTTACCTGTAAGAGGTGCTGCTTAAAGCATCATGCCCTGGTAGAGGCACTTAAATGCTCATTCTGATGAATTGCTGGAGGCGGAGTATGGACATCTTCCATGAAACTCTAATCTTTGTCTTCCCACCTTTCAGGCTTCTTTCCATCACTCTCATGTTTCCATTGCTCTTATGTTCCAGTGTCGTGTTTCCTCATGTCCCTGGCTTCAGCTTCCTGCGCGTGTGCTTTCCCCAGTCCAGCATTACCCTCCTATGCCTGGTGACCACTTTAGCTTTTCCCCTTATTTCCTTAGAGAAGCCTAACTCAAATCCCCAGGCGAGGTAGATCACCTGATTACAGTTCATCATAGACCTTGCCCTGTCGTGATGTTAGGTTTCTTTGTGCCCTTTTAAAAAAACATATTTTTATCTTTTATCTTTTTTGGTTTTGCTCACATCCCACTCGCAGCTCTACCATGTATGGCACACCATGAGGACTAAATGCATACTTGCATTAGAAAAGAAGAAATAAATTTCTTAACGGTTATCCTAATAAATTAATGCTTATCAGTTGCAAATCATTGGAGAAGTAGTTTCAGTAAATATTTGTTGATTTATTTAAAAACTATTTAACGACCTCCTCCTCTCTACTGAGTACCCTTTTACCATTGGGGGAGCAAACAAGGCTGTACTCCATCTAGTCTGTTGAGGGGATCTAGTCACGTAAGCCAACATAAATTCAAGAAAAGACAGTTTGATAGAGGTAAGACCAGGTCGCAGATGCCTTTAGGGGTGAAATCCTGCAGAATGAGCAAACTGTGCTGTATACGGCAGCCTCAGCAGGATGTACGCTCCCAGGGTGCAGGAATCTTTGCTATGTTGTTCATTGGTGTGTTCCCTGTGCCCGCAAAAATACTGGGCATGTAGTAGGCACTCCATAATTTACTTAGGGAAGAAGTAGGAATTCACTAAGTTAAAAAAGAGGGATGACTAAGAAGGAAAAGATCCGAGGTAGAGGAAACATTATGTTGACTAGACTGATAAATTACCCAAACAGAGAAAATATTCATGTCACTGCAACTTCAATCTCTGGTATGAAAATGGCTTTAGATCTTGGGGCCTTTCACTGAGAAAGGGGTTTCAGGAAGAAAAGGATTGAGTAAAGGGATATGAGTTTTAAATTTATTAAATCCAGAATACATTTAGGTAAGCAAAAAAAAAAAAATTATAATCCTTCACAGTATTGTGCGCACTAAAAGTACCCTTTCAAACACCTTCTTCTAGATTATAATTGATAGTTTCTAAATTCTCACAAATTTTAAATTAGTGGAGTTTGACTTAATTAGGTTTTATGACAAGATACGTCATCTAAGTTCTAATTTCTGTCTCTAACATGAAGTTTCAACGTTTTTATCTTTCAGATGTAGCACAGTTATGAGTTAAAATTGCAATCTTAAAAATAAAATAAAATTGTAACCTTTCATAGTGCATTCATACTCTACTTGTAAGTGTTAAAAAAAATCTAGCACTTGTATTATCAGAATGGCTGTTTTTTTCTGCCATTTCTAGCAGTAACCAGCAGGTGGTATCAAACAGTTTTACATTTGTGTTCTGTTGCAGCTTTTGTGCCTGTTTGGTTCTGAGACTTCTTCCGAACTTCCACCCCACACCCAATCACAAACACTCACGTACAAGCATTTGATGGGGATAAAGGTCTAAAGGAGGATTGTGTTCTGTTTCATTTCATTTCTCTGATTTAAATTTGTCTTGACTTTGCTTTCAGGGTAATATTCTTTTGCACATGCACTGAGGTATCTTTTTATAATAAAGACACTGCTTTACATGCAGTAACTCGTTTGGTCACTCTATCAACACTATAGGAAAACACTATTCCCTTTTTTAAAGATTTATTTCTTTATTTTAGAGAGAAAGAGAGAGCCAGAGAGAGAGAGAGCACGCGTGCAAATGTGCATGAGCAGAGGGAGGAGCAGGGGGAGGGGGAGAGAAGGTCTCAAGCCCGATGCAGAACTCCATCTCATGACCCCTGAGGTCAAGAGGTTTGGTCTATTTGCTCGGCTATGAGCAGTTGAGGTTTTGGCACCTATACCTCGAAATAAGAAATATTAACATAGAATAAAACCAGAATATCAAAGAGCTGTATGTGTGATATTGTCTGTGTATGGGGAATGGTCACGTATTTCACATACATGCGTAGAATTTTAGTGCTGAAAGCACTTTAAGATACTTGCCTTTTATTTTCTGAAAAAGACACTGACACCTTCCAAGGAAGCATTGAGTTATGGCAGTCACACAGAGGAGATGAGGGAAGAGTCTGTTAAAGAAATGTGGGAACATTCATTTTTGGAGGCCCTAGTAGGTATAGAAAAATGCCCATTGTTGAGGGGGTCGGGCATGTGGAAGGTCTGTGAGCTTTCCAGGTAAGTGCATCTCTTTATTTAATGCCCACCTCTTGTATTTAAGGTGTGATGGGAACAGGCAAAGCTGAACCAGCAGGCAGAAAAGCTGGCGTAGGAGAATCACATCCTTCCAGTGAAAAGAAAAAAAGAGAAAGGAGGAAAAGAGGTAGAAACTTACAGTCCATGTTAACAATTTAATTACCAAGTTTACAAAATCAAAAGAAAGAAAATAAAATTTAGATATGGGAAAGATTTGAATATGCTGAAATATAGCCTCATAGTAGTAGATTCATATTGAAATTGCTATAAGGTTTTATTGGTTTGAATGACTAGACCCAGATCTAATTTTAAACTAGCAGTGTGGAATAAGAATCATAATTAAATTTATGGTTTGCCATAATTTGAACTTGCATTTTTTGATAGATTTGCTTTAAACTAGCATTAATGTATCCATCAGTCATTCCCAGAAATTCACAATTGAATTGCAAATGTTAAATGTCATCAAGTATCCCTTATTTAAATTAAAAATTGTATATATATATATATATATATTTTTTTTTTTCTTATCACAAAAGCAAAGCAAGTTCACTGCAGGGAAAAAAGGAAAGAAGAAAAAATGGATTCCCTTCAATATTAATTCCCCAAAGCAACTAAGACTACCATGTTAGATTCTATCCTTACAGATTTTATCCTTTCACGCTTTTCTGGTAAAATACCAAAGAAATAAAACAATAAAAAATCAGTCATAAGTCCATTTTCTATTTCATCCATCCAAGCCACAAAATACCTCTTCCCCACAGTGGTAACTGACATGTCATTTTTTAATTTTATGTTTTGTTTACTAAGCTCATGCCGGTATATCTATACTGATACACAAATCCAAGTGCATATGTTTTCATGAAAATTAAATCATGAAATGTTTTTAAGCAAAACGTATTATAGATGTATTTGCAGTAAATGAATAACCCTACTCTACTCTTTGTAATGTTGTGATGTAATTACTAGTGTAGATAATCAACAATTTATTAAACTATTTACCAATCAATGAATATGCCAATGTTTGCTACTTTTTTTTTACTTTTACAAAACGTTTTCACGTGAAGATCCTTGTGTATCATTTATTGCTATGTATTTTCCTGCTGTCATTTCAGTAAGATCG
Organism: Ursus americanus; assembly: GCF_024610735.1. Lineage (NCBI taxonomy): Eukaryota > Metazoa > Chordata > Mammalia > Carnivora > Ursidae > Ursus > Ursus americanus. The sequence continues at coordinate 46,852,179 of NC_142134.1, forward strand.
ATTTCTAATAATTGCAGTAGTGATAACAACAAAAACGAGAAGAATTAAAATAGCTAACATTTATTGAATACTTACGATGTGCCAGGCTTTGTGCCAAATGCATACTTAACCTTCACAACATGCTTCTGAAGAAGGTATAGTTTATAATTCTGTTTTGTAGTTGAGGAAAGTAATGAGATTAGTTGAGGAACTTGCTCAAAGTCACATAAACAGCAAGTAGGGGAGCTAGGATTCAAACCTAGGCCATCCGACTGTGAGGCCATCTGAGGACATAGCAACACTGTTAACCAGTATCTTACACTGCTCCGCCCCATCTAGAAGAATTGCTGGGGCTTAGGGTAGATACTAACAAAAATGGTGGAGTAACACCTTCCAAATAAAAGCCTCCTGGTAGTAGGGGGAGGAAAGTGGAGTTCCTTCAGAAAGTATTGTCATCACCTTATGGTGTCTTCCTGGAAGGCATTTGCAAAAAACTTGTCTTTGTATATTACCCAACTCAGAATTCCCTAGTACAAAAGTTGCTACCAGGGAGATGCCACTGAAAGCATTTACAGGCAAATGTTGTTGTTGCTTCTGCCTCTGCTTCTGTAAAAGCAAACACAACCCAAAGCAAGAAGAAGGGAATTAGTACAAATCTGAACAGAGATAAATGGAATAGAGAATAGAAATAACATTAGAGAGGATCAACACACTACCATAAAGATCAACAAAGTTGACAAGACTTTAGCTAGACTGACCAAGAAAAAAGTGAGAAAACACAAAACTTTAAATATAGGAAGCAAGAGGGGGACATTACTACTCTCCTTATGGAAATAAAAAAGATTCTAAGGGAATCTGTGAACAATTGTATCCCCCCAAATTAGATAACCTAGAGTGGACCAATTCCTAGAAACAACAAATTACCAAAAATGAGTCAAGAGTCTCAGCAAATCTATAGCAAGTGAGGTTATGAAGTGAGCAACAACAAAAAATCAATAGAAGTCCAAGGCCAGATGGCCTTGCTGGTGAATTTTACCAAACATTGAAAAAAGAATTAACATCATTCTTTCTCAAACGCTGAAAAAAAAATGATGGAACTTCTTGACTCATTCTGTGGGGCCATTTACCAAGAAAATCAAAACAGACAAAGAAATAACAAGTAAAAAAATAAAACAAAACCCCAAAAAACCTCTACAGATCAATATCCCTTAGATATATAGATGTCTTCAACAAAATAGTAGTGAAGTGAAACTGGCCACATATAAAAAAGATTACATGTGATGACCAAATGGGATTTATCCCGGGAGTGAAAGTTTGGTTCAACATACAAAAATCAATCAATGTAAACAACAAATTTATGGGGTATGGAAAAAACCTACAATCATTTCAACACACTAAAAAATGAAACACAGCATCCTTTCATGATAAAAAACACCCAACAAACTGGCATGAGAAAAGGACTTTCTCAACCTGATACAAGTGGATGGAAGAAAAGTCCACAGCTAACATCCTACTCAGAGGTGAAGATTAAGAATTTCTGTGCTAACATCAGGAACAAGATAGGGACGTCTGCCTTCGTCAGTTCTACTCAACATGATACTGCAGGTTCTAGCCAGTGCAGTTAGGCAAGAAAAACAAATAAAAGGCATCCAGTTTGGAAAGGAACAATTCAAACTCTATTTATAGATGAAATGATTTTATATACAGAAAACCTTTAGCAAACCACATAAAAACTATTAGAGCTAATACATTCCGCAAAGTCGCAGGGTACAAGGCCAACAACAAAAAATCAACTGTTTCTGTATACTAGCAGCGAATAATCTAAAAAGGAAATTAAGAATATACTTCCATTTACATTAGCATCCAAATAAAGTACCTATAAATAAATTTACTTAAAGTGAAAGACTTGTACACTGAAAACTACAAAATGTTGCTAATAGAAAGTAAAGACGCTCTAAGTAAACAGATTACGTGTGTGTGTGTGTGTGTGTGTGTGTGTGTGTATACACACACAAAATTATAAAGGCTAAATCGATATCCCGTGTTCAGGGATTGGAAGACTTAATATAGTTAAGATGGCAATTGTGCTCAGAACAGTAGTTTAAATGCAATACCTATCAAAATTCCAACAATCTTTTTTGCAGCAATGAGCAAATTTATCATAAAACCACATGGAAATACAAGGGACTGTGAATAGCCAAAACAGTCTGAAAAAGGGTAAGAAATTTGGAGGATTCAAGCTTCCCAATTTCAACACTTACTCTAAAGCTACAGTCATCAAAACAGCCTGAAACTTGCATAAGGATCAATGTGCAAATTAATGGAATAGAACTGAAAGTGCAGAAACAAACCCATATACCTGTGATCAGTTGATTTCTTTTTTTTAAGTGTTCATTTAAATTCCAGTTAATATACAGTGTATATTAGTTTCAGTGATTCATCACTTCCGTGCAATACCCAGTGCTCAACGCAAGTGCCCTCCTTCTTCCCCATCACCTATTTAATGCATCCCTTCACCCACCTCTCCTCTGCTAACCATCAGTCTGTCCTCTATAATTAAGAGTTCTGTTTCTGGGGCGCCTGGGTGGCTCAGTCGTTAAGCGTCTGCCTTCAGCTCAGTGCGTGATCCCAGAGTCCTGGGATCGAGCCCCATATCAGGCTCCTCCGCTGGGAGCCTGCTTCTTACTCTCCCACTGCCCTGCTTGTGTTCCCTTTCTTGCTGGCTGTCTCTCCCTCTGTCAAATAGATAAATAAAATCTTTTAAAAAAAAGTCTGTTTCTTGGTTCGTCTCTATATTTTCTTCCCCTAAGCTTGTTTGCTTTGTTTCTTAAATTCCACACATGAGTGAGATCACATGTTATTTCTTTTTCTCTGACTGACTTATTTCACTTAGCATAATGCTCTGTAGCTCCATCCACTTTGTTGCAAATGGCAAGATTCATTCTTTCTTATGGCTGAATAATATTCCATTGTATATATATATAACACATCTTCTCTATCCATCCATTCATCGGTTGATGGACACTTGAGCAGTTTCCATAATTTGGCTATTGTAGATAATGCTGCTATACACATTGGTGTGCATGTATCCCTTTGAATTAGTGTTTTTGTATTCTTTGGATAAATACTTAATAGTATAATTGCTGGATCATAGGGTAGTTCTATTTTTAACTTTTTGAGGAATCTCCATACTGTTTTCCACAATGGCTGCACCAATCTGCATTCCCACCAACAGTGTAAGAGTGTTCCTCTTTCTTCACATCCTTATCAACACCTGTTGTTTCCTGTGGTGTTGATTTTAGCCATTCTGACAGGTGTGAGGTGATATCTCATTTATTTGTATTTCCGTGATGATCAGTGATGTTGAACATCTTTTCATGTGTCTGGTGGCCATCTGTATATCTTCTTTGGAAAAATGTCTGTGTCTTCTGCCCATTTTTTAATTGGATTATTCATTTTGGGGGTACTGAGTTGATAAGTTCTTTATATATTTTGGGATACTGACCCTTTATCAGATATGCTTGCAAATATCTTACCCATTTTATAAGTTGCCTTTTAGTTTTGTTCATCGTTTCCTTCACTGTGCAGAAGCTTTTTATTTTGATGAAGTCCCTATAGTTTATTTTTGATTTGGTTTCCCTTGCCTCAGGAGACATATATAATAAGAAGTTGCTACGGTATGGTCTGTTGATTTCAACAACAATCCTAATACCATTCAATAGTGAAAGAAAAGTCTTTTCAACAAATGGTACTGGTACAACTGGCTATCCACATGCCCAAGAATGAATTTGGACATCTACCTCACACCATACATGAAAATTACTCTAAAATGGACCAAGACCTAAATGTCAGAGCAAAAAGTATAAAACTCATAGAAGAAAACATGGGCCTAAATCTTTATGACTTTGGATTAGGTAACAGTTTCTGAGATATGACACCAATTTGTAATCCCTATTCAGAGAGGATGTCCGTTATCCCACATTCTCCTCAATACCACCATGGTATAAATATTTTAAAGTTTGCTAACATTTTGCTGACTATATGGTTTTAAAAAGGTATGTCATTATCACTTTGTTTGTATTTCCTTAACTGCTAGTGAAGTTAAATATATTTTCATATGTTGATTTGTCATTTGCATTGCTATACCGGTCACACATACAGGCGTTGAAGGATGATATGGTTTTGGTTGTGGGTATGTGTGGTTGTTTCTATCGTGTCTGCTATTGAATTATTATACTGTACCAAATTCTCAAAAGAAAACATCCTCACAATCGAAAACCTTTTAGTTTGATGCATGAAAAGGCAATGTGTTTCCATAGATGTGTTTTTTAATACTGGCTTAGCAGCAGGTGAACTAAATTTATTTTTCTATCTTTTATTCCTACTACTACCATCATATTCCTAGATGCATTCACTCATGATTAAATAGAATTATTTTGCTGTTTTGAATTACTAACTCTATTGTAGATGAGATGAAAAAGCTGCCTATTTATCCTAAGGGAAAGCAAAAAATACAATATGATAAAACTTTAAGATATGAATGAACATTTCTTTAACATTGTAACTCTTTTAATTTAATGTATCCTCTCTGTACATAATTAAACTTCTGTTGAATCTCTGATGAAACAGGTAATTGCAGACATTTTGACAGTTGATACTGCAACTTACCTCCTGAGTTATTGCTTTCTTTTTACTCAATTATTGTGACTCCCTGACTACTGGCAGAAAAGCTTTACAATGAAAGGGACTAAATTACTTTTTAAACCAACAGAGGCATAAAATATTCCTTAAAAGTAGTGATTTGCATTTTTATAAAGTTTGAGGTTTAGTTGCTTGTTTTATTTTCTATAGAGTCTAAGCTTCATTATGAAAGAAATTATGTCCTCACAATGTAAGTGATCCAGAATTAATTTCATATTTAGGTAGCTATACTTAGAATAAAGAACTTCTTAATCATAGTTCCATTGTGATCACTGGTGTGGATGATTGGTCCATTGCTGAGCATGATTTAAATAAATGATGAGCAAATTCATGTGAGGCTTTGTGTAGGATTTTTAAAAAATTAATGTGCAATGGATCAATTTAAAGTAGCTGCTTTCCTCATAGGAAATTCTACTTTGAATATCACCCGTCTGTTTAACCTGAACAATACTAAAAAGAGAAAAAGGAGATTCATACAAACAAAAATGAAAACTGAAGGCATTTCAGAGTTACTTCAAGAATCATAATAGCCATTTGTGATAATTAACTTTGCACTGTTCTTCCAGTTTGGCTTTTTTTTTAAAGTGGATAGAACTGGCAGTGAAAGTAGCTTTAAAAAAGAATATTTCCAATTCTGTCTTGCTAGGATCTGTTGATGTTTTTGGTTTCTGTCTTTCTGCAGGAGTAACAACTGTTCTAACAATGACAACTCTGAGCATCAGCGCGAGGAATTCCCTCCCCAAAGTGGCATATGCAACTGCCATGGACTGGTTTATCGCTGTCTGCTATGCATTTGTGTTCTCTGCCCTAATTGAATTTGCAACTGTTAACTACTTCACCAAAAGAGGATGGGCTTGGGATGGGAAGAGTGTAGTAAATGACAAGGTAAGTGAGAACTTCCTTCTCACCATGATTAAGAGAATCCCCTAACAGATTTAGCTTGTAACGGATAGTTCCTAAAAATTGACATGAAGAACATTCAAATGTAAATTATCTGTATCTTTATATCTATGTCGTAGATATGTATATATATAGAAATCATGCAGATTTCTTTTAAAGGATGCTCTTGCCTGAAATTCTTTAGCGGTGCTTATTATAGTATTACTTCTGTTCAAACTCCCCAGCATCTGTTGAGCTCTGACTGTGTGTCAGGCATTGTGCTAAGTTTTTTACATATGTTCTATCATGTAATCTTTAAACTTTATGATTAGGGTCTCTTTTTAATTCTCATTCTTCTAATGAAGAAGCTAAGACTTAGTGAAATTATTTACTTGCCCACGCTCACACAACTAGTTAATAAATATACTTGAATGCAGATCTATCTGACCATGAAATTCATGCTCTTAAATACCACACTGCTTCTTAATCGAGAGATTTGGAAAAGAAAGTGGGCATTAATTTACCTGTTATAGAATTTCAGATCCTTCAGTGTGTTGAGTTACTCTTCACCTACCCCCATCTCTGTTGCTTGGATAGAATTTCAGGCAACATTGTTCTTTCTCCCAGGTTATATGGAATAAGTAGGTGCTGGAATGCCCAGAAATTTTAAGTTGCTAATGTAGTCTATAAGAGTTATTTGTTTTTAAGATGAATTTCTTTGGGAATTATTGGTGTCCATCTTTAGGTTGCAAGTACTGAAGCTAGTGGGAGTTTTGAGCATTAAATAATAGCTGTTTTGTGTATTTTATAGATTATTACTCATCTTCATTAAGAGGAAGTTTTGGATATATCACAATGAGATATTAAGTTTTCTTAATAGTTCAGTTTTACTTGGAGGGCTTCTTTTTAACAAAATATTTATTAAAATACTTCTTCCATTAAATTTAGAATGTTTTATGCCCTTCCATATTCAATGATTTTACTTCTTTATCAGTTATTTAAATATAATTTTTTCCCATTTCTAGGACCATATTGCAGTTTAAGCATATAAATGGTTGATGTGATAATTTAAAAGTCTTACTTTTTTTTCTTAATTTTATAAACTGTAAGTTTTAATAAGTACTAGTTCATTTCATTTTATAAGTGATGTTTTGCATAAGAACAGCCACTGAGTGAATATTAAATGGAATCTGATTAATTTTCTATGCTTAACTTCTAGGCTATTTCAGCATTTCCATCACATTTTATTGTTGATTTATGTTTTCATTTTCCATATAATGTACTGCTTTTTCATTGCTATCTATGCAATTACTTTTTTAAGTTATATTAGTTATACATGCACTTTCATACTAACTTTCTTTGAAGATTAAATGCTAGTTATGTTTATAAATGCCAGACATATTTACAAATAAGTCACAAAAGATAAATGGTTTGTGGTATAAATGCTCTGTATATTTATTGATAGATCACTTTTTAATGCTATGAAGGTGCCAGTCAAATTGACATTGTGATTTGGCATATCAAATAAAATACCTTCTCCCTGAACTTGGAAAACAGAGGTACTTACAAATGCAAAACACATTCTTGATAATGCATTCTAAAAGCAATAACCTAGTAGTAATGAATATTGGGTTTAAGTCAAACCACATACCAAATCACACAGAGCAAAGACAAATCTAGGACAAAATCATTGATGTTCCAACATAATCTTTAGGAAAATAATTAATAAGTTCTATATTATTTCAGTTCTAAGTGGTTCAAGTTCATGGTTAAGTTAAAGGAAACATTACATCCAGCATGTTGCTTGTTCTTATTCATTTTTCCATAGCTAGAGGGGCCAAGCACAACGGCAGGCACTTGCTAGCACTTCAGAGTTTTTTGTTGAATTAAAGAATCAATGAGTTTCTCTTATTAAGTCTGGCAATGCAACACCAATGAGAAGACTTCTTTGACTTCACAGAAAAGAGTTTAGAACTTGACAATGGTGAATTTGTCAGTGGGTAGTCAACCCAATTTCTTGATTCAAATGAATTTTGGGAGGTGCTTCCTAAACCTAGCTTGGAAATAACCAGGTCCTTAGAAGTGAATGGAAATCAAGTAGAGTGCCCCAAATTAGCATATCTGCCTTAAAAAAATGCTTCGGTATAATCTACTTTCAGCTATCTCTGCTGTAATTTTCCTTAGATTTAATTTTTAAGTGGAAAAATGATAATTTTCTTGATAAATTTCTTGAATCCACTGCCCATATTGGCATCCTGCTGGTTTTATCAGAGAGGTAGAAGTCCTCTGCTTTTGAAGTTGGTATCATAAGCAAATGCAGTTAAATTATCTGTCAATTCAAAGAGCAGATGAAAAGTTCTTAAACATTTGTGAACTGGCAAATATTCTGTTGTCTCATAAGAATAATGTCTCAATGACACGTATCACTAGTATATGTTTGAAAAAAGAAATATGTATTTAACATACAATTTTTATGTAGATTGTACTCTGATGATCTTTAAAGTTAGTTTATGCCAATACATAAATCCACTCAATCCATTTTTCAAGCTGCATTTGAGCCCTCTGTTAAAAGACATAGCCTACCCTGCTTCTGTGATCTCGGACAAGATGTTATAGCACTTTTAGCCTCAGGTGTGAAACTAGATAACAAAACCTTATCATACTAAAAATGTAGTACTGGATCAAATGATTCGATTCCATGTTTTATGCCCTTTCATATATAAAAATATCATCTTGTGAAATTCCCCAAATTTTTCTGGAACCTTCCCTGATACCCAACATTCTTCCACTGGCCAAAACTAATTCTTCCACTCCTGCTCTTAATCTCTTTCTTTTTTTCTTGTTCTTTTCTCAGCCTTGAACCAACAGTTAGTATTTCTTCTCCTTTCTTCAAAGCCATCTTTTCCTTTTTGACTGCCTCCTTCCTTTCAGTTAAAGAGTATGCTTAATTTACCATGAAACGAAACCAAAACTCTCTCCAGATCCAATGTCCCCATTCAGATTCTATCCTTTTTCTTCATTCAAGCTTTTTTGAAAGCATTTCTTACAATGTCTGTGTTCTTACTTTCAGTTGAATTCTCAGCCCACTGTAATCTGATTTCCTTTCCATTTATTGTCGTGTTAACTGAAGAACACCAATAACCCCCACATATTCAGATCAGGTAATAATTTTTCATTTTTCTCAAGGGATGCCCATTGAACCCATTGAATACTGCTGTGTTTCAGAACTCCATTGCAGGCCCAACCCAGCAGCATTTTCTCTTCTTTCCCTCTTTAAAACAGGCCTTAGAATATCAACTTCTTGCCCTCAGATTCTGGCAGCTGCCTCTATGCATTCTATTCTGAGAGTCTGCCTGAGTTCAGAGTAGATCCAGTCTCCCTAGTATCTGTCCTTGTTTTTCCCTAAAGACAGGCATTTGGCTTTATTTTATTGTTGTTTTTTGTCTTTACTAATCACTATGTGATTCTTACTTTAAAGGTTTTACTGACGATATTTGTGGGGATGTCTGCGACACTAAACACACTGTCCACCCATTTACTGTCCCCAAATAGATAGTCCCTATTCATCCTCAGCACAAGTGTCAGTCTTTAAGAAGCTTCTGAACCTTGTGTCTCCCAAATGATTCGATCTGATTGTAAGTGCATATTGTATCCTGCCATTTTGCATTAGATCCTTTATCGCAGTATGCAATTGCATATTTATGTCTCATTTTCTTCATTGATCATTATAACAATGACCATGTTTATTTCAATAAATCATTTATCCTTGGCCCTTTCACAGGGTCTTGTATATGTTAGATGCTCAATAAATATGGGATGAGGGGCGCCTGGGTGGCTCAGTCGTTAACCGTCTGCCTTCGGCTCAGGGCATGATCCCGGTGTTCTGGGATCAAGCCCCACATCAGGCTCTTCCGCTGGAAGCCTGCTTCTTCCTCTCCCACTCCCCTGCTTGTGTTCCCTCTCTCGCTGGCTGTCTCTATCTCTGTCGAATAAATAAATAAAATCTTTAAAAAAATAAAAATAATAAATAATAAATATGGGATGAATGAATGAAATAGAACCAAATCAATCTACAGCTCATGCCTTTATCGTACCTTCCACACTTATCACCTACAACCACACCCCATACTTCCTTTTAACTGTCAGGATCATATATCAAACCTGTCCCCTAGGCATTTCTATGTGAATACAACATCCCAATCTTTATGTGTCTCTTTTTTTAAAGAAAGAACAAACAAAAATAAAATCTTCTAAATTGACTTTCTATCTTTCCCCTGCCCACATGTATTTATTTACTTATTTTTTATCTATGGCAAAACCTAATCTCACATACCAACAACTTGGAAGTATCCCTTAACATCTAACCTGCCATCAGATCGTACCTGTTTTCCTGTCTCTTTGTCATGAACTATGCCCTCACTATCTCTCATTATTTTGAGTCTCATTATTTCTCCGTGTTCCTAGTCGTCTCCCTCCAGTCTGTCCTCCATACTAGTGCTAGGGTCATCTTTCTGAAACGGGAATCTGATCATTTCATTTTTCAGCTCTTTAAGGAATTGTTGAATTCTTAATGTTAATTGCTGAATTCTTTAATGAATTCTTGAAGCTGCTCAGCTAATATGGCCCAAATATATAGCTTTCTTGTAAGTTTGTTTATATATATGTTGAAAAATAAGGAAAATATTACTGTTATTTATTGTGCACTTACTACTACATGCCTGGGAATATCTCTGTGTTAGAAATGAGAAACTAGGGACACCTGGGTGGCTCAGCTGGTTAAGCGTCTGCCTTCGGCTTGGGTCATGATCCCAGGGTCCTGGGATGGAGCCCCACATCATGCTTGTTGCTCAGTGGGGAGCCTGCTTCTCCCTCTGCTTGCCACTCCCTCTGCTTGAGCTCACACAATTTCTCTTTCTCCCTCTGACAAAAAGAATAAAAATAAATAAAATCTTTAAAAAATAGAAATGAGAAACTATAAGATTGATCACATAAAATTACTTGCTCAGGATCACGTCTAATAAGTGGTGCATCCAAGACTGAACACAGAGCTAAAATCCATGCTCATATTCTTCCTCTAGCCTTTACAAACATCACCAAATATCCATGCCACTACGCATCTCCGTGACATCAGATGTGCTGATCCCTTTTGCTAAATAGCCCCCTCCTTCCTTCCATAACTGATGAACTCCTACTTACTTCTTAATATCCATCTGATTTTACTTAATATTGAAACTTTCTAAATGAACGTAATTGCCACCCCCTATTATGTTTCTAGAGTACCCGACACAAATTCCTTTTGTGTAACCTTATTAAATTATACTTTTACTATAAATATTTCTGTTTCCAACAGTAAGCTACATGATCTAAGAGGATAATAGTTTTGTCTTACTCATCATTTTCTCTGCTATTACCTCACCTAACAGTTAGCACATAGTTTATTTGAATTAAATTAAAAATAAATAACTTTAGTCTCTTGAGATTGTTTCCATTTCTAAATCTGAGTCAGTGGTTCTACACTGGCCAGAAAAAGCATACATAGTTCTATGGAAACACACTAGATATTAAATTACTTAAAACACAGACTTAACACATAATATCCAAACTAACATGAAATGTGCCATTGTTTTGTGATTCACGTCATGCCATTCATAGAAAACATCACATTTCAAGGGTTTTATTCATTTATTTGCATTTTTTAACATCTTGCCTTGTTCCAAAAGCATTTCAGTCAGTTTACCAAAAGAACGCATGTGCTTAAACTCTTATAAAATAAAACATAAGTAGAAATAAGATATCAGGATGAAAGAAAATAGAATGCAAATATGTCCACCATTTGGGTCAGAACATTAAGAGCTAGAGAAGTTGAGCTTTAAATTCTGAGCTTCTTGTCTACCAGAGTAAGCCATGGGGTAGGGGGGGAGTTATTATCTTTTTTTAATCAAAAAATGGAAGCATAAATTTTCTTAGGGAAAATATTTTCCTACACTGAATTATATAAAACAGTATCTTACGGTTTTAATTTAGGGAAATCTGGGTACTGGTGAAAGTAATGTCAACATTTCCCAATAAACGCAGTAATGAATTTCATATTGATGTTTCTTGTAGTCCCCTTCAATAAAAGCTGAAGGCATTACATTAACATACAACTCAGTGAAGGCAATTCTTCAAGGAGCTAAGCTAATATGGTCCAAGTATATAGCTTTCTCATGGCCCAATTTAATCCAAGGAAAGACTTTAGAGTACTTAGAGAAGTGGATGGACTGTATAACCTTCAAACAATCTTCTGTAAGTATCACTTTTCTCAGTCAGGATGGTTAGCAGACAGTTAACAGCAGCATTATCTGACCAAAGAGCATGTTGTTGCTTTACAATTAATGGGCTTGCTAGTAGCCACAATTGACTAAAAAAGCAACATGGTATATATAGCAAGAGCATAGATACGCCACTTTGGCTACCTTGGGTTTTTTCCAAAGCCTGTCTTATTTAGTGTTACATTTATGAGGTCTCCATTTCCTTATTCTAAGGACAATCTCTGCTATTCTTTCCAATTCTGAAACCATGTGATTATTATTTTTATTTAGATCCCAGGTCACTTTGCTAATAGATGGCTATATTTTAGAGAGAGCATTTGCTCAAGTTTTTAACACATTATTTTATCTAACACTCTAAGGTTGCTGAGATTAGTTTGCCCCATGGTGTAAGACATTTTAATTTCTATAATCAGGAATTTTCTAGTCTTGAAATCTTAAATATATATTCAGACATCCTAATGAAGTAATTAACTCAGAATATTCTGAATCCTATAAAATTGTTTAAAAAATAGAAAATTTAATTAGTATGGGCTATATTTCGTTTTCATTCCACTTCAGAAACAGCATCAACAAATTCTATAGCAGCATATTTTACTCTTTTCCCCAAATAATGTGTAAAAATACATAATTTACCTATTTTGTGTTTGGCCATATTTTCCCCCTTCCCACTTATATGAGTCTCAATTATAGCAACACAACTTTCACAAACATGTGGAATGGTAAATTTGAGGACTTTCAAGATAATTACATAGCAGAATTGTAGGACATACTATGGGAATCTAGTTTTTATGAATCTAACAAATGCCTACTCTACAAAATACTTTGTTTTATATATGATATATTTTCTAAATATATATTTTTTTGTCACAGTAATCATTCTCATACATATCATTCACTGTAAAGTAAACATTTTGTGAACCTTTTCTGTGTCAGGAACTATGCTAGGAGCTCTGCTTTGCACAGTTTTTGCTTTCAAGGAGCTTACAATCAGTGGAAGAAAAAAATAAGTGAAAAAAGTATACGTGCCATTATTGAGACAAACACTAGGGCATTATGGAAGCACATGGAAGGAGTACTTACTGCAATAAGAAGTGATTTTGAGCTGAGTCAGTATAAAGTGGATCTGAGTAGGGGGTCGGTGTGGGTTGGTTATCAGTTCCTGGCTCAATTGTGGTATCATTTACAGATTAGGGAATGTAGGAAGGTGTACAGAATTAGGTTGGGAGTAAAAGTAACCTGAGTTCATTTCTGGATATTTTATGTTGTAATTACTTATGGCATGTGTAGATAGAGAAGTCTAGTGAAACGTAATGGGTAAGAATTCTGGTGAGAGGTATTATGTCAGTCATCCTTGAATTGGTAACAAAAACCTTAGGCGTTACTTAAAATTAATAGAAAATAGCAGTGTCCATTGGCTTTCATTTCCCCCATTTTCCTTCTGTTTGGTTTCATTCTTCACATTTAATATTGTTTTCTTTACTTACACTTTCTGACTTATATGAAGTGGCCTACCTAAGAGACTTAAAGCAGAAATACAGAATGATAAAATTAGACTATGGGAAATTAGGTAGTGTGAACTATCAGAGCTTGCCTAATTCTCAAAAGAAACAAAAACTTTATATAGGGATATGAACATAAAAAAAAAATCACCTTGTGGCAGTTAGTACTGGTTTGAAAGTTGATACAACAATAGAGTTCATTGCACTATTTCTCTTCAAGGCTCTGAGGGTCTGAGTGTAAGCTAAGGGTCACATTGAGTAAAGTAACATTAGTCTGGAAGGGTCAAAATCATTGGCCCAAGCACTCAGCCTGCTGATGGTCTGCCTTAATCAGAGGCTTGCATGATACTCAAGGAGGATTTATAACATACGATATCAATTTGGTTCTTTTTAATAGAAGTTAGTAATGAATAGGGCAAGGTAATATCTTCTAGTAATGGCCTAGTGTCTGAATATTTTTTAATACTATCACTAGCACATCTATGTCTTACAAAGAACAGTAATAGAATATATTGTGTGGACTTCTCTGTGTACTCTGCTTTAGCAGATCTAAGAACTGTATGTCAGCTATGAAGTCAATAGGATTTTTTCTCTATATACATGATATTAGTAATTTTAAATAGATAGGAACAATTTGCTTTTCTGTAGATTTGTGACAATTACTTTCAAAAGGGAAGTTATTTTATCCTTTAAAACAAGACTTTGTAAGATCTGAGCCAGAAAGGCTTCACTGGGCTATGTCTAGGAATTGAGAAGGTTTAGCACCAGTGAGGGTGCCCTGTGTTTCATTTAATGAATTGGTAAGAAATTACAGGTGTCCACCACTGGGTTTTGACTAAAGATAGTACTCATGACTGTTGCACTTTTGCTTGCTGTTGGTTCTGAAAATAATCAAGTTTCCAAGTTCCAAGAGGGCATTTGAAGTCAAGCCATCATCTTGTCAGGTACTGAGCTTGCCTCTGAAGTTTATACTTATATTCAGAGATTGAAGCCATACTTTGGGCAACGAAGAAAAAAATATCATGAAATTTTGTTCTTTGTAGTTTAAGTCAATAAAAGTTTCAAACATACGTGAAAATTATTTTGAACACTGCTTATTATAGCATTCACAGAATTGGGATAAAAAAAACCCCACCAACATACAAACATGCAGGGGTGATATTTGGCTGGTACATACGGGCACAGCCCTCTGGGTATTTACAGGTGATACTTGTTCAGATTAGTTAGAGTACCTGTTCTGATTTGTTAGTGCGTCTGCTTCAGAGTTTGTTAAATAATTTTAGCATCACCTGTGGGTTTATATACAATCGAAGGTTATTTGTGTCGGGCAGGAAGGGAGTTGGTAAGAGTCAGTACAGAGTTTCTATGCATAGACTCCTCTTGTAACAAAGGACATTTGCATTTATGTTTCTTTGTCAAAATGTTTGGGACCTACACCATAAATCTTGACTTAACTTAAATGTCCCTCTTCCAAGACACCTTTTTTGAGTTCTTCCATGCAATGTTTATGTCTTCTTCCAAAGATATAAAGTATATTATCTATATATCTTATAAGTCAGCAATCATTGTTTAGCTTGTAATAGAGTTATAACTGTTACTACTCTCAACTAAGAGATTGTGCTTTTCAATGTGGTTTGAATATTCATCTATTCATTTAATTCTCACAGCAGTTCATTGTGGCTTTGGTATAATTATCCCCCTTTTTTCTTACTAGAAGCTGAAGCAGGGAGAGGTTAAGGAACATTCCCAAAGTCCAAATTCTCTCCAAGTGCAATTCGATATTATTTTAAATGATATTTAGGTAGAATTGAAATAATGGTAATATAAACATTACATGTTACATACTTTATGGTTTAAGGAGTCTTTTTAGAAGATCAACCTAGTGATATAAACTTCACTTGGAAAAATTTAGGAAAAAGTGTACTCGCAGGTTTCAAATAGCTTCCTCAAAAAGAAAGCCACACAGTATGATGTTTAAGCAGAGGTTTAGAAGTCACACACATCTGAGTTTGTGCGCTTTTTCAGCCCCTTAGTAGACAGGAGACCTGCTTATGTCATGAAACCTCTTTAGCCTCCATTTTAGAATTTGTAACATAAGGTTAACAATAGAACTTACCTCCTATCCAGTAGTGAAGTTTTTTATAAATGACACCCTCAGGCTTAACACTCACCCTGACACATCGTAGTGCTTAAAATGTGTTAGCTATATCTGGCTATCAGTTATGTACTTGGGGATGACCCTCCATTTGTAACATGGGAACTTCATGTGTCATTACAGAAGAAAAGCTGTTTTATAGCTTTCATAACGGTAGGCCCTCAGCTCCTTTCCTTCTATACTTCAGCCAGATCTGGAAAAATGCGTCATCAGCAAGGGAAAGAAGAGAGGGAGAAACCCAATGCCAGTGAAGGACAGGAAATCCAGGCTTGTTTTCAGATCCTCCTGGGCTTTCAGAGGCCCTTTCTTATCTCATTTTACCTGGACATTTTGAGAATTCTTTTTATTTTATTTTATTTTATTTTATTTTATTTTAATTATGTTCAATTAGAATTCTTAATTGAAAATAACTGATATTTGAAATTCTGTTCTAGGCCACTTGGTCCTCTAAATCTGTTGATTTACACTCTTCACAATTTTGGATAATTCATAGCCGGTTCAATTTTGTTTGCATTTAGATAACTAAGAAGACACTTATACTAGTATAGAAATGCAGGTAAATATTATTTATGTTTTCAAGTTCATTAATTCAGCTGCATATTATATGCCTAGCTGGTGGAAAGCATCATGCTAAGTGTTCAGTTGATAATGGTAAACAAGACAGAAGTAGCACCAGGCTTTATTGAACTTCGATTCTAATGAGAAAGGAAGATGTCAGTCAAATAATTACACAACTAAAGAAAGAATTTATACATTTTGAAAAATGCCATGATTGGGGCACCTGGGTTGGCACAGCGGTTAAGCGTCTGCCTTCGGCTCAGGGCGTGATCCCAGCGTTCTGGGATCGAGCCCCACATCAGGCTCCTCCGCTATGAGCCTGCTTCTTCCTCTCCCACTCCCCCTGCTTGTGTTCCCTCTCTCACTGGCTGTCTCTGTCTCTGTCAAATAAATAAATAAAATCTTTAAAAAAAAAAAAAAAAGAAAAATGCCATGATGGAAGTAATCTGAATACTGTGGAGAGTGCAGATGGCCAAAAAGATTGCGCTAGATGGAGTGGTGAGGAAGGTCTTTTTGAGGACCAACACTAAGCCAAGACCAAAGTATGAGAGGGGATTGATGACATGAAAAACAGGATGGAGGGAAGGCATTCCAGGCTAGGAAGTAGCATGGCAAAAGGCATCAAACAAGGAAGTATTCTTGAAAACTGAAATTATTTCATGGGATTGGTATATAATTAATGAAGTAAAGAAGCCATGGTAAGAACTACTGATTTTATTCTCAATTCCATGAGATAGTATTTAAGAGATTTAAGCTGAGGAGTGACATGATCCCATTGATGTCTTAAAAAAAAATCCCTGTGGCTGTAGTGTGTCTAATGATTGGACAAGGTCAAGTGAAGCTGGGAGAGCACAAAGCATGTTGTTTGGTCCAGGCAGAAGATAATCGTGAGTCAGATTTGAGTGGGTGGGGATTATGAGGAGAAACAGGTTATGGATGAGCTAGGCAAAAAAGGGAAGTTTGTATTTTATCTTTGTTCCATATTTTTAATATTTATTTCACTGCCAACTGTATATGCTTAGTTTCCTATCATATGAGTAAAGCGTTTGACAAGGAAGAGAGAAATCCTATTTTCTAGTTAAAGACGTTAAATTTCTTTCCTCAGAACTTGAGGTCATACATTGTAGATGATCATTCTTGTTAAAATATTTCTACATTTCATTTATTCATTCTGTCATCGATTCAACAAATATTTGAATAACTTATAAGAGTCAAAATTTTGCATCATTTATTAAATGTGTGGTTTTGATTATTTGTTTTCCATGTAAACAACAACAAAAAATGGTTCTCCGGGAAAATGGTATCATTGATTTTACTGTGGGGCTTTCCTCATGGTTTCAGGACTCCTTTTATTTATTTACTAAATTTCATCTTTATAATGGATAATGATGTTTATCAAGATACTTTTCTTCGTAATTTGAACTGGAGTTTGGAAAATGTTAAGTGGCAGACTCAACCCACATTCTGTTAATTCTTGTATTTTTCAATAGAAAAAAGAAAAGGCCTCTGTCATGATACAGAACAATGCTTATGCGGTGGCTGTTGCCAATTATGCCCCGAATCTTTCAAAAGACCCAGTTCTCTCTACCATCTCCAAGAGCGCAACCACGCCAGAACCCAATAAGAAGCCGGAAAACAAGCCAGCGGAAGCCAAGAAAACCTTCAACAGTGTTAGCAAAATTGACAGAATGTCTAGAATAGTTTTCCCAGTTTTGTTTGGTACATTTAATTTAGTTTACTGGGCTACGTATTTAAACAGAGAACCTGTATTAGGGGTCAGTCCTTGAATCTAGACACAAGTTATCTTTGGGATGTATAGCAACATAGAACTTTGTTTGTTTTGCTATGTACAGTCTGACTAATAACTGCTAATTTGTGAACCAACATGTACAGTGTGTATCTAGCTCTAGAGCTCACCAGTAGACCTCTAACGGAGACACGCATTTGCTCACTCGTGGAACTGCAGGCAGAAAGCACCCCCTACCCAAAGAGCCATTGCCTTTTTTAAAGATTTACTCTAGGAACTCGTTTAAGGTGGGTTTCATGTGACCTGATCTGTTTCCTACTAGTGATGAAAATGCGGATCCTATACCACACTTGATGAACTCTTTTGATTTAGGTCTTAAATAGGACTCTTTTTTACTGTTGCCTAACTATAACGTAAGATAACACTGTCATTCCAGACAAATTCTTCTAAATCACAGAACCTCCTATCTGCGACATCAGTTCCCTTCATGAGTGCTCAGAATCCCTGCTAGTGTAATTGGAAGCTTAGCACACATCCGAAGAAAACTAGAGATCTGAAATCAGCTTTTAATTACTCTGTATAGTATCTATAGCAACATATTACCGCATGACAAGTTCAAATAATTACAAGTCACTCCTGACAGGATGTTAATTATGCCTAGAATTTAATAACTATCAGAATGTCATGGTCATTACATTTTAGCATCAGAGTTTATTGGGGAGTAATAATTGAAATCCTATAGTTTATTTTAATCATTGGAAACTACCTTAAATTAAAAAAAAAAAAAAGACAAATGTGTCTTACTCTTTCCAGGTATGTGTTGTATTGAAATTGATCAGCTAAATTTTCTTGGTGCTGGAGACTGGAAAAAAGCATCCAGTTTGGCTGCTGTGGAGCAACATTCATATTGGATTAGAAAATTGTGCCAAAAACTCCCACCGATGAGAATTTATAGGTGTCCCAGAGTATAGATGAGCACTTACATGATTCTCTTCTTTCCTGTTTACTGCAAATTCTGCCTTAAGGCTTCTTGTCATCAGGACTCAGAAGCCACTAATTACAATGGAAAGGGCAGTTCGTTGGCACATTTTTCTGTCTTGAAGCAGCGCTTTCAGATAAGAATTAATGTAAATCTGCTTTTGTAAATTGAAACTTTAAATTTCACTGACTCAAATTTACAACAGCTTTATATACCAGAAGAAGTTTTGGTAAGAGTTGAACCTTTTTAAACAGAAACTTTAAAGCATCACCAACAGATTGTGGATTAGTTCACCTGCACACACGCAGACACACACACACACATTAACTAAATTATACACACACACAAATAGCTAAATTAGAAACCATAGTTTTCAATTTTATATAATTACTAATGATTAATGGGCAAAATTCATTTTTCTTCTAATATTTAAAATATACTCTCTATGCCCCTGAAATGTGTTAATAGAAGTTAACAATTGTGTCTCATGCCTAGATTTAGCATTTTTGGCAAACCCAAAATCCTTTTGACTCACATCCACATTAGCAGTTATTAGTTGACTTTTACTAATAGATACACCTTTATGATGGTGTTTTTGTAGAAACATAAGTAGTCAAATAGTGGCATTTCTTGCAGTTTTGTACAGTATTTCAGTATAGTGCATAAATAAGTATGTTCATAAAATCAAATAAAAGGAGTATCTTATGGAAATAAGCAAAATCACAACAAAAATTGCTATTCCTTTGCCTCGTTTAATTTTTTTCATCTTCTTTGTTTTAGTGTGATTCTATTATGTGCTTTGCATGACTGTATTAATACCAAGGTCACAAATGCATCTTATTAACAGAATTTGCCATGAAGACAGCTTTGACATTAAAAATTCCCTCACAAAAGGTAATCCATAATTCTTAATAAAATAAAATTGTTACATCAGCTAATAAATGTAGTTCTTTAATTCCCTTCCAATAACAGCTCCTTTGTCATCTAAATAGTTTTAACATATGCACTTTGTTCATACATTGAAATGGAAGCGATCCTATTTTCCTACACATTTAAATGTAACCTAGATCTTCGGTAGAGTTTAGGAAAGTGTACAAGAGACTAAGAAAGTGCACCATGCTTGAGGGCAAGCAGTAAAAATGCTTTGTAGGGTAGGCATTATTAGACACTCTAAAAATACTGTTCTTGTAAGTTCTGCATTTCCCCCTTCATGTCTGACTATAAATTATAAATTTATAAATATGTACATATGTAAAAAATAGTTGTAAATAGCAGTTTCTCTGTGACAGCAGAAAAGACTCATCTTTACCTTTGACAAAGGGCTGCACCTACATTGATGACACAAGTTTTATTAACATTTATGGTAGATTGGCCAGAACAGTTATTCTTATTGTTGTCCTTATTTTTAGTTTTAATTGCCAAAACCTTATTTGAGCTTAATAACATCCCAACAGTTCAGATTTTCTGATAATGTAGATCAGGATTTTCTATTATTTCTCTACGTTGCTATATTTTTTTTAATGCACTTCTTAATCTTTTAAGGTTTAGATAAATCAAAGGGAGCTTTTGGTCTTGCCGGAGAGAGGGAGGATGTTCCATCGAAAATGATTTTAAATTATAGAACTATAGTGATTACAGTCATTCTCCCTTCCAGAAACCATTGTAAAGTTGCAAAATAAAAGTGACATGAATTTATTAAAATGAGACCAATTTTTCAGGAAATACATTTTTAATATACTAACAGAAGTCTCTTTGGCCCATAATATGATGCCTATTTTATGCAGTTGTACATTGACAAAAAGAGCTATGGTCTGTAAAAAATGTAGATAAGAACCTGTGCATATACAGAGATATAGTCTCATTATTGTAGAGCTGCTGCTCTGATTTAGCTAATATTTATTCAACAGATATTTTTTTACCTCCTACTATGTGCCATACCGTGGGGATGGTGTTAATAACACTCATATCACACTCACAGAATTTATTTGAAAACTAAAGTGCACCTTCTTCTTCTAAAGACTTAAGATCAAAGGCTAAATGGAACATGTGAATTAATTTAGCACTAAGAGTTGTTCTAATGAGCTATAAGTTCATGAGTGCGTTAAGGTAGTGGCTGTTTTGTTTTTTCCTCCTATTCATGTTCCTATTTCTTTAATACAAAAATGGAACAAATATAACCATTTTGTAATGATTTTAAACGTCAGTGATTTTTAAAATGCCAATGTTACTGTTTAGCAATCTTCAGGGATCTCTCGAATTTATCTCAGGTTTGGATAAGTGATCCCCTTGAGTGACATTTCCAATTTTTTTCTTATATATTTCATAGTTTATTTTAAAAGAGCACAGATGCTGTTATTTCGCTCATATTTTTCTTTGTGTATACATATATATGTGTGTGTATATATGCATATACACATATGTATATGATGAAATCCAATATTTAATTATGATGTGGTTCTTTTTATATTCCTGGCTAAGGGAACTGAATTCTGCCATGGTATCATAGATTCTAGATGGGCGTCAAAGCTCTGTGGATTCTGTCACTAATGTACTTTGGCGTGGCCTGTCATCATTTCAATGGGAGGACAAGGGAAGTAAGTCAAGTCGCCTTCAGCAAAGTCATAGTTCTTCAGCATCTATTAAGATTTTTTCCAAATGCTCCATTCTTGATGCCTCAGACAATGCCTGTGAAACACTGAAATGTTTATTATTTAACTTGAAATCTGAGACCATATTAATAGGCTTATTAATATTAATAGGTTTACCAAACACCAAACTGTATAGGTTGTTCCTGTCGTCAGTCTTCTGACATTCTCACAGGCATCTGCATATTTTTGAAGCAACTTGCAAAATTTTTTCTTATAAAAAGATTCAGAATTTCAAGGGAAACTAGCTGACCCATTGCTACCCTGTAGTGCATTTATTAACTTTTTAAAGAAATTTAAATTCAATTAATTAACATCTAGTGTATTATTAGTTTCAGAGGTAGAGTTCAGTGATTCGTCAGTTGCATATAACACCCAGTGCTCATTGCATCAAGTGCCCTCTTTAATGCCCATCACCTAGTTACCCCATCCCCTCACTCTCCTCCCCTCCAGCGACCCTCAGTTTCCTATGATTAAGAGTCTCTTATGGTTTGTCTCCCTCTCTGATTTCATCTTGTTTTATATTTCCCTTCCTTCCCCACGATCCTGTTTTGTTTCTTAAGTTCCACATATGAGTGAAATCATATGATAATTGTCTTTCTCTGATTGACTTATTTCACTCAGCATAAAGCCCTCCAGTTCCATCCAGTTGTTGCAAATGGCAAGATTTAAATAAAAAGATTCAGAATTTCAAGGGAATCAAGCTGACCCATTGCTACCTTGTAGTGAACTTATTTTTCTTTTAATTGAGGTTTCATGGGCACCTTGGGTTTTCCTCTTATTAATTCACAGTATATAGAAGCATACCATTTAAACTGAGGAGGGCTGTGGTTAATTTTAATATCCATGCTTGGAAACCAGAGACACTGTATCAAAATTACTCATAACAGTATGGACAAGACAAGGTATAATCTTTTTTCTTTATTGAATTCATGCTTTAAAAGATGAAATTCAGTATTTAATGAAATTTTTAATATTCATAATCTTTTGTAACCAGCATTTATATAAAAGATACTAATATTTTCCATTGGTGTAATCACTCATATTTTCATCAAATTCAAAAACAAATTTAGGACAGGGAAAGAAATATCAAAGACAAAAACCCACTAGAGAAAAATGAGGCTGTTGCTAATTAAACCTACTGAAGCATTTTCCCTTTTTACTCCCAAGAAAAGGGAGAAATTAAGTATGCATAAGTGTGTACAGAAATGTTTAACAGTTATGATTCCATCATGGTAAGCATCATGATTAAAATACTAAAATAGATGAAATTCATGCGAAGGCATGCGGGAAAGGTAATCAAAAAATTATTTGAAATCTATTTCTTATAAGAACTTTGTATCATGTTTTTTCTTGAAAATTCTTAATCGTTCAACATATTTATACCACTGTTTTCAACTTTATTTAACTGAAATATTCTATATTTGTCAGTATATATGAAGAACATCTTCTCATATACATAATTATATACCCCACTTTAAATCACTTTCTCTATGTTGTAGTTAATACATAACATCAGTTAATATTGCCAGCAAGGAAAAACAACCAATAGATGTTTCAGTGTATAGTTCCCAAAGAACCCTTAATAAGTTCTTAGCTTTGATTAGAAGTGTGTGTATATGTGAGTGTGTGTGTATGTATGTGTGTGTGTGTATGTGTGTATTTCCAGGTATGAAAGAACATTTTGAGAAATTCAGACAATTTTCTGAAATCTAAACAATTTATTTTATTAATGGGTCCAATCTCAAATGTAGCTCTTATTAACTAGCAATTAACTTAGTCAATAGAATTGTTTTTCAATAGATCCAGAAACTTATTAGTTGAAATTTAGTCTTGAGCCATACATATGGTTAGAAATATCCTTCCTGTAATGTTGTAAACATCTTTCTGATGTATTTCTAGTTGGCTCAAATGATTTCACAATTCTGCTTGTAAGGCAGGATACGAAAATATTTGAATTCCAAATTTGTAAATGGAGGTTTGTGAAAGGTTTCATTAAATTAAATATCTGGTTGATCATAGGCAAATGCCTGGTCATCTATATTCATTACTGATCAGTTTCTTACCTTTTTGAATTGAAATGGTTCAGAGTTTATTCTTATAGAGAGCTCATCGCATGCTAGTCGATATTCTAAGCCCTTCACATAGAGTACCTCACTCAGTCCTCACAACAACCGGAAATCACTGTGTGATTCTTGAACTTCTGGAAGTTTAGAATTTCTATATAGTACACCGACATGCTAGTCTAACACATATTTTAGACAAAGAAAAAAAAAGCTGTATTTTTCTTTGCTTTAATTCAAATATATATTCATACCTTTTGGGGGGCGTCAATCCATTGAAAAGTCCACCATCTGCTTTTCTATATGACAAAACCAAGCAAACACTGAACTATAAAGCAACCAAGAACCCATTTTTGTGAAACTAGTTATTCACAAACATTGGTTACAATTTAGTTTCTAGGAGTATGTTGTGTTTTTCTTTTTTGAACCATAGGTAATGATAATGTATAAAAATGCTTAAAATTGGTTAAGCACACTCTTTATTTTGTTTTCTTCTTTCTTTCTTTTTTTCCCCCCCAGTTTTGTTAGGGGTCAGAGAGGTTTTGTTTTATTTGCCATATTGTTGGTTTCATGACATTTAAACTCATTGGATTTTAAGGATTATATATTGACTTCATCTGTTTGTTGCAAGTTACTATTTATAGAAAGAAGTCTAAACTGACCCCAGATACACGTCAGAGTTGGGATTGTTAGTGTTGAAATAGCTCAGTTGGTGTGAAAATTTCAGTTTTTCATGCTTCGTTTTAGAAGACTTACTTTACCATAACATGCTGTCAAATTCCAGCCTATATTATTGTATAAATATGAGTACTTCCCACAAAGTTGGGAAGCAAAACAAAGGATTTAGATATAGGATTACTTTAGAAATAATGGCTGATAGATTCGTTCCCATTTATTTATTTCAAAAATATTCAACATAGTAGTTTAAATATTTGGCTGTGTTTTAAACTCTGCATAATGTGTGAAGAAGTTTAATGTGTAATTAGAATGGCTTGAATGAAACTGAACTTCGAGCCACAATTTTTATGAATTAAACTTTACCATCCATGGATAAGTCCTCGATTACTTATTGATCTTAGGTGCCTGCTCCATAATTGATTTCGAGTTTGTTGGTATCCGATTTTTTTCAAGCTTCTTCTGAGCAGATACAAATTCAGGTTTTGCTGTGCTCTAAAATGAGGAATGTGACCTTCCATGAAATATTCCCTTTAGAGTTGACATGCATGAAAATTTACGAAAGCTTCATATTTGTTGCTAAATTTGGAAAAAAACAACAACCCAGAAAGGAATGAAATGTTTTCCCCTTGCTACACATTAATAATAAAATTACATGCATAGAGAATGCATGATACAGCTCCAACACTAAACTTTGAATATTCACATTAGGTGAAATTTGAAATTTTCTGGGTGACAATATAATTGTATGGTAGGTTTTCTCATTTGAGAAAATCATTTGAGAGCTAATAATATTTGTAATTTGTGACCTTGTTGTAATTGGGAAAAGTCACTATTTTTCACATATGTAAGATAATTTGACCTTTATTGAATGTGTCATTATGCTTGCTGTTTAAAAAAAAATACTAATCAATCACATGCAAATTAATGCTAAACATTATCTTTTTGTACTTATTAAAATTAATTTAAATATATTTGATCTGAAAATTGCGTTTTTTGTACTCTGGTCGTTCATACATGTTTGCTTACAATAATTTATTGTAAATGTGACTTTTTTACTTTGGGATATAACAGTGATATTTTGTAATAGCAATTCTAAATGTTGTTAATTTCTTAAATTTCTTTTTAAAATGAAAAGTTATGGGGTGACAAGGAAAGTAGAAACCTACCCTGAAATTTTAGGGGGGGGGTTCATGAAGTGCTATCGTTGATTCATTTAACATGTTAAGAAAATGGTGATACAGAAAACAACTTCACCCAGAAAACTGGCTGCCTTCTATCATAAAAAGTTCACATTTACATGAAAGCATTCAATAAAATAAATAAGTTTTTTTTTTTTTAGACAAACTCAAGCTCATCATTCTGTTTATAAACGCGGAATCTTGCAGCTCTCTTATTCTCTTAATTGAATGCAATATTATTTAAATGACCTACTCGATTATTATTTTAACTATCACTGTAATTAAATAGTATTAAAAGTCAAAAAGATATAACAGCAAAGCAATTTTTATCAACATGGTATGTTCCTTTGCAATATTTCTCAACTCCACCCACATTTTAAAATAGCCTGAGGAGTTTTTTGTTTTTGTTTTCTTTTTAGAGAGGAGAGATGGATGGGGCATCCAGAGAGAGAGAGAATCTTAAGCAGGTCGTCCACCCAGCACAGAGGCAGACCAGGGGCTCAATCTTACAATCCTGAGATCATGACCTGAGCTGAAACGAGTTTTCCAAAAAAAAACATTGGCTCTACACTGCCTGTCTATAGCTTTTAGACTATATTAGTAAAGAAAAAAAGAAGCAACCATAAAATTAAGTGAATATTGCACGTTAATTTTTCATATAATATAGTCAATTTAAGTGACAATCTCAAACCTTATATAACAAAGTATTCATTCTTGAAATTTAATAATTAATTAATTAGAATTATTCTTACTCTTAATTTGTACCTCATAATTTGTACTCTGTAGTTAATTATAAACAATATGAGTGTGTGTGTGTGTATATATATATATATACACACATATTACAAATGTCATTTTCAAGTCTGTTTTTTTTAAATATTTAAAAAATTATTTAGACTAACATGTTTTGGCTACTATTTTCTTGAGGGCAAATATGCTCAATTTAAATATTGAGGTGAGTATTTACAGCCCCGAGGTCACTTCTCAGTAAAATTAAAGCCGGCAAAATGCTACGTTCTTCAACGGCATTTAGCCAGTTTCCCCAATATCAATTTATAGCCCAGGCTCTGTCAAATTCATGTAGATGAAAAATGCTATAAATGGAAGCATTTATGTCACCTTTGCTCTGAAGAATTCAGGAAAGAAGCAACTGAGCTTTCAAAGGGCTTTCTGTGGAGCTGGATCCCACCTTTAAAACGTAAATCCAAGGAAACTGCAGAGAAAGCAGTAAGACTCAAATAACAGTAGTCCCTGAAGATTGTTACACTGCCACATGGAAAAAGGTTTATATTCTCAGGTCTGTAGTCAATACTAAGTCTTGAAGCTTTTCCGATGCAGACAGAAAACTAGAAAAGTGGAATAACCAGAAGCCAGTAGTAAAAATAGCACTAAATCCTTCAATTGCCCCTTGAGAAAATGTTGATTTATATCCAGTGTTCTTGGGTTAAGAAATCAAGGAAATGAATATTTTTTAAAAGTTGAACCTTTCTCTAGTGCACATTTGGAAGCTTAATTAGCTGGTGTCCATGTATAGGGAAAATTCACTCCTATGGAAAGCTTTATTCCATTGATGGTTTAAATTTTTATACATTTCTTCCATGAATCAACAAAAGTAATAAAAATAGAGAACTTCTAAACTATGTCTTCACATGTAGAATGATAAAAACATCTAAACTAATAACTGGAAAATATCAGGTTTGAATTGCTTTTACACTTACTGTTTAAAAATTAGCTTTACTTCCAAACTGAAATGCACATGAAATCTCAGATAATTGTAAACATGAAAGAATTTATCAGTCTCTGAAAGTCATCATGCCTGCCCCTTCGATCAGCTTACAGGAAGACCTCACAGTGGGTGTGCGCGGGAGTCACCCTAAGGCTTAGCTCAAGCTCCGCTTCGTTCCAGATATCAGAGTCTATACCTGAGGAGAAAATGCTTATAATTCTCTAGTTCTTTTTCTTGTTTTAAATGTTACCTCATATTGATGAGAACATTCCCCTTTTTGATGTTCTGGTATCCTATCCAGTAATTATACTGAACATTTTAACTCCTCTAGGTAACTTGAGGTAGTGGTGACGTTACGGTATTTTACTGAAAGGTGTATCTCCTTACTAAAAGTCAACATCTTCACCATGACTCCTTTGGCCAAGAGCAAGAGCAACTTCAGCTACCGTGAGCACAAAAGGAAGCCAGCGAAAGGATAAATGACGTCTCAGGGTGAGCATTAAAGCCCCTGAAGTCAGGGAAGGTAGGACTGGGTTACGGACTTAACCCATGCGTTAGAGTAACAACTCAGTGCCCATGTAGCTCAATTCAAATTTTTGAGTAAAATGATCTGATTAGAGCATTTTGGTTCAATCAGCTGTATCATCTAAAGTCAAAAAGAGGGGCGCCTGGGTGGCTCAGTTGGTTTAGCAACTGCCTTTGGCTCAGGTCATGATCCCAGGGTCCTGGGATGGAGCCCCCATCTGGCTCCCTGCTCCTTATCCCTCTGCCACTCCCCTGCTTGTGCGCTTTCTCTCTCTCTCTCTTTCTCTCTCCCCCCACACTCCCTGTGTCAAATAAATGAAAATTTTTAAAAAAGTAAAAAAGATAAGCACAGCTCCTGGGCCCACCCCTCTGTAGGGGGAGAGGCAGTGCCCGTTGAAGAGGGGCAAAGGCTCAGCATACACCTCAAACACTGGCTATTATACTCAATTGAGATTTTTTTTTTATATACACTTTGGAAAACTCCAAAATTGAAAACAAAATTTAAAAATATGTAAAAAAAGAGGACAATAAAAAGACTCTTGTTCTCAATGCTTATATATACCATTGTGTTTTCCAATCAATACAAATCAACTACTTAAGGACGATACGATTTGTCACTGAGCTGTTAAGATGCATATGTCTGCGTCATGTATATAACATAATGAACATGTAGGAGAGCAGAGGACACATGTATTTCATAGACTTTGTCATAGATATCTCCATGGTCAAAGTTACGTGTGCTTAGTTTACATTGGGATGAGAAGCCATCTACTTGGTGACACTGACAACTGCCCCTATCTGCGTTGTCTCTCAAGAAGTATGGAGGTGACTGGTGACTCAGGTAAGTGGGTCATGATGTAGATGGGGGGTCGTCCTAGAGGACAAATGTTTTTCATCACCAAAGAAATTTATTAGAAATTCTATTCTGATAGAAAAAAATTTTCTTCTTGTTAGAAAAGTGAAAAAGAATTATGTGTTCATCACACAATATAGGAGAGAAATGTTCCATAGGTGTTCTCTTTTTTCTCAACTTTTTTATTGTGGTAAATACATATAACATTATATGTACTACCGTAACCATTTTTAGTGTACAGTTTAGTGGTAGTAAGTATATTCATGCTGTTGTGCAACCATCTCCACCATCCATCCAGAACTCTATCCATCTTGCAAAACTGAAACTTTGTACCCATTAAATAATTATTCCCCACAACCTCCCTTCCATTAGCCCCTGGCAACCACCACTCTATTTTTATCCCCCTTTTTCCACCACATCCCAGCCTCTAATTAGCTCCCATTCTACTCTGCTACTATGAATTCAGTTTTTTTAATTAATTTTTTTTCGATTCTATGTATAAGAAGACAAAATTTTTATGTCATCTTGCTCTAGAGAGGATTCAGAAAGGGAGGAACTGAGGGATCAAAGTGCTCTCTATGGAATTAGAAGTTTTGCCTTCACTGTTTCCAGGACTAGATAGAGACTAAAGCTTAATGTCAAACAGAAATTATTCTGGCAAGGAATATTACAGAAAAATTACAAACAACATATTCCAACTGAAGGAACATGCCAAAACAAGAGGGTTAAGAGATGACCAGAATGAAATAAGTGAAGGAAATACAGTCCTTATTGATGACCAAGAAGGAGCTAGAAAACCTTCCTTGTCTTCCTTACCCATTATGCTCATAATGCATGCTGGGTAACGCTAACGTTACAGAAAAGAGGTAAGATGAAGTGACATTTTGAAAAGAGAATACAATTTTATTTTAGTGAGACGGTAGCAGAAGACAGTGACAAAATAATTACTCTTGGAATTTTGAGTAAAGAAGACTTGGTCTTCCCTGCTTTCAAAAACTAGAACTGGCCATTTACCTGATACTAAATTTTACAGTTAAATGTGCATGTGGTATACTGCTGCTTCCTTATTCAAACATAATTACTTAGGGTACTTTTTATAGCATTTGAGAAATTTTGATACAGGAACAGTGGTCACATCTAACATTTAACATAGACGTAAGTTATTTGATTACCATATTTCACAGTAGTACAGTACTAATTTCTGAAGGAATGTTTCACTTTCTGCTCAGAAGAATGAAGTTTTGTTTATATAGGGTGTCACTAGTAATGACTTGTTAAGCATACATCATTATAATTTCTATAATACTGAACCCATTCAGTACTTTAAATTTGATGGAGCTCTAGCTAATATTTTAGCAACAATAGAACTGACACACTTGATAATAGTTAATAATTTATTATGTGATTTGAGCAAGGCATAGACAAACTTTTATGACACTTACACTTACATTGGGCAAAATTAGGCTCTGCATCAGTTTTTATTTGCATTTCTCAGCTATTTCACAAATAGACATTGCATTGGAGGGGAGGAGTTCTGTTTTTCTAGGAAGCTAGTACTGTTTCCACGTCCCTCCCACTGACCTGGCCTGTGCATGAAATGCAAATCACCTTTGTGGAAAACTTGTAAATGATTGCATGGCCCCATGCATATCAGTGGGCGCCTATGTAGCCCACACTTACCAATATTTGCTTTCCCCATTAATCTATAACATTCCTAATGGCCAGGATTATGCCCATCTGATGTCAAAGTGTTTGATTGAAATTCACTGAGATTCTTCGAATCTGTGGGTTGTTTCTTACATCAGTTCTGGAAAATTCTCAGTCATCGTTTCTTTAAAAATCATTCTTTCTTCTCTCTCCTCTCTCCCAACCCTTTCTGGAATGTTCATTAGATATATGTTAAATCTTGTCATTGTATCCTTCATGTTCCTTAACCTCTCTTTTTTGTTTTCCATGTCTTTAACTCCCTGTGCTACAATCTGGATAATTTCTTTTGACCTAAGACCACATGACTTGCCTAAAAAAAACAAAAACAAAAACACATTTTTAATATTTTGAATTCCAAATTCCATGGCATTGCCATTAAATTACAGTCATTCTATAATTCTCTTGCTCTGAAAGGAATTCATATAAATACAAATACCTTACATATGTAATGGTATTTCACAAAAATCACATTAGCCCATGAGGACCCTCCGGGCTGAAACTCTGTGATCCGTGGCAGAGCACTAGGGAAGGTACTCAAGGAAACTGATTCAACTGGTTGCCCTCAGATCCTAGCCTTTAGAGTTTTGTTTGCTTCATTTTCTGCGTGTAGTTTCAGTCATATGAAACAGCATGGGTAAGTGAATGTTACCGTTTTAAAACGACATTCTGTTTATTGTTTTTCCTATGCTCTATTGCAGACTTCAGTTCTTTGTAATATGCTAAATGCTCAATAAATGTGAACAGATTTCCTGACTGAATAAGTCTCTAAAAAGAAACTCTGGCAATTGACTTCAGCCAGATTTTACTTGAAAGCTCAAAGGGAAGTGACTTCATCTCGATGCCGAAACATTCAATCTTGCGTCCTTGTCTGTGATTGTTGTGCCGTCTATTATTCAGTTGAGTAACAAAGGAGACTCATCTTATTAAAGAGATAAGTGCCTAGAAAACATCTTCAGATTGCATACATCAAGATGCAGCTGGGGCCAGCATGTTAGTATTCGCTATTAAAAAAAAACACACTTCATTTGTAATTAACTGCTCATGGAAAAACTGCAAGTATCTCCATAAACATTGAAATATGAAACTATTTAAAAATTCAGTGCCTGGAGGAGGGAATTACTCAAAGCCGTAAAATCTAAATGAATTCATTTTGACTTTAGGTTTGAAGGAATCCGAACTATTGCATGTAATTTTAGGGAAAAAAAATAGGAACATGAAGGATGTGCTTATGTTAGCTGTGGTCATACTTTCTAGGGTGTATACATAGTTTATTAAAGGTGTATACTTCATAAGTAAAAATATAAATAAGTGGTTTTTTTGGGAGTAAACCTATAGCACTATATTAATCATACCTCAGTTGCAGAAAACAGTCTACCTAGGTATTTTAAGCAGGAACTGACTTATTACAGAATTTTCAAATTGCCTATGGAATCGTTAGGAAGGCTAATAAAACAGAACAGGGGATGAATTTTCAGAAAAATTTTCAATATCTACACTGGAAGACCAAGCCAACAAGGCTGTTATCTCTTCTATGATTAAGAAATCACTGATTCAAGATCCAGACCACCACAGCCACAATCAAGAAAGCCTCTAATCAAGAAGCTAGTATGATATTGCTTGGGCCAGGACCACCTTGTGCTACATACAGATTTTACCAGCTACATTCTTACTCTGTGTCCTGTCTCTTAACATCTATCAAGTTAGTGACTGGGATGTCTGATATTGCTGCCACCATAAAATCAACCATGGTTATTAATTCTGCTAGCCCACAGAAAGAGCTGAGAGAGGAGCCCAGTCTTCATCTTGCGTCAATCTCCCAAATCTCACAGAATTGTATCTTATTGGTCATACATAAATCATCCAGAACTTGGGTTATGAAATATTTAGCTTTCAAACTTCCAAAATATATGAAGTCACTCTCTATCAGTTTACTACATTAACCACAGGTTGCCCATTTGGCTATTTTATTTCCATAAGCACCCTTCTTCTCATACTTAAATTTACAAAAAAATTTTTAAAGAGAGAGAAATAACAATAAACTTGTACAAAACACAGTGAATCATCACCAAACAGCAAAAAAATACATTAAAAAACTCTCCAAAAGGAAAAAGAAATTT
Source organism: Ursus americanus (assembly GCF_024610735.1). Lineage (NCBI taxonomy): Eukaryota > Metazoa > Chordata > Mammalia > Carnivora > Ursidae > Ursus > Ursus americanus. Next base: position 46,884,479 of record NC_142134.1, read on the forward strand.
TTTATATAATTTTATTTATTTATTTGAGAGAGAGAGAGCATGAGCAGGTGGGAGGGGTAGAGGAAGAGGGAGAGGTGGACTCCCTGCTAAGCAGGGACCTCCCCCCTTCCGAGACTCAATCCCAGGACCCTGGGATCATGACCTGAGCCGAAGGCAGATGCTTAACCAACTGAGCCACCCAGGTGTCCCAGGAAAAGAAAATATTCTAGCAGCCTTTGAATTTTTCTTTGGGAGGTGTTCAATCTCAATCTTTCATTAGTACAGTCATAATTCTATGTTGACATTTATAACTATATAAAGCTTATCTCTACAACCATAGGTTATATGAAATATGAACAAAGGAGCAGAGAAACAGAAAGAAAGAAGGAAAGAAAATACGTGTATACTAGGGGAAGAGAAATTATGAATAAATACTTCTGTTCGTTGTTGCCAACTGATGATGAAGCTTTCATCATCATAATATTTCATAATCATAACTTTCCTCCTCTTCTGGCCATTTCATGTTTATTTTGCTCTCAGCCACGTCGGTGGTACTGTCATCCTGTGCCCCTCTCAATTTATATAGGTCCCAGCTGGAGATACCCAACAATTGCAAATAACACTTTTTCCCAAGGGAATCGTGTGCTCCAGGACTATAATTCTTGCATGAAAGCTAGGCACTAACTTGCTTTTCTCTTTAAAACACGGTAAATTGCACTGTAGAGACCTTCAGGTATTTAAGGAAACATTGCCAGTAGATCATTTAGCCTTCAAACTACAGAACTCTTTCCAAAATGAGGTTATCCTTGATTATTCAAGGGGGCTTCCTGGAGAGATAACTGACTCATTATTTATATGCATACTGAGGGCAGTTTATCCCTATAATGAAAGTCACCCAATTAGAAAAGGTAGTAGGAAATTTGTTTCCTGACTTTATCTGAAGTGATCAATGACACCACCTTGACCCATAAAGACATTCAGGTCACCCTCAATTCACTGGCTGGGGTTGTTAGGGATGTGAGAATAGTCCTAAGACTCCTTCTCGAGGGTCAGGGTAGGGTATGCAATCGTTAATACATTCTGTTCTACATGGATTAATGCCTCAGGACAAGAGTAAAGGTTAATACAAAAACTTAAGAAAATTTCCTGGCTTCCTAAGATGGGCCCTGACGATTTATGTTACTCAGCTGGTTAGGTTTGAGAACCCGGAAGACCGTTGTTGTGGTCAATACTGCAGGTTTGCTTCATCCTGTTTCTTAAAGGAGCATTGATAATAGGCTTAGCTAAATGCTTTAGGAGATAAAGTGAACAGATACAATCCAAGCCTCTATCAGTCAGATTTATAGGAGGAATCAATGAAGTGGTATATACTCATGGAAGCCAAGACAGTATAGAAGCAAGGGGAAGATCTTTTTGAAACAATTCCCCAAAGGCCTTTCACATTTCTGCACATTTGCAAGGGCACTGGCTGCCTTTGTCTCAAATTATCTTTTTAAACATGTTTGTGTAGTAAACAGCTTTGGAAGATAAAGACAGTCTCAAAGTCAAGTCATTTACAGTAAGTATGATAAAGGTAATGTCTGTCTCTGGGACAAAAGCCAGGATTATTCCCCATACAAAAAATTGGTTCCATGAACTGGAAATTCCTCTCTCATAATATAACCCGTTATGTGTACAGGAGCCTCCTGAATCTCTTTTTGTTGTTCTGTAGGAAATGGGCTCAGGAAATGGATGGTAACATGATGATATGCTGGCTATTATTGCTTTATGTAAAAAAGCTGACTTTCGTCTCTGACCCAAGAATCTCAGGTCTTCCCCAGAAAATTCAGAAAACTGTGGCTAGTTAACTTGTGAACAAGACTTCCGAGTTGTTGATAAAAAACAACCACCAGAACAACAATAGTAACAATAACAATGATAATACTTAAAATAACAGCAACCAAAAAACCCCACTCCTGCCAGACATGTTTCTAGGCACTTTAAATATTTTATTTAGCTTTATAACAAAGCTGCACGTTATTACTATTACACAGATGATGAAATAGAGGCAGATAAATTAAATAACTTGGCAAATATCACCATGTTAGTATATAGTAGAGCCTGATTTCAAATATAGGTCATAGTTCTCCAGAATCTATGACTTCAACCAAGGCATATACTACCTCTCAGAATTCAAGTAACCCCTTTACCGTTGCATGTCATAGACTACCCATGGCCCAACTCATATTAGTAAGAACATTGCCTTCTTAAAGCTGAACCAGGTCACTTAAACAACTCCAAATTCTCATTTCCTTAAGAGTCTATTACTTTCAAACACTCTTGTCACCCGTTATTTTATCAATCATTGTGAAGATGCAGACCAAAAGAATAAGAATGAATTTCTTATAGGATACGAATTGTACAGAGGTCTAGGTTAGGAAAGTCTCCCAAAGATGTGCTATAGAACAACTACCAAGGAAACTAGTGTCTCTCTTATAATCAGGAAGCCACAGGTACCTGAACTAACACTATGGCCACAAGCAAACATCATCACCAAGTAACTGCTATTATGTCCAGATGCAGAAGAATGCTGTTACCCACAGTCCAAATTAGGTAAAGTTCTGTGCACTGCTTCTAAGTCCTGTGGAGTAAGAAGAGCTATTAGCTACGGCTAATATTAGTGGAGAAACTTCCAAGTCTTCCAGACTATGCTTCCCTAGAATAAACAAAAACAAGGGATGCCCTTCATTCTTCTGGCATTCACTTTTCAAATCTTGTGTGAGTTTATCTGTTCGGCTGAAGCTAGATCAAATCTAGATGTCTAGCTGCCCAGGAGTCTGAAAAATGAAGATGCTAGCTAGCCTAGCTCCTTACAGCATGACATAAGGGATGTTAAGGACTACTCCACCGGGGCGCCTGGGTGGCTCACTCAGTTTAGTGTCTGCCTTCGGCTCAGGTCATGATCCCAGGGTCCTGGGGTCAAGCCCCACATCAGGGTCCCTGCTCAGCGGGGAGCCTGCTTCTCCCTCTCCCTCTGCCTGCCACTCTTCCTGCTTGTGATCCCTCTCTCTCTCTCTGTCAAATAAATAAATAAAATCTTAAAAAAAAAAGAACTACTCCACCAAATTATTCATAAATCATTGATTTCAAATATGGTATAAACTCTACTCCAAAGCAACCACAGTATTTAAAAAAAAATCACAGTTATATGTGAACAGATTTTTTTTTAATTGAAAGCTAGTAAATAGCAGGAAAAGGACTTCATGTAGATCTCATTTTCTGATGCCTTCCTGCTATTCCTAATGTAGGTAGATGGGTTGGAAGAGCTACCTTTTGAGCTCATGAGCAGAAACTAATATGAAAAAGAAAGTGATTTGAGATGATGGATGTGAGTTCTTTAAGGCAGGGACAACTTCTATCTGCCACATTGCAGGAAGACTAGGAAAAGAGGGCTAATTGTGGGAAGTAGAATCTATTTGGTGAGGGAAAAAATTATGTATCAGACATTAAAATATAATGTCAGAAATCAGAAGTATTTCAGATTGGTTTGTTCATTAGCAGTTATATAGATGTGGGATAAGGGGGTTGAGAAGTCTAGGTCAGAATTTTTTTTTAATGTAATTGTGTTTATACAGACCACAATTGAATCTCTCTGTAAGATTCCTGAAATCCTAGAAACGTTTAGAGAACTAAATGATGGAATGTTTTAAAAATGTACACTAGGCAAATGTGGCAGAAAAATACCCTAAAATTATAGCATTCCTCAAGCTAAAATGACATCAGCAACGGAGTGCTGTCCTGGATGAATTTCCTGTGCTGTTATGTGATAATTTTGTGGGTAGTGAAGGGAGAAATTAAGAGCATGGTACAATCTGTCCCTCAGAAGATGCGCTGTGAAGTGCTCTCATGAGAATGAAAAGAGAATGATTGAATGCATGAAAAGAGAGCAGTTTGTGAACCAAAATACCGATGAATAATGATGGGGCAACTCTTGGGAAAGAAACAAAGCCGTGGAAGACAGGTGAATTTTAAATTCCCAAGTTCAGTTTCTTATGGAATTATAGGAGGGAATGAATGTGAGGAAAGTCTGAAATTATAATTAGAGGGAAATCTATAACAATCACTTTTGCAAACACTTCTAAAAGTGGCAGTGGGAAAGATTTTTAAACAAATAATTTTCAGGCCAATTGAGAAGATAATGAAGTGTGTAGTTCTCTCTTGGCACACACAACAGCTCACTCTGTCCAGAAAATTATAGGGCAAGCAATACAGAACACTTGGGCTTCATTAAGAAGAGCAGGGCACTCTGGCACCAGGGAAACAAGTAGCTACTAGAACAGAAAGCCAGGAAAGCCATCCACGTCTTGCCTATTTGCCACCCATTGTTGTAAATGTTTTATTATTCTCTCATCTCATTTTCCGTAGAAGAAAAAGAAAGTTCCATTTTTTGGGGGGTTTCTGTTTTTTGTGTTTTTTTGTAATGAATCCAGCTCTTCATGCAGGTTAAGAATAATGGGATGAGCGGGTGTGCAGATTTAAAGCTAATGTGCAAAGAAAGAGAACTTATTTATGGTATAACAATTGCAGACTGAAAGTCAAGAAAAATGGGATTTGTCTTGCTGAGCTTCCGAGCAAGCAGATCACGGCTGCATGTGTTCTCACTTTTTATGTGGTTCCAATTATCATTCTCAGGCTATTCTAAGAATTACATAGTAAACTAGCATATGGCACACTGAACATTTCAGTAGAAAGGCATTTTACTAATCAGAAAATTGACTTAATAGTATATTTTAGAATCAGAATTTTTTATATAACTGAAGAATTTAGGAGCTCAGTTAGGTATACACCCTCACATCTCCAAGTTCAGAAAATCAAAGAATTAAATCTGCTCTTTGAGAGTTGAACGCAAAAGTCAAAAAGGAAGTTTCAAATTCACATGAACGTGACAAAATATCTTCCAGGTCTTATGGACTAGAATATAACCTGATTACAAGTTTCAACATTTCAAAATAGAAAATTTAAAATGTTAAGTGTTCTTAGCCACAGAAGCCTAACAAACGAAGATACCTAGAAGCAAACGTCTGCAGTGCTCATCTGAGCTCCACCAGAGGAGAAAGAGACTTAGCAAACACATCAGAATATCCTGGTCCTTGAATATGGGCAAAATCACTCCTAATGCCAGATGGTTGCGTCAGGCAAAGTCAGCTTAATTTAAACTAATATTCAATCTATCATCTTCCTTTGTTCTAATTACTTACACATTGAGCTAATTCTCCATCAGTATCTGGCTTCTCGTTTAGTCTACATTGTGATAATGTGTTAAGACATGGAGTAGGAATGTTCTTGCTTTCATAATAGTGTTTGTTGTTATTATAGATTAGCATTGTGATTCTTGTGATTTCATACATCACTTTCACATTTTATTACTTACAAGTTTGTCACCAAGAGGAGTTGCCAGTGATCTGTTGACAATGTCTTATTTCTGAATCAGATATTAGAGAGAGGTTAAATTACCAAGGTCACAGAGAGACTCCTGAGAGTCTTTTGGAGGAAAGCCTGTATCC